>NC_047090.1:175340926-175640926 GCF_902459505.1 Geotrypetes seraphini | reverse complement strand
CAAGGTTTTAGCTAAGCGCTTGGGAAAGGTATTACCTACCTTGATCCATCAAGATCAAGCGGGGTTTATACAGAGGAGACAGGTGAGTGATAACATCAGGAGAACTCTGAACTTGCTATGGAAAGTGGGTGAGAGCCGAGATAAGGCGGTTTTGATATCGATTGATGCTGAGAAAGCATTTGATCGGGTTCTTTGGGGATTTCTATGGGAAGTGATGGATAGGATGGGTCTGGGGGGAAGGTTTGGAGAGTGGGTTCGGGCTCTATATGTAGAACCGAGAGCATGCATACGGATTAATCAATCATACACTGACTTCTTCCACATATACAGGGGAACTCGGCAGGGATGCCCCCTTTCTCCCTTATTGTTTGCGGTGTCCCTAGAGCCGCTTGCAATAGCTGTTAGACAGCATGCATCATTGGTAGGGGTAGTGAGCGGGGAGAGAGAACATCGAATAGCGATGTTTGCAGATGACATCCTCCTATACGTGGGACAACCTGAGCACTCTATACCTTATCTACTACAGATATTTGACACATATGGGAAGGTCTCTGGGTTTAAAATAAATCTAACAAAGACGGAGATTTTGAACCTGACGCCAACAAGGCATGAGATGGATAGGTTGAGGGATATTTTTCCCTTCCGATGGGCGGAGCAGGGGATTAGATACCTGGGAATTTATATTCCTTCAAACCTCCAGAGAATTTACGACAAGAATTATATGCCTATCTATAGGCAGATCAGAGCGGACCTGCAACGATGGCATGGGCTGTGGTTATCTTGGTGGGGCAGGATTGCAATCATAAAAATGAATGTACTGCCCAGACTGTTGTTCCTTTTTCAGACTTTGCCTATCCCAGTTCCTTTAGGAGATTTGAGGAGACTGGATAGGGACATCCGAAGCTTTATTTGGCATCGTAGATCGCCTAGACTATCCAAATCTTTGTTGTGGGCCCCTAGGGAGGAGGGGGGCAGGGGGTTGCCTAATTTGTCGTGGTATTATCAAGCGGCGCAGTTGAAACTGGTGCTAGATTGGGAAGTTGGGGACTATAAAAGTGGGGTACAAATAGAACAGATTTGTAGTGATATAGTACCTTTGAAATTCAAGATGTGGGCATCGGATGCGCAACGCATGTGGGTCCAGAGCATGTCTAATCCCTTTTTGCAACATTTGGCACGATTATGGAGTCAAACGCGTAAACAGATGGGTGACGGGGCTTTGGTTTCAACATTGGCGGGGATACAACACGAACCTTTATTTCCAGCGGGCAGAGATAACAGGGTCTTTCACAGATGGTATCAAAAGGGGTTACGAGTGTTTCGTGATTTCATTGGAAAGGATGGACCAATCCCATTTCATATACTTCAACAAAACTATGATTTACCAGACGGGGACTGTTTTGCCTATTTGCAAATTCGGCATTTTATTATAGCTCAGGGTTGGGGTTCTGGGCTAAAGATTGATAAGGAACCTTTGGAAAATCTCTGGTTGTTGCTGCAGAAAGCACCTAAGCCACTGTCAGTGATCTATCAATTCAGGAGGGGTTATGTACCCGCTACTTATCCCTTTAGAATGGCATGGGAGAGAGATCTGGGCATTCAGTTGTCTGATAAAGATTGGGAAATGATTTGTCGGGAGGCATATAAGGCTTCTACCTGTGCCTTGGTTCAGGAAAATGCATACAAGGTGCTGACGCGATGGTACTATACGCCAGAATGCCTGCATAGAATCTACCCTGGAGTGCCTGACCTCTGTTGGAGATGTGGAAGGCAGGGGGGATCTTTTATGCATATCTGGTGGGATTGCACACTTATTCAGCCCTTCTGGAAGGTGGTGACTGATACATTGTCTGAATGTCTGGGGGAATGTGTTGTTCTTTCTTCTAGGAGCTGTCTCTTGGGTTTATATAACTCCAGGGATTGCTCTTGGCAGACTAAATTTCTTAGATGGGGCTTAGCGGCTGCGAAATGTCTAATTGCCAATCACTGGAAAAGTGTGGAAGCTCCCTCTCGAGCTGTATGGGTGTCTCGTTTGCTTTCTATGGGAAAGATGGAGGTAGCCATAGCAAAGAGACGACATAACTATATCGTCTATTTTCATACCTGGAGGAAGTTGGAAGAAATACTGGATGCTCTGTAAGGGACCTTTGCCTTGTCGTCTGCCGGAAGAATGGGGTGGGGGGGGGAGGGATGGGGATTGTGGATAATGGGGAAATTGGTATTTAGCTGGGATATGGGGGATGTGGGCATTTGTTTATTCGACATGCTTATATTTTGTTTTCAATTCACGTTATTATCCTGCTGTTAGTACATGATACTCTTTGATATATATATATACTGCTGAGTATATTGTATTGCTCCTGTGCATTGTTAACCATAAAAGTTTATTTTCAATAAATACTTAAATATTTTAAAAAAAAGAATGAGTATGAAACTAAATGAATTTTAGAGTTTTGAGTAAATAAACAATAAAGTGGACTGATGAAGACAAGAGATTGCTGGGCTTTACTCATGATCCAGTTGATATCCGAAGGTCCATACAAATGAAAAAAATGAATAATTAATATATATATATATATATATATATATATACACACATAAACACATATAATGAAGTGTATGTTAGTATTAGACCAATAATCTCTTTACAGTATATATAGTGCCGCAGTATGTAAATAGGCACCATATAGCTTTATTAGATTAGAGATTTAAAAGACTACAGAGAATAGTTAGTGATTCAGAGAGAAGTGCATTTATTGTGACACTTAAATTTTGGATAAGAGATTTACACCACTGTTGGAGGTTGCTTTCTCAATTTTGGAGAGCACACCTTCAAAAAGATATAAATAGGATGGAGATGGTCCAGTTGGCTGCTACTAAATTGGTTAGTGGTCTTTGCCATAAATCATATGGGGACAGACTTAGAGAACTTAATATGCATACTCTGGGGGAAAGATGGGAGAAAGGGGATATGATAGAGACATTTAAATATCTCTGTGTTGTTAATGTATATGAGGTGAGTATTTTACAAATGAAGGAAGGAGAGTGCATAGGAAGCTGAAAATAGCAGCATGAAAAAGATGCTGGATGGGGGGGTAGGAAGCCATGCAGAGAGATGCTGGATGGGTGGAAAAGGGAGATAGACAGAAAGAGAGAAAGACACTGGATAGGGAAGAGAGAGACATAGCAAGACACTGGATGGGGGTGGGGGAAGGGAGACAGACGGGGTGAATTTTAAAAATACTGTTGGAGAATCTGGAAAATCTAAAAATCCAGACTGAACCAATCTCCGAGCAGTCTGGATTTTTGGACTTGTACTGTAAATGACAGCAGATAAAAACCCACATGGTCCATATAGATAGCCAGAATTGCTCCTTTCACTCAGTATGGATTATATTCCTTCATGATTGGCAATTTAAGGCAATCTTGGAAGAGTGATTTTATAATTTTGGTTGCAGTATAATCACATTCATTGTCAATACTTGATTACACAATGAATGAACAAGATGTCTTCCTTTCCCCTCCCCTACTCCCTAAGATACATTAATAGCATATCATATGAATGTGATCGAAAACATGCATATTTGATTTTAATTTGTCATTGCCATTTTCTGGACACAGACCGTAGAAGTCTGCCCGGTACTGGTCTTAATTCCCAATTTCATTTATGTTTTTTTAAGAGAAAGAAATGATACACTTTGTTCTAATTCAGGGTTGAATTTAACCTACAGGAAATTAATGTTCGTCATTCACTGTGAAAACCGAAGAGAAAGATATCATATTTATTAAACACAGATGTATTTTAAACAACAACAAAAAGATTTTACCTGCTTTTTTGTTAAACTTACTTTGGAGCCTACTTTAGCAGAAGATTTAAATTGCACTGGCTTTGGAAAGGGAATGATTCCTTTGATATAAATATTAGGACTCTCTCCAGAGCACACTGGCCAACTCAGATCTTTCAGCTAAAACATTAAAAACACGAGTGTTGGTCATCGCTTACTCTCCTTTTGTCTGAATGACATATGTGAGGTGGAAATGAAAAAGTCGTGCCAGACAAAGGAAGCATCAGTATAACTAAAACAGATTAGAGACCCCACCAGAGATCACCACTGCGAGGAATGACCGCTCCTTCCAATAATAATGTACCACAAAAATATTTTCAGTGCCGCTCAGCAGGGACATGTGGAGAAGCATTTTGAAAAAAAAAAACCCCAAACCTATCCTGCTCACAACGTCGAAAAAAATTGGCCATCACACAGTCATGATTACACAGGAAAAGCATCTAGATTTGCTGTTTGATTTTGGCTGCGAGATGGATGTTTTTGTACTGAAAGCTGTCTAAAATGAACAGCCATTTTCCAAAATGAAACACCTAACTTTTGAACAACAAAATACCAGGGACATGAAGGTCTGTCTGGCATCATTTTCATAAATATGGCCTACAGACATCCCTGCAGTACAGTGTACTGTAAACCAAGAGACTGTAAATGTAAACCCTCCAAAACCTGAAAAATACCTAATTAATCTGAATGTACATCACTTCAATAGCCTTCAGGCTTGCAGATATCATATATTTAGGTACAGTAGATATTATTTCTGTTTCTAGAAGACTCAGAATATACTTAAACAAAAAAAAACCCAGAGCTGAAGTGGGATTTAAACCTGGGTCCCTTGGTTCACAGCCCACTATACTAAACCACAAGACTACTCTTGACCTGCTTATTACTTTCTTCGGAATGGCCTGGCCATGATACCTGCAGCTGGTTTTCCTTTCCAGTTTCACTTTCAGGGAAGAGGCGACAGTAATCACTGGGGAATTAAGGAGGGGTCATGCCTTTATCCCACCAGTGGTCAGCAGCTCAATCAGAACACCTTTTTGTAACTTTTACATGACTGAAACGGGTCTAGAAAAAAAAAAAAAATCCTTCTTTGCATGCACTGCTTTCATTGTATGCTAATAGATCTCATGCCTATTCATTGGCGAAATCCTGAAAACCCGACTGGATTGCGGCCTTCGAGGAGGGACTTTGACACAGAAGTCACATTGGCAGACCCACATGATCCACTTGGCGGGGTATGAGCGTCAGGCTATATCTGACATGGACTCTAAAGAGGGCACATTATTTATTCGCTGTTGGTTGTCTTTTTGTTCTACTTTGACACCTACTGCTAGAAGTAGATTATTGAATTGACTTGCTCAACTTGTTTGGTCTTTGGAATAGCTGTTCCCGGGGGGTGGGCAGGTTTTTTCTTCTCATCTTGTGTTTGAAATTTATTGTGCGACTGTTTATTTTGATGGTTATTTGAAAAATTCAATAAAACAGATTTAAACATAAAAGAACACAGAATAAAACCTAGGCCTTACATTTGAAGGTTAGAGTGAAGAGAAAAGGACAGAAAAGGAAAAATCCTTGAGTGCCTGAATAAATTCATGTAAACCGTTCTTAGCTCCCCTGGGAGAATGGTATAGAATGCCTCATTCCACCAATAAGAGCCAACTTCATCAGTGATGTCACAATGGCTCCACTGTCCTTTACTTGGCTCACTTTTACTACATTTTGATTTCTAGAGTGGTGCAGTGGTTAAAGCTACAGCCTCCGCACCCTGGGGTTGTGGGTTAAAACCCACGCTGCTCCTTGTGACCCTGGGCAAGTCACTTAATCCCCCCATTGCCCCAGGTACATTAGGTAGATTGTGAGCCCGCCGGGACAGACAGGGAAAAATGCTTGAATACCTGAATAAATTCACGTAAACCGTTCTGAACTCCCCTGGGAGAACGGTATAGAAAAAAAAAAAAAATAATAATAATAACAAAATAATAATATTGATACAAGATCCTCAATAGGTGTCACGTTAGGATAAAAGCTTGTATAAAAACATACCTCTTCACCTAACTCCCCCGTCCACGACCGAGAGATGACAAAGAAATGTATATTGATACAAGATCCTCAAGATCTGCCCACATATCCCAAGTAATCTCCACCTCCTTCTACTACCTTCGCCAACTGAAAAGGATCAAACCCTACATCTCCACACCTGACCTCGCCCAACTCCTCTACGCATATGTCCTCTCCAGAATGGATTACTGTAACTCCCTATTTAATGGACTAACCAAAAATAATCTCAAACGCCTCCAACGGGTCCAAAATGCAGCTATCTGCCTCCTACACAACCTCAACTACCATGATACCATCTCCCCAGCACTCCGTGCTGAACACTGGCTCCCAATTAGCCAGCGCTGTGCTTTCAAGGCCCTGGCAACAGCCCACAAGAGAATTTACTCCACCACCCTCTCCTATATAAAATCCAAGCTTCCCATCTACACCCCCACTCGCACCCTCCGCTCAAAATCGGAGATACGCCTATGCACCCCCCCCCCCCCCCCCCCCGGAAGGTCCCTCCTCTCAGAAACTGCCCGCAAAAGATCCTACAGCCACTTCATTCCACATCTCTGGAACCAACTCCCCTCTCAACTCAGACAACAGAACTCATTATTAACATTCCGTAAAATGGTAAAGACCCTCCTCTTCAACTAAAGATCACACTCAGTCTACTCCCCCCCTTAAGCCCACCTCTCTCCTCTCTCCCCTGTCTATCTTCTCCCTAAATTTCAGTATAGTCCTCTCTTAGTCTATACTCTGACAAATTGTATCTAAACTCAAATAATTTGTACTTAAACTAAACTACTTATACTTAAATTCTACTCTTAATTTGCTGTATACTCCCTGTATTTAAATTACTACACAGTCTTGTATGTCCAAATACTTAAACCTATTGTACTTCTTATATGTCTAATTACTCTCCATTGTGTATGTTCACTTGTAGACCGTATGTACGATTAAAATTTTATTACACCATATGATATGCCGTTACTATCAGATGTTTTGTTATTGCATTGTTCATCGTAAAGCGCTTTGATGCATGTTATACAAGGCGGCATATCAATAAATCAAATCAAGTTAGGACAAGTTACTTTTGTGCACTGCTGGAAACTGCTCAGGAACCTTATGAACTCATCTATTGGCCTGTTAAGCAAGTAGACCTCCTTTTGCTAAATTAGTCCTGGGCTCCTTTAGGTTCAAACTTGAGCCGACAGCCTGCAAGGGAAGGCAAACGTACTTGGTGTTTTGAAGCAGAACTACACAAATAGACCTTAAACCAGAGTCTGGCAGGGTGTTGAAAGGCTCGGGGCACCACTGCTCACACACACCGTCACGGGTGGCGCCTCATTCATTATTCCTTACAGCAAATATTTGTGCAGGGCCGACTTAACCATTAGGCTAGGTTAGGCTGTCACCTAGGGCAGCAGCTCCAGTCAGAGCAAAACAACAGATCCCAACAGTCAAACAAACTTAAAAAACAAAACAAAACACAAAAAACATCAGCATATACTTTTACTTGCAGGAAGGTGAGGTCATTTTCAAACCAGCGGCGTAGCGAGGGGTGGGGGTGATCCTCCCCTGCCTTTTTCTCTGCCCTCCCTGCTCCTTCCTAATAGAGAATGACACGGTGACAAAATTTATCACCGTTCTCATCCCCGCAGATAACCGCGGGAAATAATCCCATGTCATTTTCTAGTGTCTATTTCAACCTTAGTCCTTCTACAACAGCATTCTTCAAAGCAAAGCTTGCAGGTCAGTGGTTGTGGCCATTCATACTCTGATTCTTATGTGAGCCAAGGATAATGAAGCCATTGTGACATCACTGATGTGATTGGCTCTTAGGCACTGGTGGAATGAGGCATTATGACATCACAATATCTGCTCTGGATACCAGAGACTGTCATTCTGTAGTGTCTGTTTCAACCTCAGTCCTTCTACACCAGCATTCTTCAAAGCAAAGCTTGAGGGTCAGTAGTTGTGGCCATTCATACTCTGATTCTTCCCTCTCTCCTTGAAGAATGACATGAAGATGGTTTCCCACGGTTATCCGCGGGGACGGTAACGGTGATGAATTTTGTCACCGTGTCATTCTCTACTTCCTAACCCTCCCTGCCGCGTGCTTGACCCTCCACCCTTCCCCCGTACCTCTTTCATTTTCACAGCGTGAGCAGCTGGGGGAGTGTGTGACGTAGTGACCTTGTGCAAGTCACTTAATTCCCCCCTGGCTCCAGGTACATTAGGTAGAGTGTGAGCTCACCGGGACAGATAGGGAAAAATGCTTCAATACCTGAATGTAAAGCACTTATACTATAGGCAATATAGAAATACTTAAATAAATAAAATTACAAACTTACAGTCCGTGTCGCGTCAGCTCTCCCTCCGACGCCATTTCCTAGGCGGGGACCCGGAAGTGACATCAGAGAGACAGAGCAGCTGAGAAAATGAAAGAGGTATGAGGGAAGGGGCAAACGGCAGGGGGGGGCGGAGTGGAGGACGGATGCCAGCACCCCCACCAAGATAGCGCCCGGGGCGTACCCCCATCTCCCCCTTACCACGCCACTGTTTCAAACAGCTCACTTAACTTGGTAAATTATTTTTGGAGAAAGGTGACAGCAAGTCACAGCTCTGGTAGCCTGCCCGAAACAAAGCACTCTTTTTACCGAAACGAGAGCAGTTACCCGATCTTACCTTCAGAAGCATGATCCAGACCTGCTCCGCATCAAGGCTGTAACGCACTCTAACATGGAGCCTCCCAAACTCTCTTTCATCCCCTGACAACGTAATTGTATCTGGAAAACAAGAACTACTAATTCAGTTATAATTAGTACCTTAAATCCAGCCAGAACAGTGAACCTATTGTGAAGTTTCACAGTCTAAAATGTAAAAGAAATGTCTAGTAACCAACACGCTCTTGTTTAGATCATCATATCCAAGAAAATGAAATTAAGAATATTAAAGTTGACTTGCAAGATTTAAAAAAATTTCAACACTGAATTCTTCCCAGGAAATGAAAGTTTCTAAACAAATAACTGAAACACTGGTGAGAGATAATATTAACTTAAGGAGAAAATTGGAGTCTCTAGAAAACTTTTCTCATAATAACAATCTTAGATTAATTAATTTTCCCCAGATTTGCAGCTGTAACTCCTAGAGACATAAACATTAACATGAAAGAAGTCTTAGAAATTAACGAGGAACTATTTCCGCCATTCACTCGAGTGTATTACTTGCCCACTAAAAGGGAAGAAAAATCAAAAGAAGATGATCAACAATTGCTTAATATTTCTACGGTCTTGGAACTTTCGGATCGGGAAGTAGCAAAGCCAGCAACACTTCTTCTTAGCACCCGATAATTGGTTACTGAGACTTTCCTTTAAAAATAAACAGAAAGAATTTCTTGGGTACAAGATACAAATGTTCCCAGATCTGTCACGAGATGCACAAAAACGTCGACGTGAATTTCTACTGTTAAAGCCAGGAGTTATTGCTCTTGGGGCGACCTTCTTTCTTCGGCCCCCATGCAAATGTGTGATATTGCATCAAATGCAAAAATATGTATTCTTTGATCCTAGCCAACTTTACAACCTTGTCAATGGCTTCCTTGAAAAAAGGAGGGGAAATATGAGTACTCTTTGATTGTTTGATCTCCTTTCTCAGCCTATACAATCTTTAGTCTTTAGTTCTCTATTTTATAGTTCCTTAATATATAGTCTCACTGATTCTACATCTTGGTTTCTTTATTTTTGAGGACTTGAGTTAAAGTTAAGCTATATATATATTATTTTTTTTTTCTGTTGAGAGCAGATAATAATCTGTTTTGTTTTGTATTTTATTTTCTGCTTAACTTTACCTTTCTGAACAAGTGGATACTTGATATGTTATTGAAAAATGATAAATAAATAATTAAAAAAAAAAATCATCTGAAGCCTGTCCTTGAGTATCACATAAAACAGAAAACAGAGGTTGTGGTAAAGGCGGATAGCGTAGCTGGTTTTAAGAAAGGTTTGGACAAATTCCTGGAGGGAAAGTCCATAGTCTGTTATTAAGACATGGGGTAAGCCTCTGCTTGCCCTGGATTGGTAGCATGGAATGTTGCTACTCCTTGGGGTTCCAGAATCTTGTTACTCTCTGGGATTCCGGAATCTTGCTATTCTTTGAGGTTCTGTATGGAATGTTGCTACTCCTTGGGGTTCTGGAATCTTTTGTTACTCTTTGGGAATCCGGAATCTTGCTATTCTTTAGGATTCTGAATGGAATGTTGCTATTCTGGGTTTTGACCAGGTACTAGGGACCTGGATTGGCCACCGTGAGAATGGGCTACTGAGCTTGATTGACCTTTGGTTTGACCCAGTAAGGCTATTTTTATGTTCTAAAATGTTAAGATTTATATAAATAACATTAAGGACAATATAGGGGAACAGTGGCATAGTAAGGAGGGGGGGCACCATCTTGATAGGGGCCCTAGCCCCCGTCTTGCTCTCCACCTACCCATTCCTTCCCTGCCCCCCTCACTACTGTACGTGCGCACCTTCTCCCATACCTCTTTAACGTACAGGGAACGAGCAGCCACTCCAACCTGCTGCTCGCACCAGCGTTTGCTCTTCCTCCGACGTCACTTCCTGGACCTGAACCTAGGAAGTGACGTCAGAGGAAAAGCTGATGCTGGTGCAAGCAACAGAGGTTGGGGTTGCTGCTCACACCCTGAACGTTAAAGAGGTACAGGGAAGAGATTGACACGGGGACAAATTTTTCTCCATCCCCGTGGGAACTCATTTTCCCGTCCTGGCGAGTTCTTTTCCTTTTTGCTGCCCTGTATCTGCAAGCTCTGTCCTCATCTGCACAAGCCTCAAACACTTTAAAATCATAAGTAGCAACATTCTAGAGCTCAGATTGTGATGTCATAATGCCTCATTCCACCAATGCCTAAGCTCCATCCTCATCTGCACAAGCCTCAAACACTTTAAAATCATAAGTAGCAACATTCTAGAGCTCAGATTGTGATGTCATAATGCCTCATTCCACCAATGCCTAAGCTCCATCCTCATCTGCACAAGCCTCAAACACTTTAAAATCCTAAGTAGCAACATTCTAGAGCTCAGATTGTGATGTCATAATGCCTCATTCCACCAATGCCTAAGCCTCTGTTTGAGGCTTGTGCAGTTAAGGTAGAGCTTACAGGAATGGGGCAGAGGCAAGGACAGCAACTTAACTCACGGGAACAGGACGGGGAAATTGAGAGCCGACGGGGAAAAATGTGTCCCTGTGTCATTCTCTAGTACAGGGAAAGGGAAGGTGTGTGGGTGCACAAACGGCAGGAGGGAGCAGGGGGGGAGCAGATGGGGTGGGAGTGCGGAGCCTCTCAACCCTCGCTACGCCACTGCAGGGGAATGTAGGGGTCCTTTTACCAAGCTCCATTAAACGTTGGCCTTAGAATGCCCTTACGCAGGTTTTTACCATTTCAATTTGTTCAATTAATGGCCATGCACTACATGTGAGCATTAAATGATCCCAATAAAAACAGGAAAACCAATTTGAAAATCTCTCACTGTGATTCACAAAGAAGCATCCTACAACAGCAACTTGTGATAAGAACATAAGAAGTTGCCTCCGCTGAGACAGACCAGAGGTCCATCTCGCCCAGCGGTCCGCTCCCGCGGCGGCCCATCAGGCCCATTGCCTGAGCAATGGTCCCAGACTATCCCTATAACCTACCGCTACTCTTATCTGTACCCCTCAATTCCTTTATCCTCTAGGAACCTATCCAAACCTTCTTTGAAGCCTTGTAACGTGCTCTGGCCTATCACAGCCTCCGGAAGCGCGTTCCATGTGTCCACCACCCTCTGGGTGAAAAAGAACTTTCTGGCATTTGTTTTAAACCTGTCCCCTTTCAATTTCTCTGAGTGCCCCCTTGTACTTGTGGTTCCCCATAATCTGAAAAATCTGTCCCTGTCTACTTTTTCTATACCCTTCAGGATCTTGAAGGTTTCTATCATGTCTCCTCTAAGGCTCCGCTTTTCCAGGGAGAACAGCCCCAGCTTTTTCAGTCTGTCAGTATATGAGAGGTTTTCCATACCTCTTATCAGTTTAGTTGCTCTTCTCTGGACTCCCTCAAGTACCGCCATGTCCTTTTTGAGGTACGGCGACCAATACTGGACACAGTACTCCAGATGCGGTCGCACCATTGCACGATACAGTGGCAGGATGACCTCCTTTGTCCTGGTCGTGATACCCTTCTTAATGATACCCAACATTTTGTTTGCTTTTCTTGAGGCTGTGGCGCACTGTGCCGACGCCTTCAAAGACGTGTCCACCTGATGCAGACTCATGATTCCGTGTTGAGTCTTGATTAAACTTAACACTGGATGAAAAAGTCTTGATTTGTTCAAACTTTACATTGGCTGGAAGTCATTGTGTCAGATCCCTACTCCTTTGCTTTTTTTGTTGATTTTACATGGGGGCAATCCTTTTACTTTGCTGGTTTTCTTATCTTGTTGGGATTTTTTCATGCCATTAAAAGAAATATACAGGACAATGAGCACTCCACTGAAGAACACTGATGTTTATTTCATAAAAGGACACAAGCAGAAGCTGTGGACCCGACACAGCACTGTGTTTCGGCGTCTGAGGAACGCCTGCATCAGGGGTCACTAAACATAAATACATAACACAACATATTAAAACACATCATATAAAATTACAATTTTTTTACATTTTAAAAATTTTAAGTTTTTAAAAAATTTAAGTTTTTTTTTAAAAAAATTTATTTTTATGTGATGTGTTTTAATATGTTGTTATGTTTTTATGTTTAGTGACCCCCTGATGCAGGCGTTCCTCAGACGCCGAAACACAGTGTTTACCCTGTATGCGTTTCCTCCATTCCCTCTGATTCTGAAGACTCTCATCAAGCTCAAGTCTTCGCGTGCCACCATGATCCTGATAGCTCTTCGGTGGCCCCGACAACCTTGGTTCTCCCTTCTGTTGTAACTCAGTTCCAGGGAGCCTCTTCCTCTGCCTATTTTTCCTTCTCTGCTTACACAGAATCAGGGTTCTCTGTTTCATCCCAACCTCCAATCTCTGCACTTAACAGCTTGGTTCCTCGAGATTTGATGCCCTCGTTCCAGTTCTCCAAGCCTGTGCTGGAGGTCCTGGAGGCGTCTCGGAAGGAGTCTACTTGACAATGTTACCATCAGAGGTGGACCCGCTTTTCTTCCTGGTGTGCTATTCGGCAGCTGGAGCTGCTGTCTGCCTCCTTGTCGGCTGTCCTGGATTATCTGTTGCACTTGTCTGGCGCTGGGCTCAAGTCCTCTTCGGTTCGAGGCCACCTTAGTGCCATTGCTGCTTTTCATCAGCCGATTGACGGGAAGCCTATCTCTGTTCATCCTGTGGTTTCCCGCTTCATGAAATGACTTTTCCACGTTCATCCGCCCCTTAAACTTCCTCCGGTGGTTTGGGATCTTAACGTGGTCCTTGCTCAATTGATGAAACCCCCGTTCGAGCCGCTAGCGTGGGCTCACTTAAAGTATCTTACTTGGAAAGTTGTGTTCCTTATTGCTCTCACTTCTGCCCATCGGGTCAGCGAGCTGCAAGCCTTGGTTGCGGACCCACCTTTCACTGTCTTCCATCACGATAAGGTGGTTCTCCATACCCATCCTAAGTTTTTGCCTACGATTGCTTCTGATTTTCACATCAACCAATCTATTGTTCTTCCTGTGTTTTTTCCGAAGCACCATTCTCACCCTGGGGAAGTGGCTCTCCATTGTCTTGATTGTAAGCGGGCGCTGGCTTTCTACTTGAAGCGCACCGCTCCTCATCGTTCTGCTCCCCAGCTGTTCCTCTCTTTCGATCCTAATCGCTTGGGTCGCTCTGTCTCTAAGCGGACCATTTCTAACTGGTTGGCCGCTTGTATTTCTTTCTGTTATGCTCAGGCTGGTCTCTCCCTGCCGGGTTGAGTCACAGGCCACAAGGTCAGGGCGATGGCGGCGTCTGTTGCTTTCTTCCGCTCCACTCCCATTGGGGAAATTTGTAAGGCTGCCACTTGGTCCTCGGTTCATACGTTTACCTCTCACTACTGTCTGGATGCTTTTTCCAGGCGTGACGGCCACTTTGGCCAGTCAGTTTTGCAACATTTATTTTCCTAAATTGCCAACTCTCCCTCCATCCCTTTCTGGTTAGCTTGGAGGTCACCCACATGTTGAGAATATCCTACCTGCTTGTCCTGGGATAAAGCAGTTACTTACCGTAACAGGTGTTATCCAGGGAAAGCAGGCAGATATTTTCGCAACCCACCCACCTCCCTGTGGTTGGCTTCTTTGCTAGCTATCTGAACTGAGGCCACGCAGAGGAGACGCATGCCCTAGATCGGGAGGGAGGGGCCCGCGCGCATGCACGTCTTCAAGCAAGTCTGCTTGCAAAAACGTCCGCTAGGGGACTCTGTCGGTGACGTCACCCATATGTTGAGAATATCTGCCTGCTGTCCCTGGATAACACCTGTTACGGTAAGTAACTGCTTTCCGGTTTTAGGAAATCGTGAATAATCAAAATTGCGAGTCCTAAAACCGCAAATCGGGAGGGGGAAGTGTACATTAAAATTTCCAAATATTGATATGACAGAAGTATATAAGAAACAATATTGAAGATGCCACCTGTGATAAGGGTTCAAATATTTGAGGCTTTCATTGCAGTCAGATGTTTTTAAACTAAATATATATGTATATGCGTTGTGTTTCTATTTTCTTATGTACACAGTATCTTCGTAATATACAAGTGTTATATCTTGTTATACCTTATCTTTGAAAACTAATAAAAATTTTTTGAACAAAAAAAAAAAAAAAGAAGGGAGCATTACCAATCTGATCTTAATATTACTGAGTTTCTGAAATCATCTTTGGAGTTAATGACAATACAATGAAACCTTCCGCCCAATGTACGGTGGCGGCCAAAAAAAGCAAACAGGATGCTGGGAATTATTAAAAAAGGGATGGTTAACAAGACTAAGAATGTTATAATGCCCCTGTATTGCTCCATGGTGCGACCTCATCTGGAGTATTGCGTTCAATTCTGGTCTCCTTATCTCAAGAATTATATAGCGGCGCTAGAAAAGGTTCAAAGAGCAACCAAGATGTTAAAAGGGAATGAACTCCTCTCGTATGAGGAAAGACTAAAACAGTTAAGGCTCTTCAGCTTGGAAAAGAAATGGCTGAGGAGAGATATGATTGAAGTCTACAAAATCCTAAGTGGAGTAGAACGGGTACAAGTGGATCGATTTTTCACTCCGTCAAAAATTAGAAAGACTAGGGGACACTCAATGAAGTTACTGGGAAATACTTTTAAAACCAATAGGAGGAAATATTTTTTCACTCAGAGAATAGTTAAGCTCTGGAACGCAGATAGTGTAGCTGGTTTTAAAAAAGGTTTGGACAAGTTCCTAGAGGAAAAGTCCATAGTGTGTTATTGAGAAAGACATGGAGGAAACCACTGCTTGCCCTGGATCGGTAGCATGGAATGTTGCTACTCCTTGGGTTTTGCCCAGGTACTAGTGACCTGGATTGGCCACTGTGAGAACGGGCTACTGGGCTTGATGGGCCACTGGTCTGACCCAGTAAGGCTATTCTTATGTTCTTAAAACTTGGGATGGGGACAAATATGTCCCCGTGTAATTCTCCACTTCTGGTTGCTTGTTCCCCTCCCCCCCAGCCGAGCCCTGCTACTTCCTAACTTAATTTGGGAGAGGGCAGAGGCAAAGGAAGGGAAAAAGGCTTCTTGATATTCCTAGCCCTGCCAGAGCTCAGTGACCCAAGGGGATTCCTAACCTTCCAGGAGGGAACAGAGAGAGCGAAAATAAGAAGCCTATGGTTAACCCCTGGATGCTGCCCAGGCTGCATATTTGGAGGGACGCTCTCTTGAGCTATCCAGGGAGTGGGCATAGGGACTTAATTGTGTGTACAGAAATAAGGGAAATATGCGGCCTAAGTGATTCACCTGAACCAGGTTGAGACTTTTTGTACACAGTTGCTGTGAACCACTTCAGTCAAGTTAAATAAACCATTGAATTTGTTCCAGTTACCTCTCAGCTCCTGCCTGTTCTCTCTCAGCCAGGAGAGAGGGAGAGGCTGAGGGAGCAGCTGGAGCCTGGGAACAGCAATCCTCCAGCCTACCAGATTTGTCCATCCCCAGCCTACACCCAGGTCGACTGAGTTCATGAGTGACTGTGAAGGAAGCTGAAAAATCAATCTTTTTGTGAGCCCTGTGCAGGCGGGTGACCCCCCCCTTCCCCTCCCCAACCTGAAGAGCCAGCAGGAACGCCGCGTGGCATGGTTGCAGGTGGCACAGGACCAGAGCTACACATATATTTATCTTTTCTACAACTTAATGTCAGGAGGTTTATGCTCCAAGTGCCTGCCAATTTGTATTTTAAAGTTCCACAAGATCATAATCTTTTAATTTTTAACTTTTCAATTATAAGATCATCCGAGTTGCCCACTACTGTGTAATAAAAAAAAAAAAATAATATACTTTGTGCAGGGAGGAAGTGACGTCAAAAAATGTGGCAGGTTGCAAGAGGCTGATGCTCCGTGGGGGCTGCGGTGTAATTGCATGATTGTGATGTGATTTGGGCTTGCCTTTCTCCTTCCTCATGGTTCGTAGTCAGTCGCGCGCGAGACACCAGTGCGCCGACAATGGAGGGCAGACAATTCAGCGCAAGACACCAGCATTGCCGTGGGAAAACTTAGTTTTAAAGAGCTCCGAAGCGGGGAACCCCCCCACTTTAGTGCATAGTGTTCACGCTTCTGTTGGGGGGGAGGGTTGGGGGGTTGGAACCCTCCATTATAGAGAAAACTAAACTTTTTCTCATTTTTTCGGGAAAAGTTCCATTTTCTCTATAATGTGGGGAGTTGCATCCCCCCATACCCCTCAACGGCAGCGCGAATACTATGCAGTAAAGTGGGGGGTTCTCCCCCACACCCCCCATCGGAGCTCTTTAAAACTAAGTTTTCCTGCGGCGCGCTTGTGTCTTGCACCGAATTGTCAGCGCTTGATTGTCGGCGCGCTGGTGTCTGGTGTGCGATTCTCCAGTCACCTTCCTCACGCTCCCGGCATGGTGTGCTATGGCAACTGCGACCCGTCGCAAATTAGACCCCTCCAGAACCATGATCGGCAAGTCAGGGCCGGGAATTGAGAAACAGCAAGTCTTCCCCAGTGCACCCAAGATAGCGTTGGACCCGACTGCAGCGCAAGCATCAGAGGTGGAGGGAGCCAGAGGAGCGCACGGCCCTACTGAGTCGGAAAGTTTGCGGACATGCTGGAGTGCCTACGGGAGGACATTCTCTCTATTCGTACAGATATAAAACAAGCGGTGGTGGAAATCAAACAGGACTTGCATGAAATAACCCGCCGGGAGGAGGAATTGGAGATGAGAGTGGATGCGGTGGCGGAGGATTTAATAGACACTCAGGGTGCAGTGGCGGCCCTCCAGAAAAATGGGGTGGGCTTGTGGGAGAAGATGGAGGATTTAGAAAATCGCACGAGGCGGTGCAATATGCGGTTGAGAGGCGTGCCTGAGACAGCTACCTATAAAGACGTGAGAAAAGTCGCTCATGATATCTGTGAAGATTTGTTGAGCCTGGCACAAAGGGAGGCATCTGGAGGTCCTGAAGTGCATATTGAAAGAGCACATTGTGCATTGGGTCAGGCACAGGGGAATTTTCCCAGAGACATTGTGATCTGTCTGTTCTCATATGGAGTTAAAGAGACTATTCTGCAAACCGCCCGGAGCCGCAGTGATTATCAATGGAATGGGCTGTCAATTACTATCTTTCAGAATCTTGCTGCGGTTTCCCTGAGGAAACGGAGAGATTTTCAGGGGGTGACCCGCTATCTGAGACAAGCTGGCTATAAATATAGATGGCAGTTCCCCTTTGCGATGGTGATGACAGCTGGAACAGTACACAAGAGGGTAAAAAAATGTCAGAAGAGGCATGGACTGCACTGAAAGAGATGTTGCTTGTGGAGCTGTCTGGTGCGGCTGGTGGGAGAGCTGAAGGAGATCGCCCTGTATGGTGGCAGCGAGTGAGACAGCAGGGATCCCGGAGAGGAGAGATGGGGACGTCAGGGGGGCACCCGCCCTGAAGTAGTTGTGTGGACTACTTGTTGGACTAATGGTTCACTTATAGTTCCTGGATATTTGTTTGGGAGAGTGTTTAGGGAGCTCTCTGGGGGGGGAGGGGGGTTGCAGTTAATTGGTGGAGGTGAGTGGGGAATGTGGTTGTGAGGTTGTTTGACTGGTTTTGATGAGGTTTTCTTGTATTCTTTTTGCTGGGGTGAGGGGGTTTTGGTGAGTGTGGGGGAGGATGGAGTTGTTTGATTGAAGTTTGTAAGATTGAGCAACCAGTTGTGGCCCTGCCATTGGTGGGTCTTCCTTGCTTAGTCGGCTTCGGCCGTCTGTGGGGATGGAAAGGGAGGGTGGGTGGGTTTCATGGAGGTTCATTCTCATCCTGTGGGCTACACAAACAATTTGGGGGGGGACTGCAGCTGGAGGCTGGGCTAGCTGCAGCCTGGATTGGAGTGGTGGGGATTTGGGAGGGGGGAACTGGTAGAGACATGATTAAGGTGGTGACATGGAATGTGGGGGGTATTAACTCACCAATCAAGCGATCCAAGATTTTGCAGCATTTACAAAGACACAAGGTTGACGTGGCCCTGTTGCAGGAAACGCACCTTGATGTGAAGGAACATAGTAAGTTGAAACGGTGGTGGGTGGGGGGACTATGTGGCGGCTGATGGGGTTGACAAGAAAAAAGGGGAGGGTGTGGTGTCTAATCTGGAAGTGCTGGATATTGACCCGGGATGGCACTATGTTCTTTGTAGAAGGGAGATTGCTAAAAAGAAATTGATCCTTGGATGTTTTTATGCTCCCAATGTATTTGACCCCCTATTTCATAAACGGGTATTGGCTGCTTTATTGCCCTATCAGGGGAAGCCAATGCTCCTCGGGGGGGGGGGGGGGGATTTTAATGCTGTTTGGGATCCTAATATTGATTGTTCTGGGGAGGCTGGTAGGGGTCGGAACCCTGGGTCAATTGTTCGATCTGGTTGATGTTTGGCGGGTTTTACACCCCGCAGAGAGGGATTATAATAGGAAGGAACCGTATATGCTGGGAGGAGAGAAGCTGATATGCACGGACGGGGAGAGGGACCTTGGGGTGATAGTGTCCGAAGATCTAAAGGTGAAAAAACAGTGGCTGTTGCCAGAAGGATGCTGGGCTGTATAAAGAGAGGCGTAGTCAGTAGAAGGAAGAAGGTGTTGATGTCCCTGTACAGGTCATTGTTAAAGCCCCACTTGGAGTATTGTGTTCAATTTTGGAGATCGTATCTGGCGAAGGACGTAAGAAGACTCGAGGTGGTCCAGAGGAGGGCAACGAAAATGATAGGAGGCTTGCGCCAGAAGACGTATGAGGAGAGGCTGGAAGCCCTGAATATGTATACCCTATAGGAAAGGAGAGACACGGGAGATATGATTCAGACGTTCAAATACTTGAAGGGTATTAACGTAGAACAAAATATTTTCCAGAGAAAGGAAAATGGTAAAACCAGAGGACATAATTTGAGGTTGAGGGATGGTAGATTCAGGGGCAATGTTAGGAAATTCTACTTTACGGAGAGGGTAGTGGAGGCCTGGAATGCGCTCCCGAGAGATGGTGGAGAGTAAAACTGTGACTGAGTTCAAAGAAGCGTGGGATGAACACAGAGGATTTAGAATCAGAAAATAATATTAAATATTGAACTAAGGCCAGTACTGGGCAGACTTGCACGGTCTGTGTCTGTATATGGCTATTGGGTGGAGGATGGGCTGGGGAGGGCTTCAATGGCTGGGAGGGTGTAGATGGGCTGGAGTAAGTCTTAACAGAGATTTCGGCAGTTAGAACCTGCACAGTACCGGGTAGAGCTTTGGATTCTTGCCCAGAAATAGCTAAGAAGAAAAAATTAAAAAATTTAAATTGAATCAGGTTGGGCAGACTGGATGGACCATTCGGATCTTTATCTGCCGTCATCTACTATGTTACTACTTGTCGAGAGCACACAACACAAAGTCCTATATTAATTATCTTTTGGTGTCTGGATCTCTGTTTGGTAAGGTGTGTCAGGTTGAAATCGGGGCGATCGTCATTTCTGATCATGCTTGGGTGTAGTTGCAGTTGGTAGTGGATAGTGGTGGAGATAAACGGCGGTGTTGGGTGTTTCCTCTTATCTTTATAAGGATGTCCGGTTTCAGGAGTTGTTTGCATCCCAAGGGTCGCAGTCTCCTTCTGAATGATTTGGGAGAGGTGTGAGGAGGGCAGGGGTATTTTGGGGTAGGGGGGAGGATCTTGTGGTGACTTGGGGGTACTGTGGGATAGTGAGTGCTGGTGTTGGGGTGGGTTGGTTATCATTCCCAGTTTTTGATGGGTGGTCCGTAGGATGGGAGTTTTTTTTGGTTTGTTTGAAGGATGGGGGGTTGGGGGGGTGAGTTGTTATTGTGGAAGGGGAAGCAGGGTTGTATAGGGGGCTGGTTCTTGGGCCTCTTTTTATAGAGTGTGGGAATTATCAGAGTACAAATTCCCAGTTTGATTTGGTCATGAGGGCCCGGGGCTAGTCATTCCAGTTTGACAGACGGGGGGTGGGGGGAGAGAATGGGTTGGGGGGAATCTGGGGATTTTTTTTAGTGTTGTCATCTATGTATATGTTTTATGAAATTTCAATTAAAACGTTTCAACACTAAAAAACATACTTTATGCAGAGATTCCATTGGATTAATTTAACCATTCAGTCATGGCATTGCTTATAAAGGCAGTCCTCGGCTTAAGAATTAATTCTGGTTTTAAAACTGTTCTTAAGTTGAATTTGTATGTAACTCAGATCATGTGAGAATCTGTGTGTTTTAATGTTCTCCTGTTCAGTACACAGTTTATAAAAACATTAAATATTAAAGAAACAGTCCTCAAAATAAAGTATTATAGTTTAAATAGAAAGAAAAGATAGGAGGTTTACACTTAACGCACTTGTTTCTCTTTAAAAAGCTACGGGCATCGTTTCCTACACCTTGTCTGCGGTTGACCTGGAAGCCTTCCCCTCTGAGCATAGAATAGAAAACTTTTTCTTCCCTCCAAAAGTCTGATCCTAGTATTCTTCCCACTTTCTCCACCTCCTCAAGGCCCCTCTTGCATCCCTTTCCATCCATCCCGCCGTTCCCTCTCCTCCACCACCACATCCAACATTTCTCCCTCTCATCTTTCTTTTCCCCAAGCATCCTCTACCTCACTCCTCTCCCACCATGTCCAATTCTCCCTCCCTATGCCCAACTATTGTCCTTTCTTCATTTCCCCACGTGTACCATCTCTCTTTCCCCTCTCACTTAGACACTTGTGCCCAACAATTCTCTCTTCCTATTCCTTCCCTCACCTCAGCATCTCTTTCCCTTACTCCTTCCAAATTCATGCCCCTTCCCTCCTTCCTTTCTTCCTTCCATCCTTTGTCTGAAGTTTGTGCTCCCTCCTTCTGTGTCCCAACATGCCCCTCTTCCCTTCTGTAACCCAGTAACGCCCCACCCCCTCCCTCCCTCTGTTCTGTCTCACAAGTTCATGCCCCGTGCAGACCACTCATCCAAAATGGCTGCCATGAGTTCCTGTCATAGTCTCGAGAGACTACAGGAATTCAGGGCAGCCATTTTGGATGAGTGATCTGCAAGGACAGGAGCGCAGGAAGATCGCTCCTGCCCCAAAAGACCACTAGACTATCAGGTAAGGTCCGGGATGCCGAGGGGAAGGCGGGAGGGAGGCAGGGGTGGGTCAGAGTCGGCCCAAAAGTTATTCACGAATTTTCAATATTCGCGGGCAGGCTCTGCCCCTAACCCCCGCGAATATTGAGGGAGGAGTGTACAGACAATATTCCCAAACTAAATAAGCAAAAAATTAAAAATCAGATGGTTTGGTGATTATGAGGTCCTCCTAGTAAATGCTTCAAACTGCCTACAGGTGAATCTCTCCAAACTGAAAATAAATCCAAAGTATTAGGTCAGGGGTGCCCACACTTTTTGACTCGTGAGCTACTTTTAAAATGACCAAGTCAAAATAATCTACCAACAATAAAATTAAAAAAAACACAACGCACACTGTACGCATAGAAAATGTTAATTATCATTCCTATTCCGGGGTTTTTTCAAAGAGGTCAAAGCAGATGACTATGCACTGTCACCTCAGTAACAACCATACAAAAATAGACAAATACCCCCCTCCCTTTTTACTAAACCACAATGGCAGTTTTTAGCGCAGGGAGCTACGCTGAATGCCCAGCGCTGCTCTCGAAGCTCATAGGCTCCCTGTGCTACAAACCGCTATTGCGGTTTAGTAAAAGGGGACCATATTGTAAAATATAGACAGCAGATATAAATTCAGACGCATTTTGATCACTAAATTTAAAATAAAATCATTTTTCCTACCTTGTCTGGTGAATTCATGAGTCTCTGGTTGCACTTTCATCTTCTGACTGTGCATCCAATCTTTCTTTCAGCCTGTATGCTTCCTCTCCTCCAAACCTCATTCCCTCCCCCAACTTTTTCTTACTCTCTCCCTGCCCTTGCTTTCTTTCTCTCTTCATGCCCCATTCCTGTTTCTCTTCTTTCCTTCTGTCTCCCTGCCTGCGCCCCTTTCTTTCTTTCTCCCTGCCCTTCCCCAAGCCACTGCCATCGGGGAACAGGACCCAAACTGCCACCAATGGATAATAGGCCCCAAAGCCGACGCCCCAAGCTCTCCCTGCTTTGAGCCGATCAGCATTCCTCTCCCCGACATCAATTCTGACATCGGAGAGGAAGTTCCGCCCAGCCAGGCAGCGATGGGCTGGGGAGGGCATCGACGGCTGGGACGGTTAAGATGGGCTGGAGTGAGCTTTGAGGAAGACTCCAGTAGATGGAACCTAAGCACACTACCGGGCAGAGCTCTGGGTTTCTGGCCCAGAAATGTCTAAGGAAAAGGACCATTTAAATTAAATGATTCATTTATAGAGCGTGTATGGTTGGGCAGACTGGATGGACCATTCGGGTCTTTATCTGCCGTCATTTACTATAATTAACTCCCACCTTTTACAAAGCCGCAAAAGCGGATATTAGCGCCGGCTGGTGTGCCGAATGCTAGGCGCGGCTCCAACGCTCATAGGAACAGCGCCTAGCATTCAGCGCACCGGCTGCCACTAAAATCCGCTTTTGCAGTTTTTTTTAAAAGGGGAGGGGTAAATGAAGGCATCACAAAGAAACTACAGTACAGAATTCGGCTTTTGCCAAATACGGCGGTCAGACTAATTAGTAGGCTACAACAATTTGACAGAATAACTCCTGCACTACGTGATCTGCACTGATTACCAATACAATATAGGATCAAATTCAAATTTGCTTGCATTATTTTTAAGGTCAAAGTTCATCATCGTCAAGTGCAAGCTGTCTTCTGCTTCGCAATGTAGGCATCATCAGACTTCACAAGTGCAAAGTTTACCATAGCCATCATTTAAAAGTTATCATGAACACACCTTTCTATACCTGGATGCTAGAATCTGGAAAGATCTCCCAACGGTAATTAGAGCGATACCTACCTCCTGCGTATTTCATAAATTACTGAAAACCTCTCTCCTTGAACAATGGGCTTCACTCAAACCATGGTGTTCAGCAATTATAATTTTCAGTATTTTTGTTCTTAATCACCCTTTGTAAATTTTTCTAGTCTTTTGCAAACCGCTTTGAATCCAGTAGGAGATATAGGGCTCCTTTTACGAAGCCGCGTTAGCGTTTTAACGTGCGTAATAGCGCGCGCTAAACCGCCGGATGCGCTAGTCGCTACCGCCTCCTCTTGAGCAGGCGGTAGTTTTTCGGCTAGCGCAGGGGTAGCGCGTGATTAAAAGTCGCGCGCGCTAAAGCCGCTCATGCGGCTTCGTAAAAGGAGCCCATAGTGGTATATAAGACACCATTAGCAATACTACTACTACTATTTATTATTTCTATGGCGCTGAAAGGCGTACGCAGTGTTGTACATTTTAACATACAATAGACAGTCCCTGCTCAGAAGAGCTTACAATCTAATTTAGACAGGACATTTCAGGGTTGGGGAGGTTATAGTGGGTCTAGGTATCTGACAGCAGTGAGGGGGAGTTAAGAGTTGAATTTCTATAGAGTGTAATGCAAAGGAGCTTTTACAATAGACAGTTCCTGCTCAGAAGAGCTTACAATCTAATTTAGACAGGACATTTCAGGGTTGGGGAGGTTATAGTGGGTCTAGGTATCTGACAGCAGTGAGAGGGAGTTTAAGGGCACTTTTTACTAAGGTGCGCTAGCGTTTTTAGCGCGCGCTAAACCCACGCTACGTTTCTAGAACTAACACCAGCTCAGTGCTGGCGTTAAGGTCTAGCGCGCGCTATTCTGCGCATTAAAGCCCTATCGCACCTTTGTAAAAGGAGCCCTAAGAGCTGAAAACAGTTTCAAAAAAGTGGGCCTTTAGCTTGGAGTTGAACACTGCCAGGGACGGAGCACGACGTATTGATTCAGGCAGCCTGTTCCCAGGCATACAGTGCTGCAAGAAAGAAGGGTCGGAGTCTGGAGTTGGCAGTGGCCAACCCCCCCCCCCCCCCCCAACAACTCTACTTGGAGCACCATATATTTTGCACCAATATCCGATTCTCAGGTCTTTAGGTAGAACCCAAACTAATGGAGATAAAACCAGTTAGCATTCACTGTGGACATGCCGTGACTACATTTAAACACAAGGGTTTACACCAACTGAATCCGGGTGTAAATCCTCATGTCTAAATTAGATGCGGATCCCCTATATTCTATAAAAACACATTGCATTGTAGAATGGGCTTGATATGCCCATGACACTCCCAATTCTGTGCCCCCTTCTTGGGCCCATGTGAAAAATTTACACCCGGATCCTGATACCTAACTTTGTGTACATAAACTTAAACCGATGCCAATAAGCTCAGATAATTGCTTGTTATGGCCCAATTATCATCACTAATTGGCACATTATTCAATTAAGTTGCACATACTAATTGGGCATGTGCCCACATTTGCATATGCAGTTTTTTAGAACCATTTATAGAATTTGGAGGCTGGACATGCACTTAGGAAGAGCTTTGCATAAAATTTCTTTCAGCGGGGTTCTGTCATTTTTACAGGGTTTCTGTTTGCCGTGGGTTTCTGTTTGCTGTCAAAGTGACTCACCCAAGCTTCGGTTGCTGCCCTGCGAGTCCTTCCTTGAAGATGAACTGCTGGGAACACTGGACGCCGAATCATATCTCTGCAAATAACAGGCCTTTCCTTAAAACTATGCAAGAGCAAGTTACACAATAACAGCCTCTTAAAAACTCACTGTGTGTGTAATACGCTAGCTTGCTATGTGCTAACTGGCCAAGGCTTCCTCGCCCACTCTCTCCCCTTGTCACAGTCCCCGATGGGAAATTTCTGAAACATTCAATAATGCCCAGCTTAATGTATGGAAGCAGGCAAACTACAGCAAAAGCCCTTAACTGTTCCTGTGCATTAACCACACATCAATCTCCGGATTCCATAAAGGGCGCCCAAAGTTGTATGTAATCCTGAGTTACACGCGCAACTAAACAGGCTATTAGAGACCAACCGAGCTTCAGTTTCAGCACCGAAACAGACCTGAAATCCGGATCTGGGTTTTGGCCGAAAATGTCTGTGCATTTTTGGCAGAAACCAAAACCACAGTGCCACAAGCTCGTCCTCCCCGCTAGCTTGCCTCCTTCCCTGACAAAGCTGGCTTCCCCCTCGGATCACCCACCAGATCTGCCCTCCCCCTGGCCTACCTTTTTAAAAACATAATGGTGTAGTAGCCTTTTGGGGGCAGAGGCAGCCCAAATTGCTCCTACCCCTACTGGCTGCATTCTGAAAATGGCAGACGTGACTTCTCACGGCAGCCTAGCAATGCTGCCGCAGGAGGTCGCGACCACCATTTTGAATTAGAAGGTCCTTCCTCCTATATCAGGGGTGGGCAACGAGTGCCGCAATCCAATCGGGTTTTCAGGAATTCCACAATGAATATGCATGAGATCTATTTGCATGCACTGCCTCCCATTGTATGCAAAATGGATCTCATGCATATTCATAAGGAACTCCTAAAAACCCAACTGGATTGCGGCCCTTGTTGCCCACCCCTGTCCTATATCTAAGAGGAAAGATATTGCCTCTGAATAAACACTGAATGCTACTGGCATATTTGACACCTCTTACATAAATTTAGTTTCTACTGCACCTTTGGTCGTTTCTTTATCAATAAAAGTGATCAGAGATGGTTTTCAAACAACATGAGGAATTATTTTCTAAATTTTAAGGTTAGGATGTTTCCAGATATTAAAAAAAAAGTTACTCCACAACAACATAGAGAATTTCTGTTACTGCAGCCTGGTGTGTTAAAAATTGGATGCGTAGCTGGTTTTAAGAAAGGTTTGGACAAGTTCCTGGAGGAAAAGTCCATAGACTTATTTAGAAAGACACTGGGGAAGCAACTGCTTGCTCTGTATCGGTAGCATGGAATATTGCTACACTTTGGGTTTTGGCCAGGTACTAGTGACCTGGATTGGCCACCGTGAGAATGGGCTACTGGGCTTGACCCAGTAAGGCTATTCTTATGTTCTTAGAGATCTGTTAAATCTGCTATTTTTGTTCCATCTCAACTATCCTCTTTTGGCTGCTCAGAGACTCCATCAAGTTCTACTCCATCTTGATTTTGTACGCTGTTGGGACAGTTCTACTGGAGCAGTGGTCTCAAACTCGCGGCCCGGGGGCCACATGCGGCCCGCCAGGTACTATTTTGAGGCCCTCGGTATGTTTATCATAATCACAAAAGTAAAATAAAACAAACAGTTTCTTGATCATGTCTCTTTAGCTATAAATGACAATATTATTATTAAGACTTGGCCAAAAGGAAATATTTATGAACTATAAAGAGTTTTACCTCATGCAAAATTGTCATTTCTTTAATAAGACATTAACTATTTTTTTTCTGAGGCCCTCCAAGTACCTACAAATCCAAAATGTGGCCCTGCAAAGGGTTTGAGTTTGAGACCACTGTACTAGAGTGTCTGTAGTTGGGCACCATGAAGCTGCATAAAGAACACTTATTCCTTAACAGCATCTGGGCACCCCAATTTTTTGTATAGTGTAAGCCTGCATGCGTGCGTCTAAACTTAGCCCCAACCATTTATGCTTAGTCAACAGCAAGTGTAAATGGGCTACTTTTTATTGGACAAAGCTTGGCGATTCCTGACTTTTTGAAACTGCAGGTGCGACAAACATGGCTTCTTCCCAAGCACTTCCTCCTGATACAAGATCAAGCCTGAAACAAAGCCTTGCTCCTCTCCCAAAGCAAACTTTGTTTTCAGACGCTGCTTTCATGATTTTCAGTTTCACACTTCAGCTCATCTGTGCATAAATTCTTGCCATTTTTGGCACTAGGAAACCAAACTGCTGCTCCATAAAAGAATATGTTCCACAGCAGTGGTTCCCAAACCTGTCCTGGGGGGGACCCCCCAGCCAGTCAGGTTTTCAAGATATCCCTAATGAATATGCATGAGAGAGATTTGCATATAATGGCAGTGACAGGGATGCAAATATCTCTCATGCATATTCATTAGGGATATCTTGAAAACCTGACTGGCTGGGGGGTCCCCCAGGACGGGTTTGGGAACCACTGCTCTACAGGTTTCGTGAAGGATAGTGTAGGATGATTATTTACTCACCTGAATGTGCCTCGGTGAACTTGTCAAATCAGACAGCGAACTGCTTAACCCAGGTGAATGTGTCACCTTGCTGCTCCTTAAATCACAAACTATAAAGGAAGGAAAAAAAATGTCATTCTTCAGACAACAAGCAGTGTGCAACATTGACCACAGTTGAGACCAATCAGCGATGCATAATCTGTTTCACCCACTGAGCCCCTTTAGCAGCAAATAAGTCAAAGAGCCACAGAGAGCCATTTTCAAAAAGGACGTCTTAAGTCCTATTTGGACGTTTCCCGCTAAACATCCAAAGTCGGAAGCATAGAAATGTCCATTTTCAAAAGCCGAACTGATAGATATCTAAAAAAATTTTTTTCAAAATCACCTACTTGGACATCTTGGCTGCCAAAATGTCTTGACTGGGGCTGACCAAGTCCGGTCCTCGAGACCTAATGACAGGCCAGGTTTTCAGGATATCCACAATGCATGAGAGAGAGATTTGCATACCAAGAAGGCAGTGCAGGCCAATCTCTCTCATGCATAGTCATTGTGGATATTCTGAAAACCTGGCCTGTCATTAGATCTCAAGGACCGAACTTGGGCAGCCCCGGTCTAGACTGCCAGGATGTCTAACTTTATTCGCCGTTTTTTTTACCACAAAAACATCCAAATTAGAAACGTCTACATCAGCACCATTTAGATGTGGGAGGGGCCACCATTCTAATGGACAGACTGAGAAGTAAGGGAATACGTCTTGAGGACCGTAAGAACAGAAGTGTTGCCATATCAGGATAGAATGAAGGTCCATCAGGCCCAGTATCCTGTTTCCTACAGTGAAAAACCCAGGTCACATGAATCTGGCAAGATCCCACGAGTAAAAAAGATTTGATGCTGCTTTTCCTAGAAATAACAGTGGATTTTTCCAAGTCCATCTTAATAATGGTTTACGGACTTTTAGGAAATTATCCAAACCTTTTTTAAACTCTGCTAAGCTAACTGCTTTTACCATATTCTCTGGCAACAAACTCCAGACTTTAATTACACACTGAATGAAGTAATATTGTCTCCAGTTTGTTTAAAACTTACTACTTACCGTATTTTTCACTCCATAAGATGCACATTTTTCCCCCCCAAAAAGTGGGTGGAAATAAGGGTGCATCTTATGGAATGAATATACACCCCCCCCCAGTATCTTTTTAAAAATCTGTCGGTCCAGCACTGAAAGCTCCTGCCGCTCCCTCGCAGAACGGCTGCCTCCATCTGTTGCGACAGACTCAGAAAGGCACAGAAGGCAGGCATGATCTTTTCACGGTCCTGCTCTGCTCTCTGAATGGCTGTCATCAGTTCTCATGACAGATTTTTAAAAAGATACTGGTAGGGGGACTTACTGGGGGGGCCTTAGGGCAGGCTGGCTGGCTGGCACTACACGTGCCTACCATTAGACTTGCCCACCACTAGACGTGCCCTGTACCCTGTCCTGGCCTACCACTAGACCACCAGAGGGAGAACAGGGTACAGGGCACACCATTTGGTACAGAAAATTTTTTTCTTGGTTTTTCCTCCTCTACGGGTGGGTGCGTCTTATGGTCAGGTGCGTCTTATAGAGCGGAAAAATACGGTAGTAGCTTCACTGCGTGCTCCCTAGTCCTTGTATTTTTGGAAAGAGTAAACAAGCAGTTCACAACTACCTGTTCCACTCTACTCAGTATTTTATAAACTTCTATCATATCTCTCCTGAGCCATCTCTTCTCCAAGTTGAAGAGCCCTAGCCTCTTTAGTCTTTCCTCATAGGGAAGTCGTCCTGTCTTCTTTATCATTTTTGTCACCCTGCTCTATACCTCTTATAATTCTACTATCTTTTTTCTGATGCGGTGATCATCCAAGTACCGATAATCAAAGCTGGTTTTAGACGTTTCTAAAACCAGCTAAGGCCTTTCCCCTGCCTCTAAACGCATAGAGCGAAAAGAGGCGATTTTAGAGGAGGGGAAAGGGCAGGAGGTGGACAGGAGGGTGGCCGACCTAGACATAGTCGTACAGCAGGTATAACCAAAAGTTTAAACAGGTTGCCTAGTCAGCACTTACACGTTTTGACTTTGACCAAGTCAAAACAGGTATAAGTGCTGAAAGAGGGGCCGATGAGCTGATCACGGCTGCTGCGATCAGCTCAGCGGCCCCAGCAACCTGCCCACCCCCCACAATGATCGCTGCAGGAGAGATGCCTCATCTCCCCTGCCACGATAACGATTTCCTGAAGTGACGCCAACCACAGCACTTCCAGTTTTCCAAGTTTATTCAATATTTGATTAATCGCTTATTTAACATTCTAAGCGATGTACATAGTATAATAATAAACATATGTTAATAAAGGGAGACTGACAATTTAATTAAAAAAAAAAAAAACTTAAGACAAACATGGGATACAAAAGGAAAGGAGAAGGGAAAGAAATACAATTTTGAGAAGGTTAAAGAAAACATATAAGGTAAACAACATTAGGAAGGAAAAACGAAGGGAGGCAGGAGATAGCCAATCTCTCCTGCCACAATCCCAGGCGGGGCTTTAGGCACCTGGGCCAATCAGGCCCTAAGGCCCACTACTCTGCAGATGGCGGGCCTGCCGGGCGGACGGCTTGGGACCTGTCCGTCCGGTCAACTTCTTTGAAGTAAAGGGAGGGTGGCGGGGGGAGTGTTGCGGGGGTCGGCAGTTGGAGGGGTTCGTCGTGGGCAGGAGGGCCTGGGATCCCTCCTGCCTGTATCTTAGTGGGGGGTAGGGAGGTTGCCGGGGCAGGAGGGGTTGGCCTCCCTCCTGCCCATATCATATCAGGGGGGAGGGGTGGGGTGGGGCTGCATCGGGGCAGGAGGAGTTGGGTTCCCTCCTGCCCATATCGGATCGGGGGGTTAATCGGAACAGATGGGGTTGGGCTCCCTCCTGCCCATATTGGATCGGAGGTGGGGGCTGCATTGGGGCAGGAGGTGTTGGGCTCCCTCCTGCCTATATCGGATCAGAGGGGTGGGGCTTGCGTCGGGGCAGGAGGGGTTGGGCTCCCTCCTGCCCATATCGGATTGGGGGGGGGTTGTAGGGGAAGGAGGAGTTGGGCTCTCTCCTGACCATATGGGATTGAGGGGGGTGGGGGTTTCATCGAGGCAGGAGGGGTTGGGTTCCCTCCTGTCCATATTGGATTGGGGGGGTGGGGGCTGCATTGGGACAGGAGGGGTTGGGCTCCCTCCTGCCCATATCGGATCAGGGGGGATGGGGCTTGCGTCGGGGCAGGAGGGGTTGGGCTCCCTCCTGCTCATATCAGATTGTAGAGTTAATCAGGGCAGGAGAGGTTGGGCTCCCTTCTGCCCATATCGTATGGGGGGGGCTGCGTCGGGGCAGGAGGAGTTGGGTTCCCTCCTGCCCATATCGGATCGGGGGGGTGTTTCGTCAGGGCAGGAGGAGTTGTGCTCCCTCCTGCCCAATCTGATCAGGGTGGGTAGGGGGGGTCACTGGGGCAGGAGGGGCTGGGTTCCCTCCTGCCCGGATCGCTGTAGTGGGGGGGATCGCAGCAGGAGAGATTGGCTATCTCTCCCGCCGTGATAGCGATCCGAAGTGCTGGGAACCGCAGAACTTTGGGGTGAGCATCGCAGCAGGGGAGATGCCCCCATCTCTCCTGTCATGATCCTCACCCCGAAGTGCCGCGGTTGGCAGTACTTCGGGGATCATTCTCACGGCAGGGGAGATGAGGCATCTCTCCTGCCGCGATCGTTGCTGCGGTGGGGGGTGGTGTGTGGATTCTGTAACCGGTGTTTTTTTTGACAGACACCAGTTACAGAATCCAGTTTTTAGGCAAAGGACTGGCCCCTCCTCCGCCTAAAAGGTCTGGTTTTGGGCGTTTGGGACTTAGGTGTTTTTGGGTTGATTAAAGTGTAGACGGAGTGGTGGTATGGCCGTTTAAACAGCTGAACGTAGAGATAGGCCATTCTCAAAACGAACCTCATTTCGGATGTTTGTTTTGAGAATGGACATTTTCCCTGCTTCTACTTTCAGCATTTAGGGCCTAGGCTAAAAGGGGACTTAGATGGTTTTTTTTTTATTATGCCCCTCTATGGATTTAAACAAAAAAAGGCAAAAAAGTATTGATTGTGTTGAAGAGAGACCAGAGAATATTAAACTTAAGAACTGAGCAATATTTCTACAATATCCTTTGCATGAATATTAACTTGTGATGTATGGCTGCTGAATTTCTGAGCAGTTCTCCTGAAAAACTCTAAATATTCTTAGTTTGAACATGTTTTGCAACATTGAAAGGGCGGCATTTGAAAACCATTTACCTGTGTAAATGCCTGCTTTACCCATATACAAGGGCTATTTGAAAACTGCCCACCCTGTTTGTGAGTGAGCAATTTTCAAACACAGTAATAGCACAGTGTATATACTTTTATTTTTGCCACATTTTTGTACAAGGTATTCCTGGAGGTAGGGCTGGGCTGCACAACAGCGGCGGATTATGGATCTCCGGCATCCAGGGGCTTATTTTAATATTTGTCCCCTTCCCCACCCCAATGCACACCCTATCAGCGCTCCCTCTCAACTGCTGGGCAAGGCAACAACATTTTGCAGTTTTTCATTTTCAAAGCTATGCATGCTAATTTTCACACATCAGTGGTTTCTTTCTCCTGAGCAATTTTCAAATGCAGCTTATCTGTGAACCAGTGGCTTAGTAAGGATGAGCGGTGCCCCTCCCATACCCTCTTCCCTGTCCCCTACCCCCCCCCCTGCCGCATGCCCCCTTCCCCGGACCTTTTTAACCTTCTCCGACGTGAGCAGCATGCCTGTATCAGTGTCAGCTCACCCTTTGATTTTAATTTATTTATTTAATTTGATTTCTAGTCCGTTCTCCCGGGGGCTCAGAACGGGTTACAATTGAAATTCAGAAAAAAATTACAGGACAAAGGCATTCCTAGAAGAGACAGGAGAGAGAGAGAGAGACAGGAGAGAGAGCGAGAGAGAGAGAGAGAGACAGGAGAGAGAGAGAGAGAGAGAGAGACAGGAGAGAGAGAGAGAGAGAGAGAGACAGGAGAGAGAAGAGAGAGGAAAGAGGAGGAGAGAGAGAGAGAGAGAGAAGAGGGGAAGGGAGCATAAGAGGCAGGGAGGAAGAGGCGGGAAGGAGCAGGAGGAGGGGGAGAGAGGAGTTGATCAGGGAGTAGGCTGATCATTGGCATTGTTCAGGTGAAGAGATGGATCTTCAGCGTTTTCCAGAAGGTCATCAGCGATACTTGATATCTTATCTGGGCGGGCAACTGATTCCAGAGACAGGGGATGAGTGTTTCCATTAGGAGGGATCTTCCTGCAGAGATGTGCAGATGTTTCTCAGTTTCAGAGCAGAATGAGTGGGCAGGAGTGTACTGTGGGAGTTTGGATATGATGTAGGCTGGGGTGATGAGGTGGAATTTCTTGTAGGCCATTACAAGGGCTTTGAATACACAGCGCTTGTTAATCGGCAGCCAATGTTCTTCACGGAGGGCTGTGGAAATGGGGTCGTGATAACCGAGGTCATGTAGGAGGCGGATTGCAGAGTCCTGCACTCGTTGGAGACGCTTGAGTTCTTTGGTGGTGATTCGATTGAAAACAGAGTTACAATAATCCATTCTGGAGAGTACATGGAGGAGTTGGGCTAGGTTAGGTTTAGTGATATATAGTTTGATCCTTTTTATCTGGCGCAAACAGTAGAAGGAAGTGGAGACCACCTGAGAAATGTGGCTGAGAGGGACAGGTGGCCATCCAATACCACCCCAAGACTGCACACTTGGGTCTTTTGCTGTCAAGAGTGTGGCATCCTAGAATAGTGTTGGGCGGGTGAAGTTGGTGTTCTTCCTAGGTGCGGGTCCTGGAAGTGACGTCAGAAAGAACGCCAATGGGGGCAGCAAGCTCGTGCCGGGGAAGTATAAAAGGTAAAGGGGGAGGCAACGGGCATGCAGCAAGGAGAAGAGCAGGGGGAGGTGGGCGGAGAGGAGGAAGGGTGCCGCGCCTTTAGCAAGACGGCACCCGGGGTGGACCGGCCCCCATGCCCCTCCCCTTACTTTTGCCACTGCTGTGAACTTTGCACCAGAGAATGACTTGGGGACAAATTTTTCCTCGTCCCTGCAGGAACTCAATTTCCCCGTCCCGTCCCCGCGAGTTTTGTCGCTGTCCCTGTCCCATTCCTGTAAGCTCTGCCTCAACTGCACAAGTCTTGAACACTTATAATTTTCAAGTGTTTGAGGCTTGTGCAGATGAGGACGGAGCTTAGGCATTGGTGGAATGAGGCATTATGACATCACAATCTGAGCTCTAGATTGTTGCTACTTATGATTTCAAGTGTTTGAGGCTTGTGCAGTTGAGGATGGAGCCTGCAGGAATGGGGCAGGGACAGGAAAAGAACTCACGGGAATGGGACGGGAAAATGAGTTCCCGTGTCATTCTTTACTTTGCACCTGCTGAAAATGTTTTGAAAACACCACTCTGAAAAGAATAGCAGTTGAATTTACTCTTCCTCCTATATTTAGGTAAACCTTATATTTCACCTTTTAAACCAGGAAGAGAGAGAAGACTCCTTCCTGCTGCTGAAGACAAGTCTATCTGGCACTCATAAATAGTCTGTCGCAACAATTCTACTTACCTGAGCCATATAACCTTAAATTATTTGAGTTCTGTGGACCACGCCTGCACAGATTCGGAGAAACGTGATTCAGCATATAGGCTGGGTTGTAAACGATATCACAGTTTGGTCCTTGGTGATACGTACTGGAAAGCTCCGTCTTTCGGTCACTGAAGGAGGTTATGGCTGCACCTTAGAGCAGAAAATAAATGGGAAACGTAAGACCTCCAACAGACAAAAGATGCAAATGCAAAGTTAGCATGCTCCCCACGTGAAAGAACGATTTTAAACGTACTCTTCAATCTGTTGTGCCAGCTGGTTTGGATTACTGTGATGTTGTGTATTTGGGTATCCCTTTAACTGGTCACAGAAATTCAAACTGCAACAAATAGCTTCTTTCAAAAATCACATTCCATCCATGCTAGATATTTATAGACGTCAATGTAGTGGGTTGCTAAGGAAGCATTTATATCACCAAGAGAACGTAGCAATGGGAGTTCAGATCTTGACCTTAGAGTATAGAGTGCTCATTCGGTCTGTCATTCGTCATTAATCCCTGCTAATGTTCTCATATTCTATTATATTTATTTAGAATTTTTTTATAATTTAAGTTATCAATAAATTAATATTTATCCATAATATATTTTGATCACTTAGCTTTTTTTGCGTATATGCATTCTGTGATCTACTGGTTCACCAGTGCTGTCCCAGCATTAGATTAAATATTCCCCCATGCCAACGCGTTTCGCTTAGCTTTGTCAGGGCTGGGGAATCATAGTTTTAAACTTCCATACTAACACGCCGGTAATAACCAAAAGCTATTGGTTATTACCGGCGTGTTAGTATGGAAGTTTAAAACTATGATTCCCCAGCCCTGACAAAGCTAAGCGAAACGCGTTGGCATGGGGGAATATTTAATCTAATGCTGGGACAGCACTGGTGAACCAGTAGATCACAGAATGCATATACGCAAAAAAAGCTAAGTGATCAAAATATATTATGGATAAATATTAATTTATTGATAACTTAAATTATAAAAAAATTCTAAATAAATATAATAGAATATGAGAACATTAGCAGGGATTAATGACGAATGACAGACCGAATGAGCACTCTATACTCTAAGGTCAAGATCTGAACTCCCATTGCTACGTTCTCTTGGTGATATAAATGCTTCCTTAGCAACCCACTACATTGACGTTTATATTGATGTTTAAAACTGAATGAAGATATTCTATACTCGAACTATATAAAGATATTTATAGAGCCATCGGAAGCGGCACTCTAACCTGAAACCTTTCTGTTAGAGTGAATGCCGTTATGCTTCCTCAAATTTTTTTTTAAAACTGATTTGCAATAACACAAGTAAACATTTGTTATAGAAATACAGAAACGTGAACTTGTAAAAGTCGGAAAAAATTTTAACAAAGAAATTAAAATATTTTCCTTTCTTAGACCACCATTTAAACAGGGGGGGGGGATCCATTAAACCCATGGAGAGGATTACAGCAAAATAATAATAATTTTATTTTTATACTAGTTTTTAAGCCCGTTACATTAACGGGTGCTAGAATAGATGTGTGTGTATCTTTCTTTTTTTCTCTCTCTCTCCCTCCTTGGCCGCTGTCTTTTTTTTTTTTTTAGCATACCTCTCCCCCTAAAGCAGCCCCCTTTCCCTCTCTCCCTGGCCCCCTGTTGTGCCATGCCTGCCTGCTCCGTGGCCCCCTTCTGTTTCCCCCCTCCCAGAGCAAAACATGATTGCTGTCTGCCCCAGCACACCCCTCCCCCCAAGCAGCCCCCTTTCCCTCTCCCCCTGGCCCCCTGTTGTACCATGCCTGCCTGCTCCATGGCCCCCTTCTGCTTCCGCCCTCTCCCAGAGAAAAGCATGATTGCTGTCTGCCCCCAGCACACCCCTCCCCCCAAAGCAGCCCGCTTTCCCTCTTCCTCTGGCCCCCTGTTGTGCCATGCCTGACTGCTCCGTGGCCCCCTTCTGTTCCTCCCCTCCCAAAGCAAAGCATGATTGCTCCTTGGCCCCCCTTCTTCCCCCTTCCCAGACGCCTGAAGCTGCCACCTGCCGCCAGCCACCTGAAGCCATCAGCCGCCACCTGAAGCCGCCACCCACCGCTCGCAACCTAAAGCTGCCGCCCGCCACCAGCCACCTGAAGCCGCCGCCGCCTGTCGCTAGCCACCTGAAGCCACCACCTGCTGCCAGCCACCTGAAGCCGCCGCGCGCTGCAGATAGAATCTGGCCATGGAGAGACATAGCACGATGTCAGGTAGCATAGCCTCCTAAGTGCGTATGTGCGCTTAGAGGATTATTATAGAGGATACCGCCTAACCAAAAATGGTTCTAGGCGGTTTACAACAAATAAGCACAAGTCATACAGTGGAGAGTACAATTTAAGAGGGAAAAACAATTCAAAACAAAATACAATAAATAAGAATTGGTCCTACAGTAGAAAATGTGATTTAAAAGAAAAATGCAATTTAAAAGAATGGTTCTAAGCGGATTACAACAAATAAGAACCGACCATACAGTAAAAATACAATTTAAAAGAAGATACATTGCATGACGGAAGCATAGAATTATTAAACGAAACAACCAGTTAGGATACAAATTTTTCAAACAGTTGGATCTTCAATAGTTTTCTAAAATCAAGATAAGAAGAGGATCCTAGCATAATTTTACCAAACCAATCATTCAGTTTGGCAGCTTGAAAAGAGAGAGTTCTCTCCAGAAATCTTTTATAACAACATAATTTAGCGGAAGGAAACGTAAACAGACAACTCTGCGTGTGACCTATTTATTAAGGAAAGCTGACTACGACCAACAAATTAGAGAATGACACGGTGACAAAATTCATCACCAATCCCGTCCCCGCGGATAACCGCGGAAACCATCTTCATGTCATTCTTTAAGGAGAGAGGGAAGAATCAGAGTATGAATGGCCACAACCACTGACCCGCAAGCTTTGCTTTGAAGAATGCTGGTGTAGAAGGACTGAGGTTGAAACAGACACTACAGAATGACAGTCTCTGGTATCCAGAGCAGATATTGTGATGTCATAATGCCTCATTCCACCAGTGCCTAAGAGCCAATCACATCAGTGATGTCACAATGGCTTCATTATCCTTGGCTCACATAAGAATCAGAGTATGAATGGCCACAACCACTGACCTGCAAGCTTTGCTTTGAACAATGCTGGTGTAGAAGGACTGAGGTTGAAATAGACACTAGAAAATGACATGGGATTATTTCCCGCGGTTATCCGCGGGGATGGGAACGGTGATGAATTTTGTCACTGTGTCATTCTCTACAACAAATCCAAACATTCAAATTATCCAGTTAAATCTATGACTTGCTAGAAATCTTTTTAAAGTCTAGAAAGACTCTTAATTGTGATGGTAGAAAAAAAGGTGTACTTAATCCCCAGATATCGAATCAAACATTTACAAGGGTATGCTAATAGGTAGGAAGCCCCCAACTTTTTATTTTCATCACGCATAGACAAGAACTCTTTTCTTACAATGTTTGATAAATCCAGATTCTTTGCTCGGAGAAAATTAAATGAGAATTACGGAAGTAAAGTTTCATCACTGACCCCCTCTTCTACTAAACCACGCTAGCAGTTTTAGCGTGGGGAGCCACGATGAATGACCCGCGCTGCTCCCGACGCTCATAAGAACTCTAAGAGCATCAGGAGCAGCACGGGCCATTCAGCGCGGCTCCCCACGCTAAAACTGCTAGCGCAGTTTAGTAGTAGGGAGGGGTAAATTCAAGTCCTGCTCGAATACAAGAGAGACGAGCAATGTCCCCCCCCCCTTTCCTTTACTTCTGAAAGGGAATCCTCCAACATAGCAGATAACTGCATCAAGAAATCTTAACACATCTCCACGACTATCCCCAGTCTTGTAAATCTCCCAGCAAAGTCTCAACCATGTAAACAGCAACCTCATTTGTAATTTTCCTGGAGATGTCCAGTTATCTTCTTTTGTAATCCGCCCATAAGTGCAAGGTATTGGCAAAATAGAAGTCACTACTATAATGTAATTTAATAAATCTTTTACAATGAATTCTTCTTCCACCAATTTTCCTTCCTCAGCAGTCTTGGTAACAGCACTAGGAATATAATATATCTTATTGAATGGAGGAATAGCTTGTTGAGGAATTTTAAGAATTTCAGTTCGCTATTTTTTTAAAATAATCAACCAGGTTTAAGGCTGGTGATTTAGGAAAGTTCAATGCCCGTATATTGAGCCTCCTATTGAAATTTTCAAATTGTTCCATCTTGCGATGTACATAATTCTTGTCTGTAATCAAAGTTGATGTTATTGCTTTTAAATCCTTTACTTCAGATTTGACCTGCGATATTTGTTCAGAAGAGTCCTGCCTCAATTTTTGATTATATCATCTTCTCCGATTCAGATTTTTTTTTTTTTAAATTAAATTTAATTGCATTTTAAACAATTTTTCACAAGAATAATCTTGCTCAGGCAACACAGAAAGAAATATCATTAAGAATAAATAAAAAGAAAGAAAGAAATCCTCAACATATCTTCATTAGGCCACCATAAATAGAGGGAAGGTCCTGATAAAGTGAAGAGAACCTCAAATTACAAGTAAAATATGAATAAGAATTGGCAGCATAAGACCCACTTTTCCTAATAGCCATTCTATATTAGCTAAACAGTTCCAGAGACCAATTTCTTCATATCCAGAAAGCCTCGTAGCTGTTAAGGTGAAAAGAACGTATATTTCACTCCCAGATATTTAATCATGTATTGTTGGATAAGTCAACAGAAAGGAAGCGCCAAGAGTCACTGTTTCAGATCTCATAGCCAAAAATAGTTTCCTTCTTTCCTGTGTTTGTCTTGTCACATCTGGAAACGTCCAAACCTTTTCCCCATAGAATAATACTTGGGAATTACGAAAGTACAACCCGAATACAGCATTGATGTCTTGTTCGAAAACGAATGAGATAGGGGTGGAAGGGATGGGGTGGGATGCTCTGTCTCAGTATGCAGGGAGGTATTACGAGTTTAACTTTGTTCTGCACTATTGTTAGGGTGGGATTGTATTTAGTTTGTTACATGAAAACTTGATGACCCGAATTAGTGGTGGGTTTTCTGTGCAACTCTTTGCTGTTGGTATTGATGTTCTTTTGTATTGGAAATGGCGTTGTCATCGATAAAATTGTTTAAACATAAAATCACAAACAACAGATCACCACCACATCCACCAAGGCACCAACAAGAGCCGGGTTTTATACATTTTATACATCAGTGTAACAATAAGAATCCAACAAACCCCCATACTTAAAAAAAAAATAAAAATAAAAATACGGCAAACGCTTCTGTTTTACAGCATTCTTTCGCAAACAAACAAACAGCGTTCCACCAGGCACAATCTGAAAATTCAGAACTATTCTGCCAACAAGTTAAAATTTGCTGAATCACTAAACCCATGAATACATCAAATAACTTAGCCTCTGCATTTTATGCGGTTCTATTTATACGATTACCTTTAACTTATTAAGTGCCAAATATCACTAACTCCACCCCACAATGCCCTCAAATTAGCCGGTTTCGACTTGGGATCTAACCGGACATTGACAGAGAAACCATTTGGCTCTTGGTCCAATCGCTTATATTGTCTCAGACTGAACATCCTTTAAGTAGGATGCACAGTAGCTATACGCAAAAAATTACAGGCCATCCAGAACGTAGCAGCCAGGCTTATATTTTCAGAAACAAGAAATGAGAAAGTGTTGCTGCTCTATCTCAATCTACACTGGCTTCCCTCTGAAGCTGCTTCTCGTTAAGCTATGTACGTTGATCTTTCATGGTGAATCCCTGGATTATATGATTAATTTAGAAAAATTATCACCTAATCAGCAACCATTTGAGATTGACATGCTGAGGGCAGTGTCCCGCAAACTTTGCTGAGCCACGGCACACTAAACGCAGTGGCCGTGGCTCGAGGCAACCGGAAGTGTGCGGATGTCTCCATGACGACATGACACACGTGTGTGACATCATCAAACTGACATCTGCCCATGTGCAAAGGCCCTCCAGGTGGGCCCTGAGCAGGCAATGGAGGATGTCAAGAAGGAAGAGGAGAGGCGTTGGCTGATTGCCTATAGGACTTGTCTCTCGCCACAAGAGGCACATCCTGTAGGCAGTCAGCTGGTGCTGACACCTCTCCTCCTTTCCAGTGTGTCGTGGCACAGCTGAAATCTCAGGAGGCACACGAGTGTGTCGCTGCACACAGTTTGCGATACACTGGTCTACGGTTTGGGAATTTCAAAATACAACACAATACATTCTATAAATTTTCTATATATGGCGGCAAAATGGCAGAACTTTCTCCAAATACAACTAAGAACCTCTCCCTCTTACACACGTGTCTGTAAAGGCCTGAAAACCTCTCTCTTTGCAAAATATCTCATTCAGCTTAAATGATGACTTTCGCAGAGGTTTTGAAATCCTATACCTATGATAAAGATCTCATTCCATTTACCACTACTATTATTTATTACTTCTATAGTGCTGAAAAGGTGTACACAGTGCTGTACATTTTGACATTTAATAGCTGGTCCCTGCTCTGAAGAGCTTACCGTTTAACTTGAACAGACCGATATGACACATAAGGTTGGGGGATGCAGAACCCAAGGTGAGAGGAGTTAGGAGTTGAAAGCAGTTTCAAAGAGGTGAACTTTTAACTTGGACATGAACACTGACAGAGACGGAGCCTGTCATAGGGATTCAGGCAGTTTGTTCTAGGCATACGGCACAGCTAGACAGAAATGTAACAGTCAATCAGACTATTTTGGCTCCCCTGTCATTATATCTTGATCCCTAATGTAAGATTGTAATTCCCGGATATGGCCAGTTTCGTCTTAATCTGTAAAATGCATTGAACTCCTCCTGGGGGATATTAGCAATCCATAAATATTTATGTACACTCCGCCCTCCGTATTCATGGAGGTTAGGGGCAGAGCCGGCCCACGAATATGGAAAATTCACAAATAACTTTTGGGCCGACTCTGACCCACCCCCACCTCCTGGACCTTTACCTGGTGGTCTAGCGGTGACTCAGGGCAGGAGCGATCTTCCTACGCTCCTGCCCTGTGTAGATCCATCATCCAAAATGGTTGCCGAGAATTCCCGTGGTCTCTCGAGACTACAACGGGAACTCCCAGCAGCCATTTTGGAGGATGGACCTGCATGGGGCAGGAGTATGGGAAGATCGCTCCTGCCCCGAGTCACTGCAGGACCACCAAGTAAGGTCCGTGGGTAAGATTATTATTAGAGAGGTGACGAGATTAGTGCGAGAATATTCATTTCACGGAGGTAGTTGGGTGAATGTGGTGGGTATATCAGCATTGTTAAAGTGTTCGGAGCTCTGAGTAGTTTTAGAATCGTAGACAAGGTGGACTCTTTGGTTAGAAAGGGTTTTTTACTCTATGGAAGCTTCGTTCCATTAGAGCATATTTTGATGCTTCATCGTTCAGAATTATGGTACAATCCCTTATACTAAGCCAACTTGACTACTGCAATATCGCCCATCTGGCAATTACCCAGAAGAACTTGTAGCGATTACAACTGGTGCAAAATGCGGCGGGGTCAGGCTAATTTTTGGGCTGAAGAAGTTCGATCATGTAACTCCTTCTTGCCGACTCCTGCACTGGTTGACGATGGAGGCACGTGTGAAGTTTAAGTTCAGTTGTTTCTGCTTTAAGGTACTTTTCGGCCTAGCCCCCAGATATATATCTGACCTTTTCTCTTTTTCAACCAATCAACATATGAGAAGCTCAAACGTGAATTTCGTTTCCCCACCAGTTAGAGGATGTAAATTTGAAAGACACCATCAACATCTCTTCTCATATCAGGCAGCATTATGGTGAATTCAGGAAACACCTAAAAACATGTCTGTTCCTAAAGTACGTAGGCAGCTGCACTGCACAATTTTTACCCACAACTGATCGCTAAACCTCAACTCTGTTAGTACTACTCAATCTGTAACATTTTTAATCATTGTAAACCACGGTCATGCGGTATATAAACTGTTATTATTATTATGTTTTTTCTAAAAGCGTGCTGTAAATGGTAGCGGTAGTCCAACAGACTAACGATGACTAGAAATGCTGTTTGGGCTCTGTCCAACCTGTGCAGAGGGAAGAACCCTCCTCCTGTAACTTTGATCACTACTAGATCTCTCCGACTACTTGTCCTTGTAGGAAGATAGCTCCCGGAAAGGTCTGGGACGGAGTGATTCACTAGGGGGGGGGGGGAGGGTTTCCGGGCCAAAAAAACGCGAATAACTGAATCCGCAAATACTGAAACCGTGAATACGGAGGGAGGAGTGTAATGCAATTATCCACACAAGTGCTGCTGAAAAATGCTCGGTTAACTCTGGATAGGTGATTTAAACAGCCAGGATCCTCTCCCAAACATTTTAATCATCTTGCATTTTGGGCCCTCTTTATTTAAGGAGTGCCACTTGAATGCATTTGTGCTATACTCACAGCACTTTCCAGAGTTTTCTGGGCTTGTGACTACTGAGGTCGGCTCTGTACTGTGCATGTTCACCTACTGTGTGGCTGTATAGATCAGATGTCCAGGCCAGGGAGAACAAATGTTGGACAAGGGGGGAGGGAGAGTACAGGGTAGATGTTAGACACCTGAGTAGTGGGGAAGCGGGGGGAGCAGGGCTGACAGTTCACCTAAGGCATCATATACTCTTAAGTTGGCCCAAATTTTTTTCAGTTGGAAGACTGGATTTCTAATTCTTATTTTCCTAAGAAAACCCAGAAATACAATTCCATGTGTGCAATGGGACAAAACTAAGACTAGTTCAGTTGCCTTAGAGTGAGCTGGCAATCTTGGTCCAGCAATTTGGTGCTGTGTAGACACAGTTAACCGGCACCCATGAGGATTGATAGATGCCGGATAAATGTAGTTTCTGGTTGCTTGAGAGTTACTGTTAAAAAAACAGACCTAACTAATATTATACCACATACTATGGCATACCATAAACTGTTCCAGACAAGCTACTGGACATGTGGTAGGCAAAGCATGGGGGTACTCAGGTGTGCCATGCCAAGTTAAATTTCCAGCAGAAATTGATTTTATTTTCATTTTTACTTAAAGTATTACAGTTTTTCTTTGATTTTTTTTCTGGTTGCTTGAGTTCCGGTTAACAGGGAGTCTACTGTATTAGGGAGATTAAGAGGGTATTGTTTTGTTTTGTTTTTTAATCTGCTAGGATTTGTTTACCTTGCATTTTATAAGGGTTCATTTACTTGAGATAATTAATGGCCAATTATATATGAACACCTTTCCTTTATGCAATAATTGAAGCAGTATATCAGCCCTCCTGGTTTTTGAGTAATGTTTAGAGAGTGTCATGTTCCCACATAAGCGTTAAGATTATAAATGGGAACAAGAGCCATTTAACTTACTAAACGAGCCTCAGAACCATCTAGCTGAAAAAAACTAGCACAGCTAGAGCAACAAGCCAAAAAAGGCTCCAAACGTTAAATCATAGTCTCCTCTGACCGGGAGGGGAACCAAGTAAAAAATTCAAGGGCTCTAAGGACCCACTGAGAAAAACCTGGGATCCCTCCTCCCCCCCACCGGTCAAGTGAAACTTAAGTTCAAAAACTGTCCCAAAGTAATCCAGACAAACACGTTGTAATAGCAAATACGACCCCCCCAAATAAGGAAAAATATAAGAAAAATTAATTTAAAAAATCTCCAACAATACTTAGCTTTAGATTGCAACTGTGATGCTAGAAATACACATGTGAAAATCAACACGCGTATACAGTGGTACCTCGGTTTACGAGTGCACCGGTTTGCGAGTGTTTTCCAAGACGAGCAAAACATTTGCAAAATCGGCACCTCGGAAACCGAGCATGGCTCGATTTATGAGCGCCCCCCACCCCGTGATCCGGCACCCCCCCCCTGCTTACTGTCATCTGGGCACCGGCACTGGATCGCAGGGGGGGAGGGTGCCGGATCGCAGGGGGGCCTTCGGGGGGAGCAATGCCGGTTCTCGTGGGGGGGGGGATAGAGCAGTACCGCTGGCCTTAGGGGGTGGGAACATATCAAAGCGAGTTTCCATTATTTCCTATGGGGAAACTCGCTTTGATAAACGAGCATTTTGGATTACGAGCATGCTCCTGGAATGGATTATGCTCGTAATCCAAGGTACCACTGTATTTGTAATCCAGTCAAGCATCGGAGCTACTTCTGATCCTCCCCTTTCAGGGATTTGGTGCTTCCCCCCCTCAGGGGGAAGATCAGAAGTATCTCATGGCAAATCCAAGCCCATAAACCACCTCTCCACAGAATCCCCCCCCCACACCCACCCCCTGACCCCAAACTAACCCACCCCAGGTGGATGTGCACTCAGTTGCAGTTTGTTCAGAATGTGGCTCCGGGCTCTCGGAGGCAAAACCTGCAAATAGGGAGACCAAATCTGCAGAAAATTATAGCTTTTCCGACGAGAATAGGACGCCATACGAGCCTCCCAATCCATCAACTCATGTAATTTGTTCCACCAACAGCAAACCGTGGGCGCCTCCCCCAAGGTCCAGTGGGTTAAGATACATTTCTTCCCCAATATGAAACATTTACCCAGGAACTTCCACTCGGAAGAACCAAACCTAGACCACGCAGAGAATTGAGAAAATAACAGGAATGGCGGCCACTGAAAGCGGCGCCTGCAATAGCCTCCCCAAAAAGAAAGCTAGAGTGCTCCAAAAATCCTGAACACAAGTACAGGGCCAGAGCCCATGGAAATAAGAATTCCCAATAACGGAGCATTTTTGGCATAACTGGGTATCCACACAGCCCATATAAGCCTGACTTTGGGAAGCGTAAGCTCTCAACAGAGTTCAATAGTGACATTCCCGAAGCTCTGCATTGTACACTAACCCAGGAAACCCCCTTAAGGGAAGGAAGAAACAAATCGGCCGACAACACATATCCCAGATCCCACTGCCACGACAGTAAAATAGAAGAAAAATCATGAGTTGCCCGCAAAGCAGTTAGCTGCTTATAAAAATAAGACACTGAGGGCTCCTCCTCTGCCTCCAAAAAAAGCGAGGAACTGATCCCCAAAAGTCACCGACAAAGAGCCCGGATACCCACTCGTATATCAAAGCGAATTTTCCCATAGGAAATAATGGAAACTCAAGACGATTCGTTCCATAACCCAAGAACTAATACAAAATACAGTACTGCAAGACCGCGCTCATTTCGAACAGTCACTACACTGTGGGTGAATTGGGCGTGACGCTTTTATTACGTTCAGTCACGCTCAGCAATGCGCATATATTGTGTGTACTTGACGTGACGCACCTATATGTGCTTGTAATGCAAGGCAACGCTCATTTATCGAGTTAAAATTTAATAAAATGTTTTGCTCATCTTACAAAACACTTGCACAACATGTTACTCGCTATCCAAGGTTTGACTCTGCTACCTTTCTGTGGTACAACCATATTTACTATATAAAGATACTTTCTTTGATCCTAGTGGGCTCACAATCTAAGCTTTTGTACCTGGGACAATGGAAGGTTGCGTCTTTGCCTAGTTACAAGGAGTTGTAGTGGGAACCAAACCCAGGACCCCAGGTTCTCAACTCATTGTACTAACCATTAGGCTACTTCTCTACTACCTGTAGTTTAGATGATATTTTTTGACTCATGGCTTTATTACTACTGTGCGTTGTATTTACCTTTAGGTCCTTCTAGATGGGATGGGCCATGGAGAGCTCTTGGTTGTATGTAGGACGGTTTAAAGGAAGGGACCACAAATGGAACCTGCCTACCATCGAATGGAAATTTGGAAAGGAGGAAATCCTCTGTGCATCCAACCTGACGTTTTGTTGAAACGTAAGAGACTGGAGGTGTATCCACAACGTTTGGATTCTTCTTGGCTCCACCTTCACATTCTTTACTCTCAATAGCTTAAAAATAAAACAAGGATGTTCATTCAGAATTGATGATGTTATCAAATGTTCATCAACCACTGTCCATACTATGCCAACTATGGAACACCAGGTTAACCTCTCAGTTCATAAGGTCTTTTGGAAATTAAAACAGCTCCAGAGTTTTAAGAAATTATTTTCAGAATGATCAGTTTTAAATTTTAATTCAAGTGTACATTTTATCACAAATAGAATAGTCTCTTTTTAGGTTCCATTTGAAAACTTCTTGTTAAATTACAAATCCTGTAAAACACCTCTGTTAGATTACTGTGAAATGTAAGTAAATATGAACAAATTTCTATATTATTAGTAAAATTACTTTGCTTGCCTCTAAAAGGCCATTTTTTATTTAAGACTAGTTGCCTGATTGTTTAAATATTATAGGGCTAAGCTCCAATATATATTGCTTACATATTTATTTATTGCATAGCTAATATATCACTCTATCCTACATTCAGCAAAGTTACTTACCGTAACAGGTGTTATCTGGGCACAACAAGCAGATATTCTCACATGTCATCCACGGAGCCCCAGTATGGACAGGTTTAAAAAGTTCGTATTTCCACTTTAGAACTTAAGAAAGTTTACAAACCGCCCGCACCATGCAAGCATGAGTGCCTTCCCACCAGACGTAGATATGCAGCTCCTCAGTTCGATAAGCCAACTAGGCATGATGGGAGAGTTGTGAGAATATCTGCCTGCTGTCCCCAGATAACACCTGTTACGGTAAGTAACCGTGCTTTATCCTAACCGTTGTGAACTCCGGTGGATGTTCATATTAGATACCATGTCCCCCAAAGGGCTGAACGAATCATCTGATTGGTTAGCTCAAGCTGACCTTTAAAGTTGGGTAATGTCCCTTTTAAAAAATTTTTCTGAGGTAGTATAGTTGATTCCCCCGGAAATGTCGTCATGCAGGAGGGGTATTTAACTCGAGTCAGTACGCCGCGGCTTGCTTTTCCAAGTCGGTTGGCGGTACGCTGTGTATGTCCACAAATATAAGTAAGTAATGTGTGTTTGACAAGAGGGAGGGTTTGGATATTCCTAAAATAATAATTATAGTTGGATTCCTTAACCCTAATGGCTATGTTTCTTGGTGTTTCAGCTTCCCCATGTTGACAAAGATACTCGAAACGCGTTGGCGTTCAGGGGAATGACTTCAAGGCTGAAAGCTAAGTAACTTCAATTAATAAGTTAAAAGTATATGAAACGATAAGATAATCACCACTGAGAAGAACATATATGAGAAATAATTTAGAAAAAAATAGTAAAAAACAAGAAGTATGGAGGAGGAGGTACCGTGGGGCAAATGAAGAGTCTCTCCCTTCAAACTAAATTGTTTGTCAGGCTGTCTGATACCCCATTTGGTCCTCATAAAGATTGAGTATCAAGATTATATGACTTATATTGCAGTGACTCTGTGATCTTTATGGTGTTAAGATATTTATCCTAGAACAAGCAGGCAACATATACTCACATGTGGGACTCCCTAGCTAAGTCAAATGGGTTGGAGGGAGTGGTGGCCATTAAGAAAATAAATTTTGTAAAGAAAGAAACGCGGGAGTAGGAAGGCAAAAGGCAGAAAAATTTGAACAATGTTCAAAAGCACACGTCTCCTTAGCTCCGTGGAAAACTAAGAACTGAGGAGCTGCATGCCTACTTCGGGTGTTGGTGGATCACAAATTTTCTTAAATTCTTAAAGTGGCAATACACTTTTAAACCTGTCCGCACTGGGGCTCTGTGGTTGACGTCACCCACATGTGAGAATATGCTGCCTGCTTGTCTTAGGATAATAGGCGGTATTAGTATTTCTGAATCATCTCAGGAAATCCGATTATCAAAGAAGGCTCTACAGAGTCTACCAATGGCTCAAAACGCAACTGCACATATTTTGCCTGTTCTCATGCAATTCCATTGGTTACATTGAGATCTGAAGGAGGGATGTGATTGATTAGCATGAAGGAAGATGGAGTTCACTATGTTAGATCAAAGATGGCTATATTTTCCACAGCTGGAACTCTCTTCCTTGAGTTTTGAGATTATGTCAGGATCACATGGCCTTTAAGAAACTTAAAAACACAACTATTTATAAATGCTTTCCTGTAATATTAGCATGGGAGATTACTCCCAGTTTGGGCGGCTCATAGTTTCAATGATAGAGAGAGGTTCCAAATCTGAGATAGTGCTTTAACAGCAGGTCACTATGAAACAAATACCATGTTTCCCTGAAAATAAGACCAGATCTTATATTAATTTTTGTTCCAAAAAATGCATTAGGGCTTATTTTCAGGGGATGTCTTATTTTTTTTTCATGTATAACAATCATCTCTCTATCCCTCTCCTCCATCCCAATTCTTCTTCTATTCTTTCTCTCCCCCCCCCATAAGCAGCATCTTTCTTCCCCTCTCACCCTTCTAAACAAGATGAAATCAATGGGGTTAGGTGAGACACTAACTACATGGGTCAATGATTGGCTGAGTGGTAGACTTCAGAGGGTGGTAGTCAACGGCACCTTCTCCGAAACATCGGAAGTGACCAGCGGAGTGCCGCAGGGCTCAGTCCTGGGTCCACTGCTTTTTAACATATTCATAAGGGACTTGACACGAGGGCTTCAGGGTAAAGTAACATTATTCGCCGATGACGCCAAAATATGTAATACAGTAAGGGAAAGTAATGTGCAGGATTATATGACGCAGGACCTACTTGCGTTGGAGAGCTGGTCCTCGACATGGCAGTTGGGCTTCAACGCTAAGAAATGTAAGGTCATGCACCTCGGTAGCAGGAATCCGTGCAAAACTTACACCTTAAATGGAGAAACATTAGCTAGGACGACAATAGAACGAGACTTGGGAGAGATCATCAGTGCAGACATGAAGGCTGCAAATCAGGTAGAAAAAGCATCATCCAAGGCAAGACAAATGATGGGATGTATCAATAGAAGCTTCGTCAGCAGGAAACCTGAGGTCATAATGCCACTGTACAGAACCATGGTGAGACCTCATCTGGAGTACTGTGGGCAGTTCTGGAGGCCACATTACCGCAAAGATGTGCTTAGAGTCGAGTCGGTTCAGCAGATGGCCACTAGAAATATCTTGGGGCTCAAGGGTCTCTCGTACGAAGAGAGACTGAACAAATTGCAGCTCTACACTCTGGAGGAACGCAGGGAGAGAGGGGACATGATAGAGACGTTTAAGTACATCACAGGTCGTGTCGAGGTGGAAGATGACATCTTCCTACTCAGGGGTCCCTCGGCCACTAGAGGGCATCCGCTCAAACTCAGGAGGGAAATTTAAGGGTGATGCCAGGAAGTACTTCTTCACGGAAAGAGTGGTGGGTCGCTGGAACAAGCTTCCAGAGCAGGTGACCAAGGCCACTAGCGTGCTTGACTTTAAGAATAAATGGGACATCTACGTGGGATCCCTACAGAGGCCTAGTAAGGGGGTGGGTCAGTAGAGTGGGCAGACTTGGTGGGCTGTAGCCCTTTTCTGCCGTCATCTTTCTATGTTTCTATCCCCTTGTGAAGCATCTTTCTATCCCTCTGTCCCATCCCCCAGTACACCACAACCCCACCGACAGAGGGAAGGCCCCGGGGGGGAATGGCGCAAAGCAGCCCGTTCAAAGCACTGCTGCTTTAGGATGCCTCAGAGCAGAGGTATATCTGGTCTCAAAGGGGTGAGGGTTGCTTGATGCATCCGAGACAAGACAGCACTAGTGCCAGTAATGGAGTTGGAGAGTGTCGGGGACATTCGGAAGGGGGGGAGGGGGTTTTGGAGATCAATCTTAACTAGGGCTTATTTTGGGGGTAGGGCTTATATTAGGAGCATCTTTAAAAATCAGACCTTGACCAAAAGGGAAGAGAAGAAGGAAGAAAAAGCTAGACCTGGGGTTGAGTAGGGGGGGAGATAGAAAGTGAGAGAGACTACACTAGGAAGGAGAGAGAGGGAGAGATGCTGGACCAGTGAGGGGAAGGGGAGAGAAAGAGAGAGATCATATGAGGAGGGGGGTCAGGGTGAGGGAGAGAGATTCTGGCACTGAGGTGGGGGTGAAAGGAAAGGGGAGAAGCTAGACATAGGGAGGGACAGGAACACAGAAAAATGATGTTAGGCATAGAGGGAAGACAAAGAAGGACTGGAGGAACACCACAAAATTCAACAACAATTTACTCCACTCCAGTAATGACAAATAGTATACACAGCCTACACACTCTATAATGAAGGAAAAAAGCCTCAAATGGCTGAAGAAAAAATTCCAAGGTGCGCTATGATGCCTGAGAGTTGGGACAGGTTGATACACAGCATGTAAATTTTTCTTTGAGTCATTGTAAGCTCTTCCGAGCAGGGACCATTTATTGAATGTTAAATGTACAGAGCTGCATACGCCTTTCAGCACTATAGAAATGATAAATAGTAGTCGTAGTTATTTTGGAATCTGTTTTGTTCTTTTTTAAAAAAAAAAAGGTCTAGGGATTCTGATATTTTAATAGAAACAGATGAGGGCTAAGGGGACATGGGGGTCAGGGTAGGGTTACCATATGGCTCCAGAAAAAGGAGGACAGATTAAGACATCCAGGTTTTACTTCCATTAAAAGCAATGGAAGTAAAACCTGGATTTCTCAATCCGTCCTCCTTTTCCTGGAGTCATACGGTAACCCTAGGTCAGGGGGTTGGGGAGGGCATGAACTGAGGGTACTTCCCCTTTAAATTCATCCTCCTTTTTCTTGCTTATACTGTATGTGTCATATTGTGGGCTGGTCACCATCTGATGATGTCATAAGCAGGGACAGCTTCCACTTTGCTAGCTATCATCAGTGAGAGGAAACTGAATCATATTGAAGAGAAATTCCAATTAATATGTAGATATGTCTGGAAGCTATGGAGCATCCATCTATACTAATCAACTTGCAGGTCGTAGTTCTACAACATAGTGTATGTTGAACATATTTTTATTCAGTTATAGAAAGTTTACCAGCAATGAAATGCAAATGACGAAATATTTTAAAAAATTGTGCAAACCATTCCAAAATAATAAGGGCTAGATTTACTAAGCCCACTGATTGTGTTTGCGATCGTGTACCGACCCGATTTTCCTCTGGCCCGATTCACTAATCTGCGTGCCGATCATCCTCCGATCCGATCCAATCCGCGCAGACAAATGAGGGGAAATGGCCTGCAAAGTAGGCAAGGCAGAGCGATTCACTAACCAAAATATGGAACACCGACTGGGCTGTCCAATCAACAAAGAAGCGACTGCTGGGAACCAGTCGCTGGCGTCCTTTCCGACTGCCGCCCTGCTCTTGCATGCATCCATACTTGGGAGCCCGTGGTTTTAAAAAAACACGCCATGAGGAAGGATGGAGGAAAGCACGTTAACAGTTCCTTTTTTAAAAAAACTTTATTGTTGCTCGCGACAATAAAGCTTTTTTTAAAAAAAAAAACCATCTCTCTGCCGCCCTGCAGGCGCTCCCCCACCCTCCTCCCCCCGGTGCTCTGAAAGCCTGTTTGCAAATGTCAGGCTTCGGGATGGAAGCCGAGCTCAGCCTTCCAAACAGATGGATCTGGGCTGCAGAGGTGCCAGTTAAAGTTGGTCAGTTTGCACGCGGGGAGCGAGAGGGAAGTTAGGAGAGTCGGCGCATGTGCAGACCATCTTCAGGCAAAGAAGATAAGTCTGCGCATGTGTCGGGTTCGCTCTGAAGCGATCCGTGGGAATAGCTCGTGGGCGTGTTTGCGATTAGAGCATTTGTATGATGTGCAGTCTTTTTGTGAATCGGTCGCCCGGGATTGGATCGGCCACGGATCGGAACGCTTTGTTAGTGAATCTAGCCCATAGTGCATTAAGCATGCCAGTTTTACCTTTACGCTTACACACCCCATTTCATCCTCCCTCTCCTATTACAAAGCAAAAAAGAAGCAGAAGCCCAGAACAGAACAAATGAACCAGAATCTGTAGACTGAGCACTGCTATGTGCACGTGGCATTAATGAGCTCAGGAGTCTGTCTGCAATATACTTTAAAGACACAGAATTGTATTTTATTTTACAATGGTTTCCCATACCACGCAGTTTCTGGGGGGGTTTTCAGGATTCTTTACTTACCTTTTGTGCCATTCCTTTTGTCAAGAGAGAGACAGCCCTGGCAGCAACTTTTTATGAACTCTGTTGCCATCATACTGAGCCTCTAGCACCCAGCAGGTATATAACAAAGGTACAGTGCCTCAAGGGACAAGAATCTGGCCTGTTAACAAAACAAGGACATGGGTGAGAATTTTCCAGTGTCTATTGTCCTGCTTTGGTAAAGAAATGTGCTCACTGGCTCTAGTCAGAACTATCAATCTGCAGTCTGTCTTTTCAAATGTTGAAATCAGTGAATAACAAATACAGAAATAAATACAAAGAAACTTATACACAGATTCCCAAACAGTTAAAACAATCAAGAGAATTTGTTTAGGAATCAAATTATGGCAATGATTGTTAAATGAAATTCTGTGTCACAGTTATTTTCTTATGGGAAATTAAGACAGGAACAGAGTGAGCTGGCTAAGGGTTCATAGTCCAGCTTTCAATTGAGATGTCCAAAACTACAAGTCCATAGATGTACTGGCAAAAAAAACAAAACAAAACAACCCCAGGCTCATCTTGGAAAAATAGAACCTCCTAATAATCCTGTAAATACATGTACTAAAGACAAACCAATGGCAAAGAAACTTTAAAACACTTAATTTCAATCAACAGTAATGTGGTTTAACAAGTAGGGAAAGCATACACTCCTCAAGTGTATGAAGATGAAAGTGAGGTCAATCAACTCTTGACAAAATCCAAAATGTCACCTCACTCTACAAGAAGAGGAAATAAGCAATTCCCTTGCTAAATCTCAAGTCTGAGATAACTACATCTGATATGTTGTAAATTTTACATTAAAAGTGTTCCATCATCTTCTAATCTTTTCAGAAGTAAGACAAACCAATAACATCAGGTAATTCATTCCTTTATTTTTCTTTTTCTTCCTTGTTGCAGAGATACTAGCATGTCCCCTGTATCTCTGCAACAAGGAAGAAAAAGAAAAATAAAGGAATGAATTACCTGATGCTATTGGTTTGTCTTACTTCTGAAAAGATTAGAAGATGATGGAACATTTTTAATGTAAAATTTACAACATATCAGATGTAGCTATCTCAGACTTGGGATTTAGCAAGAGAATTACTTATTTCCTCTTCTTGTAGAGTGAGGTGAAGTTTTGGATTTGTCAAAAGCATACACTCCTCCCTCAATATTCACGGGGGGGGGGGGGGGGGGGTGGGTTAAGGACAAAGCCGGCCCGCGAATATTGAAAATTTGCAAATAACTTTTGGGCCGACTCTGACCCACTTCTGCCTCCCTCCTGCCTTCTCCCCGGCATCCCTGACCTTATATAAACTGTTATTATTATTATTATTAACTGGTTGTCTAGCGGTCTTTTGGGGCAGGAGATAGGTAATGTGTGATAGGGAAATTTAAGAAACGGATATTTTTGGCTCTCATATAATTCTCCATTTTTTCCATCTTAGCATGAACCAATATACTATCTTTAATGTTAGCAGAAGCAGTACTCTGTAAATTACACGCAGATTTATCCAATTTATCTAATTTATTTCCTAACTCTTATTTGAATTTCATGCTCGTCCATTTTAACTGTTGTATCAGAGGAGAACTGACAATTTCAAAACAGTATTTTGCAATGAAGACTCAAACCTATTAACAGTTAACTATACATCAATTTAAAGTGACTACTTTATCTTTAGGGAGAACATTCAGGCTTGGCTCCACGACCATTTGTACAGGAGTCAAACCTTTTATTCCCACCGTACCAGATTGATCTGAAACACTAAGGCCAGTTACATCAGACAATTATAAGGAAGAGGTTACATCCTCAACCTTAGAGGGTGTCTCTACTCTTCCAACAAAACTTAATAGCTGGGGATGGCGCCCCTGAGAGGGAAGCAAACTGTATACCTAAAGTTACCTGCTCTTCCAATCGTGGCAAAGAGGAAACCATGAGGTGCAGGTCCATTGGACCCATGCCTGAGGCTAATAGATGGATTTTCGCCTTTCTTTTACCCATGGTAGAAGGAATTGGTACTGACCTGCTCCCACGGGCTCCGAAGGGGCCATAGGCTAAAGCTCTTAACACTTTCATTGTAAGGTCATAGAGTATCTAATATAATAAAACCCTAAGCCGCGCATGCGCACTCCCACCTGCGTGCTCCCGTTTTCTGTGAGCTGTAGGGCACCGCAGGTAGGAGTGCGCATGCGCGCAATCTCTTTTTCTTTCTCCCTTCCCCCCGAGGCAGATGTCAGCCGCCGCGGCTGTCAGTGGCTGCAGACCGCGGCAGCTGTAGGCCGTGGTGACTGTCAGCGGCTGCAGGCCGCGGCGGCCGAGCACGGAGCCACCAGCAGCGGGTGGTGGTCAGCCCGAGAAACCCCTGACCTACAGGCCGGGCCGAAGTTTAAAGTACTGAGTGTAGGAGGGGCAGGAGAAGCTAGACTGAGGGAAAAAATGATGATGCACAGGGAAATGGAGGGAGAGGGAATGCTGCGGCTGCTGCACAGGGAAGGAGATAGGAAGAAAGACACAGGGACAGGGGCAGGGAGAGAGACAGAAAAAAGACAGCGGGAGGAAGAGAGAAAGAAAGAAAAAGACAGGGGTAGGGAGAGAAACAGAAAGAAAGACAGACATATATTCTAGCACCAGCGGGAGGAAGGGAGACAGAAAGAAAAGAAGAAAGACACAGGGACAGGGAGAGACACAGAAAGACAGACAGACAAAGGGGGCCAGGGAGAGAGACAGACAGAAAGAAAGACAGCGGGACAGAGAGAGAGATAAAATAAAAACAGACAGACATATATTCTAGCACCCGTTAATGTAACGGGCTAAAATACTAGTAGAAATATAATGGCAGATAAAGGCCAAATGGCCCATCCAGTCTGCCCATCTGCAGCATCCACTATCTTCTCCTCTCCCTAAGAGATCCCATGTGCCTGTCCCACGCTTCATGAATTCAGACACAGTCCCCATCTCCACCTCCACCGGGAGACTATTCCACGTATCTACCACCCTCTTAACTTCATCCTATGCCCTCTTATTCTGGAGCTTCCTTTCAAATGTGTCACACCTCAAGCGCATTTATGTCACATACTGTAGGTATTTAAATGGCTATCATATCTCCCCTCCTCCACCTTTCTTCCAAAGTATACATACTGAGATTTTAAAATCTGTCCCCATATACCTTATGATGAACACTGACCATTTAATAGCCTTCCTCTGGACTGACTCCATTATATCTTTTTGAAGATATAACTCCAGAATTGTACACAATATTCTAAATGAGGTCTCACCAGTCATATAGGGGCATCAAAACCTCCTTTTTCCTACTTCCCTATGCGCCCTAGCATCCTTCTAGCTTTCGCCATCGTCTTTTCAACCTGTTTGGCCACCTTAAGATCATCACGTACTATCACACCCAAATCTTGCTCCTCTTTCATGCACAAAAAGTTCCTCACCCCCTAAACTGTACAGTTCTCTTGGGTTTTTGCAGCCCAAATGCATGACTTCGCATTCCTTAGCATTAAATCTTAACTGCCAAATTTCAGAACATTCTTCAATCTTTGCTAGGTCCTTCCTCATGTTAATCGCATCATCAGGGGTGTCTACTCTATTGTAGATTTTGGTATCATCCACAAAGAAGCAAATCTTACCCGACAGCCCTTTAGCAATATTGCTTACAAAAACATTAAAAAGAACAGGCCCAAGAACCAAACCTTGAGGCACACCACCGGTAGCATCCCTTTCCTCAGTGCCATCTCCACTGACCACTACCCTCTGTTGCCTTCCACTCAACCCAGTATGTCACTTTGAGGCCCATACCAAGGGCACTCAGTTTATTTATTGAATGCCTGGGTGGAACACTCTCAAAGGCTTTGCTAAATACACTATATCTAGCATACTCTCTCCATCCAATTCTCTGGTCACCCAGTCAAATAAATTGATCAGATTTGTCTGACGAGATCTGCCTCTAGTGAATCCATGCTATGTGCATGTGTCTATGCTTCAGAAGATGGAATGCTTCTCCCATAGAAATACATTGGCCCATTTTGGGCTGGGGGAGGCTTATTTCTCTGAACTGCCAATCAAATAAGAACATAAGAACAGCCTTACTGGGTCAGATCAATGGTCCATCTAGCCCAGTATCCAGTCTTCACGGAGGCCAATCCAAGTCACAGGTACCTGGCAAAATCCCAAACAGTGGCAGCATTCCATGCTACCGATCCAGGGCAAGAAGTGGCTTCCTCCATGTCTGTCTCAACAGCAGACTATGGACTTTTCTTCTATTAACTTGTCCAAACTATTTTTAAAACTACAATGGTACCTTGGATTACGAGCATATTCCGTTCCAGGAGCATGCTCGTAATCCAAAATGCTCGTTTATCAAAGTGAGTCCCCCCCCCCCCCCCGATAACCGGCATCGCTCCCCCCCGCTCCAACCAGCACCCCCCCCCCCCCCGTGCGAACCGCCCCCCTGCCCGAACAACTTAAACTTCCCCCCCTCCCCCCCGTCTAGCGCAGGCACAGATCGTGTGCCTAGAAGATCTTCCGGCTTCTGCCTGCCTGCCTTGAGCATTCATCTGCGCATGCTCAAGGACTTCTAATTCTCCCTCTGACTTTAGTATATGCTTTAAGAGGGAGCTGAAATTGCTGTTGGTATATGAACAATCTGGCTTCAAGCTTTCAGCTTTTGGGAGGTCCTTCATGATAGGCTGGGCTATGCTCCCTGTTTGGGCCATAATCTCTTTTGAGATAATGTAGAGAACAGGGTCTTCCTTGGTTAAATATCATTATTCAACCACCCATGAATTGTCTTTTAATCCTACTAACCCTGGAGTCTTGTCTCCTAGAGCTTATCCCAATTTCTACAGGAATCCATATTATCAACAATATTTTCAATCATTTTAAAGAAGATTCCAACCCATTATCAAAAGATCATGAAGCAACAACATGCAAATCAAGCAAATTCACAACAACAAGGGCTGCAGAAGAAAAAGCAACAAATTTCTATAACTCCATCATCTTCAAAGAATCATCTGCAACTTTGACCAATATTCAGTGGATGAAAGGTTCTTCCAGATTGTGCATACTTGCAAATCCCATCACAATGGTTAAATGTGTTCCCATAATAGTGCAACAGTGTTACAATAATTTTTCACAAATGTCTTTTCAAAAGGCACCACTGGCTATACAAAAATATATTTATCAGCATCTGCCATTACTATAGTTTAAAGTAAATTCCCTCTTGCTAGCCTTTGCAATCAAAGAGGTGCCTATTTTGGAGAGAGACCAAGGTTATTACCTGAGATTCTTTTTTATTCCCAAGAAGGTGGGTGGACTACTTCCCATTCTAGATCTTCAGAGTCTAAATGTTTTAATAAAAAAAAGAAAAATTCAATACGAACACATTAACAACTCTCCTACCACTTCTTATTCAGAATGATTGGTTTATATTCTTGGATCTAAAGAATACTCATGAATATGTTCCAATTCACCAAGAGTATTGGAAATTTATTTTTCAATGACACACCACCAATATCAATGTTTTACCTTTCACCATCATCCAGAGTATTTATAAAGGTGGTTACTTTAGAAGCTTTATTCCCGTTTTGGACACCTGAAAACTGTCATTTAGATGTCTATATGCTGATTTTATGAAGGGAAGATTAGATTCTTACCTTGATAATCTTCTTTCTAGTAGAAGGGTACATTAGGCTTGACAAGTGGGTTTCTTTCGTTCACCTGCGAGGTTTGCAGAAGGCAACATCTACATTTTTCAATTCCGCCTTCTTGTGTCACTGGGCAGTGCCTCAGTTCCTCAGTTCGTACCAAAGCAATGGATAATCCCTAAGAAGGAGAAAGAACAAGGAGGGTGAAGGGAACTCCCTGGCAATTCAACAAGAACAATTAATTAAACCAATGTATACATATCATAAACAAAGGTGGAGCCAAACAAGTCACCTGAGTGAAATTAGTAGACATTTATGCAGCTCCTATAGCCTCTCCCAAAGGTTTTTCTATAGTGCTAACAGATAACTCTTCTTACTTGTTTAACAGAAGTACATTAAGCATCTTTTCTCATTTGGTCATTCACAGACAAGTATCTGGAAACACCCATATGTGTCTGAAGTAGAAAACAGGCTAACTTAACATCTGACAGGGGGGCCATCAAGCCTACTGTATCCTTCTACTAGAAAGAAGATTATCGAGGTAAGAACTTAATCTTCCCTTCTAGTGCAAAGGGTACAGTAGGCTTGACAATTGGGATGTACCAAAGCAGTCCATTGAGTCAAGGGCAGGGCAGATAAACCTGCTGCGAGCACTGAGGACCCAAAGGTGGTATCCATTTGTACTGCCACGTCCACTCTGTAAAATTTTATAAAAGTATGGAAGGTGGACCATATATGTGTTCTACAAATTTCCTTGGGCAGAAATAACTGGGATTCTGCCCATGATGAGGCCACGCCTCTGGTGGGATTCAAGGAAATAGGTGGCTGTTTACCACAGCTATTGTACACAGATGAAATAACCTTGCAAATCCCTCTGGAAATGGACACCTTTGAGACTTGCTTTCCCCGTTTGCTAAGGTTGGTCAACACAAAAAGATGCTCTGAAAGACAAAATTAATTTGTCACTTCAAGATAATGGAGAACAACTCTCCTCATATCAAGTAACACCAATAATTTGTCTTCTTTCTTTATGCTTGTAGCATGGAATGCCAGAGGCCAGACTTCCTGTTTATGTGGAAGACCAAGATCACTTTTGGTAGAAAGGAAGGCACAGTGCATAGACAAATCTGAGCAAGGGCTCCCTGCATGAGAGAGCCTGGAGCTCCTAAACTCTTCTTGCCATGGCACCAGTCATCAGGAAAACCATCTAGACCAGGGGTGGGCAAACTTTTTGACTTGTGGACCACTATGGATTCTTAAATTTGACAGAGGGGCCGGGTGATCTGGGGATGGGGGCCACCAGGGGAACAGACAATCTAGGTCACAATTACCTGGCAGAAACTCATTTAGTAGCAGATTTATGTTTTTACGAAGTGTCTGTAACATATATGGCTTTTTCCCTGAAGGACTGGGCGGCTGAAACCAGTTTAGAGGCCGCGTTAAAGTTTTGAGAATCTGGGCCTTTGATTCAGCTACTTTGTTTTTTAGACTCTTCAGATCTGAGCACTCATCCTGGGGATACTCATATTTCTCTACAGATTTGGGCTCTCCTCCAAGATTATGATAGTCCCCCTAGAGAATTGAGGCTATAGCCAAGATAGTGATACCTTCAGGTACCGTGAGATTTTCTCCAGAGTTGCTAGTCTTACCAATCTGTACAGGCTTTAAGACAAGAACTGCAATATTTATTGGGACTTAGGCAGGTTTAAAAGAAAAAAACAAACAAACTACCAAATATATTTCTTTGCTGCCCATGCTAGAGCCAAACTCATGATCCAGACAAAAAAGTCAGTATGATGAGAGTCAATAAAAGGGCTTCCCGTTTTACTGAGAAGTGGATAAAAAGAAAGGCTGAAAACTCCAAACACTGATATTTCACTGCTTTCAGCTTTTGGCTCTTCAAAATGGAATCTATGAGCTCCCTTCTAGTTGGCACCTATGAAGATCGGGCTTAATATAGGTGGTTCCATTACAGGTCAAACAAACCTGAACTTAATGTTCCAGTCAAATAAATGAGCTATCCCTCTCACCCTCCCCAGCCACTTGTGCAACGACCCTACCTTACCCTTTATAATGAGTTGAGTTGAGCCAAGACGGCCGAGACCGAAATGTCCCACTTCCACAGACTGTGCAGCGGGGACCCCACCACCCTGCTGCTCATTGCAAGGACCTTGCAAAGCCCAGTGACTCACTTCCTGGGGAGCGCATTGGACGCGGTTAGGTATTGGTCGCTGAGTACTCTCTTCTGATTGGTGCGTACCACTACGCAGGCTGGAGAGTTATAGGGCAATTCTTCTGGTTTCTGCCTTATTGTCTGTGCGTTTTAAAGCCATTTCAATTGTGTGAAACGGTATTGGGGATATTCCAGGTTACTGGCTGAAGTCGCTGCTGCTACAGAGGTGCCAGGCACCAGTGCAGCAAGAGAACACAGTGAGACACGATTCTGCAGTCTCGACTCTGCAGACATGGGCAAACTACGGCCGCCTCTGATGCTGCGGGCCGGATTAAAAACCTAAACGGGCCGGATATGGCCCGTAGTTTGCCCATGTCTACTCTAGACTGTAATATCCAACAGTGAGACATGCTGTAAGGATTCATACGGGGCATTACAGAGGACCCGTAAAACAACATTAAGATTCCATGTAGGGGATGGGAGAATGACACCACAATGTTCCCTTCAGTAATCTGGTTATGTCAGGATGGGAAGCTAAGGATCCTTTTCTCCACTCGAGCTCTATATGTTCTCCCTCCTCAATAAGGAATTTATTGATGACACACCCCATCAAAGCACTGATAAAACTTCTGCCAACCAAGTTGTCTTTGAATGTTCTGAACTCTATTATCTTAGACAGTTTATATGCCACAGATGTTCCGTCAAGCCTGAGGCAAAATCCTCAGCGCACAAAAGGTTGCACGTCATCACCAGAAATGAAATCAAAGTCCCAATTTGTTTCAGTTAGATGCCAGGCAGGAAAGCATGATATACCCAGCTGTGCTAGTACACTTGTTTTCAGATGTGCTGGTTACAGACAACCACGACAGAAATGATTGGGATGAAACCAGCTACTATGAGCAAATGAGAGTGGTAGAGTTCTGGTTGGGGGAAGGATGGTGGTAGGATATCTTTGGGTTCATGTGGGTGAGGCTTGGATTTGGGGAAGGGGATTATCGGGTCAGGGAGTTAGATGATCAGAGGAAGTTGGAAGCAGGGTGGGGGGATGGATATCAACATTGTGGGTGTCTACATTAGAGAGCTGCACGGGAATGGGGACGACGGGAATCCCGTGGGACCCGCGGGTTCCCCCTTCGGGTCCCGGGGTCCCGTGGGGACGCCCCCTAGGGTCGCGGGAATCCCGTGGGGACGCCCCATAGGGTCGCGGGGTTCCTGTGGGGCTGGATGTACTCAGTCGCGCGGCTCTTCTTCTCTCTACCTGCTCTGCTTGCAGCACAGAGCCGAACAGAAGTCTTCCCGACGTCAGCGCTGACGTCGGGAAGACTTCCGTTCGGCTCTGTGCTGCAGGCAGGGCAAGTAAGGAGAAGGAGAGTAGCCTCGCGGTTCAAGTGCGTGGCTACCAAGGGAGGGGGGCGGTCCTCCCCGGTTGCAGCACAGCCGGCCAGGTCCCCTTACTTTTGTGGCACTTCCCCGACCGACCGACAACAGCCCCGGTCCGACAATCCTCCCTGCCCTGTAGCCGCGAATCTAAATTACCTTCTTACAGCAGCTGTAAGAAGGTAATTTAGATTCGCGGTTAAGGGCAGGGAGGTTTGTCGGACCGGGGCTGTTGTCGGTCGGTCGGGGAAGCGCCACAAAAGTAAGGGGACCTGGCCAGCTGTGCTGCACCCGGGGTGGTAGAGAAGGAGGGGGGAGAAGGACGCTGAAATCACTGAAGACGAAGGGGTGGAGAAGGACTCTGAAAGCACTTGTGGAAGACAGAGGGGGGAGAAGGATGCTGAAAGCACATGGGGAAGACAAAGGGGTGGAGAAGGACATGGGGAAGACGGAGGGGGGAGAAGGACGCTGAAAGGCCATGGGGAAGACAGAGGAGGGAGAAGGACGCTGTAAGGACATGGGGAAGCAGAGGGGGGAGAAGGACACTGAAAGCACTGGAAGACAGAGGGGGGAGAAGGACGCTGAAAGAAAATGGGGAAGAGAGAGTGGGGAGAAGATGCTGGCAGGGAAGAAGACAGAGATGCCAGACTATGGGGGGAGCGGAGAGAAGAAGAATGGTGTCAGACCAATTTGGAAGGGGGAAGAAAGGGAGAGGCACAGTAACAGAGCAAATGGAAGATGCAGAAGGAAGAGAGACAGTGGATGGAAGGAATTGAATGAGAACATGAGGAAAGCAGAAACCAGGCAACAAAGGTAGGAAAATAATTCTATTTCTTTTTTTTTTTTTTTTGCTTCAGGATAAAGTAGTATATTAGTTGTGTTGATAAAAATTTATAAACATTAGAGGCTCTGGTAGAAACCCATTTACAAAGTATGTATTCTTCCCAATTAATATTTTCAAATTAATAAAGTCTTTTTGCTTATTTGTAAATGGGTTTCTACCAGAGCCTTTAATTCAGTAGCATAATTAAATGAAATAACTATTTCTGAAGTTTATAGGGACGGGCGGGGACGGAGGGGATTCCTCGCGGGGACGGGTGGGATTCCTCACAGGGACGGGTGGGGACTGGTGGGATTTCTGTCCCCGCGCAACTCTCTAGTCTACATTTTGTATGATTTATGGCTGAAACCTGTCTGTTTAAGATGGGGATTATTACAGGGCCTAACAGCAAACACATGCTCTTGCACAAATTTACACCTGCTCCAAAGCACTCTATGGAGGCAACTCAACAGCAGGGCACTCCCATTTAAGCACTCTGGGCCGTGTGGTACACGCCTTGGTTTAGTTACTGAATATAAGCACAACATGGTATCGACGCACTTAACATTTAGGAACCTATACTTATTGCCAGCCAAAGAGTTGACGCAACTGTGGGTGTCTAAGTGCATCAGAGATGTGCGAAACTTACAGTATTCTGTAAAAGCACGCATGATTTTGTCACCATGTGCGATTTTCCATGTGTCAGAGTTTGTTGTGTATATTTTGTGCCGCTAATTCCATGGAGGTTGAAGAAGTTGACGGAGTTCATACTTGATGAAGGGCAGAAGGATCAAAACACGACTGCATTGATGTTGTGAGCTGTGAAAGTACCGTCTTCAAGCTAAGTACTTTTACTTTTTTGATACTTTATGAAGAAGACTTTTTTTGTATTGGACCGATTGTTAATATCAAGTGTGGACTGATGATTATACTTCAGGCAGGTTGTCAAAGTTATGATGCATATAGCCACTAAGCACAATTCTATATATGGCCCATGCTTTTATAGAATTGCACTAAGTACCATTAGGATCGGCATTGATTGTTTAGGCACCATATATAGAATCAGGCCCTAAGAATTTCCCCCATAGATATGCAGTCCATCAGTTCCTTGGTGCTTACCATTGGCGTAGCAAGGGTGAATGGCGCCCCTCCCCCACCCTCTTCTCTGCCCCTCCACTGCTCCTTTCTGACCCCCCCCCTTGCTGTGCGCGGGCCCCTTCCCTGGTACCTCTTTAATTTTCCCGGCATGAGCAACATCGCAAACTTGCTGCCCACCATCATTGTCGGCTCTCTCTCTCCGAGGTCACTTCCTAGGCACGGGACCCGCAAGTGACGTCAGAGAGAGAGAGCCGACACTGACGCGGGCAGCAAGTTCGTGATGCTGCTCACGCTGGGAAAATTAAAGTGGTACGGGGAAGGGGCGCACACGCATGGCGGGGAAAGGGGGTGTTGTGAAAGAGGTGCCAGCACCCGTGGTGGACTGCTCCCCTCCCCCCCCTCACTACACCACTAGTGCTTACTAAAAATACTTTCTTGGTTCTGAAGTCTCAATTGCTTAAGAATATTTGCAGATTCTTATCTTAAAATTTCTCAAACAAAGTAAATAAAAATGCAGTTGCAAAAGCCGGTTTTCTAAACATTTCTTCATAGCATCCAGCATTCTCCTCACCGCTGGAGTTGGCCAGTTTTACTCTGGCATCATCTTGTTATGCCTAGCATACAAGTCATAATGCAATTGGAATGCGTTTACTCTGGCATCATCTTGTTATGCCTAGCATACAAGTCATAATGCAATTGGAATGCGACTCTTACAGTGTTTGTCTTGCTTACACCGGCTAGCCAATGCACACAATAGTATGAGCGAGTCAGGTGGCAGGTTGCTGGGATTGGCATTCAAAAAGGTAACACTTTTATCTTCAACTGGATTTATGCCTGGAATAGGCCCTTTTCCATAGCAACATAAACATGCAACAATCCAAACAGTAACAGAAAATCTGCTCACCAATTTTGTGATTTCATTTACACCCGATTAGCCGACATAGTTCCATTTTGCTAACCAAAGCATGATCATTCTTCGGGCATTTGGAAGCTCAGAGCACTCAATTAATGAAATCTGCAATGAAGAGAAACCATGTCATAAACGGACCATCCTGAAACAAACCAAGAAGAGAAAGCCTTGCCTTATTGTGGAAACAGAACAAACCAAAAGGCAAGAGAGATGTCCTTTCAACTGATAGTATCTTTATTTCTCAAATACTCGTCCCAACAAGGATCCAAGTTTTGGCATCTGAACATGCCTTCCTCAAGGGACACTAAAACCAATATACACATAGATAAGAATATGCATTTAAATATGCAATATACAATCTACACATATATTAAAATGCAATATACGCATATATTAAAAATATGCGTACGCAATATACACAAATTAAAATATGCATTTAAAACAAACATAAAACAACATAAGATAAAAATGCATGATTAAAACACAATAGGAGGAATATTTTCACAGCAATAAAATATAAAGATAACAGACATCAGAATCAATGGCATATTTTTTTTTTTAATGATCATTCTTATGACTTGTAAACAAGGCACGATCCCTTAACCTTATTTTATTTGCAGTGTCCTTTTTTTAAGAGCCACCTGTACAAATCAATTGAAGTACTAGTTTACAGCAATCACAGCTGGTTAATACACTAGCAGAATCTATTATGCCTATCCCTTTGTCTCTCTAAGAATTATAATGCCTCTGTATCACTCAATGGTGCAACCTCACCTTGAGTATTGTGTTCAATTTTGGACACCGTATCTCAAAAAAGATATAGTGGGATTAGAAAAGGTTCAAAGAAGAGCAACCAAGATGATAAAGGGAATGGAACTTCTCTTGTATGAAAAAAAGACTAAAAGAGGTTGGGGCTCTTCAGCTTGGGAAAAATAATGGAGATGTGATAGAAGTCTACAAAATCTTGAGTGGTATAGAACAGGTACAAGTGAATCGATTTTTGACTCCATCAGAAATTACAAAAACTAGGGGGACACTCAACGAAGTAACAGGGAAATACTTTTAAGACCAACAGGAAGAAATATTTTTTCACTCAAAAAATAATTAAGCTCTGGAACTCATTGTCAGAGGATGCAGTAACAGCGGTTAACATAGATGGGTTTAAAAAAAGGTTTGGACAAGTTCCTGGAAGAAAAGTCCATAGTCTTCTATTGAGACAGTCATGGGAGAAGCTACTGCTTGCCATGGATCAGTAGCATGTTGCCGCTACTTAGGTTTCTGCCAGGTACTTGTGACCTGGATTGGCTAACTTTGGGAACAAGATACTGGGCTAGATGGACTTTTGATCTGACCCAGTAAGGCTATTCTTAGGTTTATGTTCTCTATTGCAGTATCATCCAGGCCAAAGTAGTTCCCAAATTGTGTGATTGATGCAGTAAGCTTGCATTAGAACCATGCACTAATGCTTAATGCACAGCTTCCTAACACAAGCATAAACCAAAAATGAACTCCCAAACGCAGTAACCAAGTAGCATGAAAATAAGTATAATACAAGAAGTGTTCAGCTTTTGCATCCGTACAGATGTGAATGCTTGACACTACGGAAACAAGACTGGTGCTGGAGAAGGATTTTATGCGTGCCATGGACAGCCAGAATAACTAATCGATTCACTCAAAAGTCCACATGATGTGTTACAACTGTTGTATTTTGCTCACACCATTAGACGAGAGATCACTGGAGAAGGACATCGTGTTTTGGAAGATCGAAGGAACCAGGCATAGAGGGCAATCTGCAATCAGATGGCTGAACACACTAAAAACAACTATGGAGACAACGCTAGAGGACCTTACCAGACAAGCACAAATCGCTAGGACTCAAACACAAATCAATGGCACCTAACACACAAAAATATAAGAAATGCCATCTCCGGATCATTCTCCGCACACGCGGAGGCCCAGTCAGGTGTTCACCTGGTGTAATTTTAGTCACCCATATCCCTCTATGCCTCTCGTAAGGAGATGTGCGTCTAGTTTGCTTTTAAATCCTAGAACGGTGGATTCCGCAATAACCTCCTCTGGGAGAGCATTCCAGGTGTCCACCACTCGCGTGAAGCAGAACTTCCTGATGTTTGTCCTGGACTTGGCCCCCCTTAGCTTCAGTCCATGTCCTCTTGTCCGTGTCACATTGGACATTGCAAATAATTTTTTTTCCTGTTCTATTTTGTCGATTCCTTTCAGTATTTTGAAAGTCTCGATCATATCCCCTCACAGTCTCCTTTTCTCAAGGGAGAACAATCTCAGTCTCTTAAGTCGTTCCTTGTATTCCAAATTCTCCATACCTTTTTATTATCATCATTGCTCGTCTCTGCACCCTCTCCAGCAGTTTTATATCCTTCTTTAGGTTGGGAGACCAATGTTAGACACAGTATTCCAAGTGTGGTCTGACCATTGCCCTATAAAGCGGCATTATAACATTATAACCTGACTCCCCAATTTCCAGCCCAAGATACTCCTGAAAAACTATGTCTTTAATGACTCAAGTGGACCCCTGGCTCCCCCATCCCGTGATCCCCAAAACATCCCTAGTTTCTTGTGGGCACACTGGCCCGCCTACCCTCTGAACTCACAAATGACTTTGGTGGTCTAAGCAAGCCTCCTGGTCTCTCCAACCCCTGAATCTTCATGCTGGCATCATCTCTGCTCCTGCCTCCGTGTTGTGATCTTGGTGCTTGACCCCCCCCCCCTCCCACACACACACACACACAAGGTGCTTTTCTAAAATACCGTTGGAACTGATCATATCCTGACCTGGATATCTCAATTACAATTGCCACTTCCATTATTAACAGCTCCTGCCAAGATATATTGTACCCCCATGAAGTTGATCAGTTCCTCATCTTGTAAAACTCTACTACTAATTGCTCCTGACAAGTCAACTGGCCATGTTTACCTCCATGTAAAGGCCAGTTTGTTACCTCATTCCTATTTCCTTGTTAACTGCCTGCCAATTTATACTGTATGTATTTAAGCTATAGCTCGCTGACTCTGGTCAGCCTTACCTCTTATGTAAACCCGCTTAGAACTGAAAGGCTTTTGCGATATATAAATAAAAATGTATGTTACGTAAAACACAACTCTTTGAGTACTGTATGCTCTTCTGGTTCACTCATTTCAAAAGAAGTATAATGGAACCAGAAAAGGTTCTAATATAGGTCTATGACATCATGAATGGGCTGGATCAGGTAAATATGTACTTATTAGGGCCTGATTCTATAAACAGCATAAAAGATATCTACTGCATATCATTCAAAAAACAGGCGCTATTTATAGAATCACACCTAGCAGTGCCTCAATTGAGTTAGGCATTAGAGAATGACACGGTGGATGTTACCCGCGGCTAGTCGCGAGTAGCCGCAGGTAACCCACCAAAATGGTGGAGGGGGGAAAGATGCTCACCGCAGGTACGGGGACAAGGCCATCCACCGCCCCGTGGAGCGGTGAATGGCCTTGTCCCCGCAGTTAAGGGAGGGAACGCGCGCGATCACTGATCGCGCGCGGCCCCCCTCCCTCCTTCCTACCTTCCTACCCACCCGAATCTATTTATCTCCCTACCTCCCCCTTACCTTCGCGGTGTGTTTTAAGGTTTCAGACTTGTTGAAAGCCGCTGGAGTGTGCGTGCAGTCGCGTGCGTGTGTGGGCAGAAGCTTCTCCTCTGACGCAACTTCCGGAGGAAAGAGAGAGAGATCCAGGGTGCATCTCTCCCACCCCTTCCACTGCCACATCCAACATTTCTCCCTAACCATGCCTACATTTTGGGTAGATGCCTACATCGCACCTACTGAGATAGGTAGATACCCCAAAATTACATTTTTAAAATTGGTTTTTAATGGTGCTGCTCAATTAACAGTGCCAGTTAAACTTTAGGCAACTTTTATAGAATCAGGGCCATTACCTTTGGATAAAATACTAGAACTAGGGGACGTAAAACTAATGGAGAGAACTTTTTAAAAAGAGTCTAAGAAAACAGGAATTGTGCAGCAAAATTATGAAATTGTTTGCTAAAGAATGTGGCGAAAGCAGATTTCACGGTGGGGTTTAGAAAGGGTTTAGACAAGAGCCCTGGAAGAAAAGTTCATAAACCCTTATTAGCCATTTGGACTTTGACGAGTCACTGTTAATTGGAGGACTGATCTAGTCTTTGTGATTCTGCCAAGTACTGTAGCTAGACTGGCCACAGCCAAAGGCAGGTTGCTGGGCTGGATAGATCTTTGGTGTCATCCTTTATGCTCTCTTGTAACATGAGATCTGATCTTAATCCTCTATTTTTTCCCATACAAAAAAAAAAATATATATATATATCCCTTAAGAGAGACAATAAACAGTAACACATTAGCAAAGTAACAAACCCACCAATATTTGGCGAACATCCTTAAATTTGAAATTTTGGGGCTAGCCAGTGGGCAGTGCCTTACACTGCCATGTGCAGGGACCTGGGTCCGATCTTTCAGGTAACATGTCAGTCACAGCTGGATATGTTTTAAAGCAGTGTTTCTCAACTTCTACAAGCCAAATACCCCCTAAGTCTAACAAATATCAACCGAGTACCCCCACCCAAGCTCTGCCCCAGACCCACCCAAGTTCCATCCCTGACCCCACCCCATTATAAACATAGAAACATGATGGCAGATAAAGGCCAAATGGCCCATCTAGTCTGCCCATCTGCAGTAACCATTATCTCTTCCTCACCCTATTGGCTAAGGCTCATAACATTTGCATCTCCTCTTCCTATAGGCTAAGGCTCTTTACACATGCATTGTGAGGTCATAGAGCTGCCCATCTGCAGTAACCATTATCTCTTCCTCTCTCCGAGAGATCTCACGTGCCTATCCCAGGCTCTTTTGAATTCAATAGAAACAGAGAAACATGATGGCAAATTCTTCCATCCATTTTTCATATACACACAATATAATCTTAATACATAATGGCAACCACAAAACTAAAAACAAACAAACACAAAGCACACTGTACAGGGTATGTGGGCCGCATGTTGGGGGTATGCGGCATAGCTACCGCAGAGGATATTCCCTGCCCGCTTGAACATCGAAACCGCTTTGTCAACGTCGGGGATCCCTCCTTGTTGCCCCATCCACTGAAGCCACTGCCAGGGATTCCTGCCCTCCCCCCTCCTTAAACCTACCCATAGGGCTTCCCTCTGATGTCGGAGCTGATGTCAGAGGAAAGACTTCCAGTCAGCAGGGGGGGAAGTTCCCAGTTACCTCCTTTCTGCGCTCGCTCCTTCAGCGGCTTGTTAGTGGGGGGGGGGAGACACGCAGCCGGCAGCAATTCACACGTTGCACTTGGCTGACCCACAAGTCTTCCCTCTGACGTCAGAGAGAGGGTTTCCGAGTCAGCTATATGCAGCGTGTGAACCGCTGCTGGCTGCGCATCCCCCCCAACAAGCCGCAAGTAAGGAGACACAAACTTTCTGGGACAAAGGGAGAAAGGAGGGGGGAGAAGGAACGTGTTGGGGGATTGGAGGGGCACGATTCTGGGACAATGGCTGGAAGGGGAAGGGGGCATAAACAGGGCCGGATTTAGATGAAAAGAGGCCCTAGGCTATTCCACTTATGAGGCCCTTTCACCTCCTATTTTTAAGTTTGTAAATTACATGAGAGATAATAAAATACATCATTACTGTGATATATATCAATATGTTAAATGAAACATGTTGTTATTGGTACTAACCTTTATAAAAAATGTGACACGGATCTTGAGGCCCTAGGCTGAAACCTAGTTAGCCTATAGGAAAATCCGGTCCTGGGCACAAATGACTCAGAAGGAAGGGATATGCGATGAACATGGGACACAGAAGTGAGGGAGAAAGGGAACACTAACTTGGGACATAGGAGGGAGGGAATAGAATAGGACAATTGTTGGGCATGAGTGCGTGAGAGGGAAAGAGATAGTGCACATGGGAAAGGAAAACCGGGCATAGAGAGAGGAGTGAGGTAGAGATGCATGGGGAATAGAAGGATGAGAGAGAGAAATGGATATGATGGTGGAGAGGGAACAGAGGAACAGATTGAAGGGGATGCAAGGGGGAGGAATGTTGGACATAGTGGTGGAGGGAGAGATGTGGCATTGTGCTGGAGAGGGGTGATAGAAGGAGAAATGGGCATGGGGCTGGTAGGCAGTGGTGAAAAAGGCTGCACATGATCCGGGGGATGAGAGAGGGAGAAATGTTGGATGTGGCAGTAGAAGGGGTGGGAGAGATGCACCCTGGATCTCTCTCTCTCTTTCTTTCCTCACTCCCTTTGCAGCAAAGGAAGGAATGAGAGAAGGGTAGTGAGAGAGAGAGAGAGAGGGAAACATGTTGCCAATGGGGATGAAGAAGAGAGGAAGAAAAGTTGAACTCATGGAGGGAAAGAGAGATGTTGGTTGGGGAACAGAATGAGGTCTGGAGGAAAGGAAGTATGCAGGAGGCAGAAAGAAAGAAATTCTGGATGCACAGTCAGAAGGAAGTGCAACCAGAGACTCATGAAAACACCAAACAGCAAAGGTAGGAAAAATGATTTTATTTTCAATTTAGTGATCGAAATGTGTGAGTTCTTTTTTTTATTATTATTTATTTATATTTTTTTTACAAGTTGATAAACAATACTTGAAAGGGAATAAACAATTGAAAAAATAAATAAATCGAATTATAAAATAATTTCATATTAGTAACTAAAGTCAAAGTCTACAATATGAGGAGAGAGAGTCCAAGGGAAGTTGGTTTTCAGGAAATAATTCAAAATTAAATTACAGAGTCCAGTTGAAGTCAATTAATTAATGGCCTGTTTGGGAGATTCCATGGAAGTCACTGAAGTTCTTTTAGTTGCTTTACCCTCAAGGAAAAAATTCAACTGATCAGGTTCATGGTTCATAAAAAATATATGTTACTCTGATAAGTAATGCAGCATTTACAAGGAAAGCGTAACTGAAAGGTTGCTCCCTATACTCAAGGCAGACTGATGACAAGCCAGAAATTTCTTACGTCTGGTTTGCGGCCACTTCGATACATCAGGAAAAATTGAAATTTTGAATCCACGAAATTTCACATTTTCAGTCCTATAAAACAGACGAAGAATTGCTTCCTTATCTTGAAGAAAACCAAAAGTTACCAATAAAGTGGTTCTAGTGACTATTTCTTCTTGAGATGTCTCCAACATACCAGTGAGATCCAAATTTTCTGGTAATGTTTCTCCTTTTTCTTTATCCTCTTTAGGAAGATTCAAGTAATATAACTTCTGTAACGGTGGCATATTATTTTCAGGAAATTTCAAAACTGAGTTTAAGAAAGAATGAAAGGGAGACCCCATAGACATCATATATCTCGATTTCCAAAAAGCCTTCGACAAGGTACCTCATGAGCGCCTACTGAGGAAACTGTGGAGCCACGGAGTGGTAGGGGACATGCACAGATGGATCAGGAATTGGCTGGCGGACAGGAAACAGAAGGTAGGAGTAAAAGGACACTACTCGGACTGGAAAGGGGTCACAAGTGGGGTCCCACAGGGGTCAGTGTTGGGACAACTGCTGTTCAATATATTCATAAATGACCTGGAAACAGAGACAAAGTGCGAAGTTATAAAATTTGCAGACGACACAAAACTCTCCAGTAGAGTCAGAACTGTTGAGGAATGCAAAGAATTACAAGGAGACCTGAACAAACTGAGTGTATGAGCAAAAAGTTGGCAGATGAGCTTCAATGTAGAGAAATGTAAAATCTTGCATGTGTGGAGGGGAACCCAATGTACAGCTATACGATGGGAGGGAGGGTACTGGGGGAAGGCAGCCTAGAAAAGGACTTGGGAGTATTGGTGGATAAAACAATGAAGCCGGCGGCGCAATGTGCAGCAGCCTCAAAGAAAGCGAACAGAATGTTGGGCATAATCAAAAAGGGTATCACTACCAGAACGAAGGAAGTTATTCTACCACTGTATCGAGCGATGGTGCACCCACATCTGGAGTACTGTGTCCAATACTGGTCGCCGTACCTTAAGAAGGATATGGCGATACTCGAGAGGGTCCAGAGAAGAGCGACTAGGATGGTAAAGGGCATGGAAAACCTTTCATATGCTGAAAGGTTGGAGAAGCTGGGGCTCTTTACCTTGGAAAAGCGGAGACTTAGAGGGAACATGATAGAGACTTATAAAATCATGAAAGGCATAGAGAAGGTGGAGAAGGACAGATTCTTCAGACTAAAAGGGCCAACAAAAACAAGAGGGCATTCAGAAAAATTGAAGGGAGACAGATTCAAAACGAACGCTAGGAAGTTCTTCACTCAGAGTGTGGTGGACACCTGGAATGCGCTCCCAGAGGAGGTGATAGGGCAGAGTACAATATTGGGCTTCAAAAAGGGATTGGATGACTTCCTGAAGGAGAAGGGGATTGAAGGGTACAGATAGAGGGTAACTATACAGGTACTAAATGAATAGGGACGGACCTGGGGGGGCCATAAGAACATAAGAACTGCCATCTCCGGATCAGACCTTCGGTCCATCAAGTCCGGCGATCCGCACACGCGGAGGCCCCGCCAGGTGTACACCTGGCGTAATTTATAGTCCACCATATCTTTATATGCCTCTCTTAGGGAGATATGCATCTAGTTTGCTCTTGAAGCCCAGGATGGTCGATTCCGCAATAATCTCCTCTGGGAGGGCATTCCAGGCGTCAACCACTCTCTGAGTGAAGCAGAACTTCCTGACATTAGTCCTGAACCTGTCCCCCCTTAGCTTCATTACATGTCCTCTAGTCCGTGTCAAATTGGACAATGTAAATAATCTTCTCTGCTCTATTTTGTCGATTCCTTTCAGTATTTTGAAGGTCTCGATCATATCCCCACGCAGTCTCCTTTTCTCAAGGGAGAACAATCCTAGTGTTATAAGTCTATCCTCGTATTCCAGTTTCTCCATACCCTTCACCAGTTTTGTTGCTCGTCTCTGCACCCTCTCCAGCAGTTTTATATCCTTCTTTAGGTAGGGAGACCAATGTTGGACGCAGTATTCCAAGTGTGGTCTGACCATTGCCCTATAAAGCGGCATTATAACTTTCTCCGATCTACTCGAGATTCCTTTCTTTATCATGCCCAACATTCTATTTGCCTTCTTTGCCGCTGCCGCGCATTGTGCCGACGGCTTCAGGGTCCTATCTATCAGTACACCCAGGTCCTTTTCTTGTTCACTCTTCCCCAGAGTTGCACCTGACATTGTATACTCGTATTCCTTATTCTTATTGTCCGCGGGAGCGGACTGCTGGGCACGATGGACCCCTGGTCTGACCCGGCAGAGGCAATACTTATGTTCTTATGCTCTTATGAAATAAATCGCTAGGTGATTGAAATTTAGAGACAGGAAAATTTAAGTCTCAAGTTCAAACTTCTGTTTGCATTCTCCAAATTTTCTATTTTCCTAGTGAGCAAACACTTTTCCTTCAGTTGTAAGTTAGTAGAAACCTTCACTTCTGCCATTGATTTCTCTAACTTGTCCATTCTATCACACTGTTGTTGGAATTTTTCTTCAAAAGTTTTGAATTGAGTGCTAGCATTTTGTACTGAGGCAACAAACTGGGAGCATACCTTGTGTAGCCACTCCAGATCGCCTCCATATCAATCACCGCAGGTCTTATCAGGGGAGCAGGGAGATATTCCGGGAGACTCCCCAATTGGTTTCGCCTCCTCCTTCCCTGCTTCACTCCAGGTTTCAGTTCCTCCGGACTCCAATGTCGGCTGTAAGGAGGTCGGCAAGCTGTAGATCATATCCGGGGGTCAGGGGTGAGACTTGCTACGCCGATGGAGACATCAGCTCCGGCGCTTCCTGCACTGTTGAAGGCATCCCCGACATCGTCCCAGGACGCGGAGGAACTCCAGGCCTCAATGGGCTAAGCGATACCTCGCCCTCCAAGACCGAGGTCTGCCCACCTCGGTCAGCGGATACACCCGCTCCAGCCGGAACGGCATAAGATGTTATATCCGCTTGTTGCGTCAGGGAAGTGGAAGAGGAGGCAGGAAGAACACTCCTCTGCTTACCCCTGCGCTTAGGCATAAGAAAAGGTAAAATTCCTGTTGGAAAATGTGAAATAGCCGGTAAAGTGCAGGAGCCACTTGAAAACGTGACTCACTCCGTTGCCATCTTGGATCTCTCTCCGAAATGGGCGAGTTCTGAGAATTTATATCAGTCTATATTTTGCACTATATTTGTCTATTTTTCTATAGTTGTTACTGAGGTGACATTGCTGACCCGGAAACCTTCAGAGGGAAGCTCTCTTTGGCCTGATACAAGTTGTACAGTGAGCGTTAACAGGAAATCTGAGCAACTATAGCCTGGATGCACTAAAATCGTCAAAACCGTATGGGTCGCTGTGGGGCCGATTAACTGTCTGATTTTAAAACGACGATTGATGTGCACGTGAGTTTGCATGTAAATTAGTTCTGCGGAGGTCTGCCATAATTCCACCCCATCAGTCGTTGGAACGACGAGTTTGACCCATGCCCAGAGCTGGCAGGGGAAGTCTGAACAGCTGAGCAACAGAGGAAGCCCCGAAGCAGCCTCCTGTCACTCAGTTGTTTGGGACAGAAAGACTTTTTTTTTAAATGGGCACAGATGTTGTGCGTGTATTGTGGACTTGCTTGGTACTTTAATGGTATCAACATTATTATAGTAGTAAGATGAGGAGGTGGGGATAGGGGAAATATTGCAATAATAAAATTTGAAGGTTCTTATTTTTACTTGGCTTCGAGGCTGGTATGTGAGACGTATCATCTGTCTGCCAACTATCTTGTTATGTAGCTGATAAAGATATTTAAGCATAAAATTTGAGGGATGGAGTATCGGATATATCTTACCCAGAGAAGAAGGGCTTGGACAGGGAGAAATTTAAAAATTGTACTTCTGTACCTTTGGTTGGTATGCAAAAGAAAAGTATATATCATGCCATTTGTTTTCCGATGTTAACAAAAATGAATTACATTAATATTTATAGCTATGTATATCCTTTGAGAGCATTTGGCCCTATAAACCCAGAAAGAAAGAAAGTCTTCCTGTGCACATTACACTGCAAACCTGCAGCCCTTACAGTACCATTTGGTTTGTGGCTCTGTTGCTATCTTTTTTTATCTGTATTCTTACCCTGCATTGTTTAATGCAACAGAGGGGGGGGGGGGTTTCCCCTCATTTGTAACATTTTCTTGGAGAAAACTGTGTGCATTTTTAGATGCATTTCACTCAAGTGAAACAGCCTGTTAGGGCGGGTCCATTTGTTTGGACACATTTCCGCAAACATGCCTAAGTGTTACTATTAAGAGGCAAGAGGATCATGGAGCAAAAGTCAGCGGGATGGCCCTAATGTAAGGCTCCATCACCAAAAGAGATGCAGGAAGGTTTCATTGAAGACTAATTTTCTTTCCAGCTTGCTTTTAATGGGTTTGTGCTCTGATTGTGGTGTTTTGGGCCAGGTGGCACATCCTTAAAACACCATTTGTCTTGTGGACCTTTGTATTTGATCTCTACTGTTGTTATGGTATGACTAGTTATTTTCCTATTCTGGTAAGAGTGGATAGCATAGCTCAGTGGTCTCAAACTCAAACCCTTTGCGGGGCCACATTTTGGACTTGTAGGTACTTGGAGGGCCGCAGAAAAAATAGTTAATGTCTTATTAAAGAAATGACAATTTTGCATGAGGTTATTAAACTCTTTATAGTTTATAAAACTTTCCTTTAACAGTTAAAAGGAAAGATATATAAACTATAAAGAGTTTTACCTCATGCAAAATTGTCATTTCTTTAATAAGACATTAACTATTTTTTCTGCGGCCCTCCAAGTGCTCTATTTTTTCTGCAGCCCTCACATTTAAAGTTTAATATCTTTTCTTTCTCAAAACTGGCACATTTCAATCACTAAATTGAAAATAAAATCATTTTCCTACCTTTGTTTGGTAATTTCATCAGTCTCTGACTATGCATCCAATATTTCTTCTCTTCTTTCAGCCTCCTGTATGCTTCCTCTCCTCCAGACCTCATTCCCTCCCCAAACTTTTTCTTTCTTTCTCTATGTCTGTCTTTCTTTGATTCCGTGTCCCATTTTTTGCATTGTTTCTGGCTCCCTGTCCCCCCCCAACCTTCTTTCTTTCTTTCTTTCTTCCTTCCTGCCCTCCCCCACGCCACCGCTGCTGGGAAATAGGCTGCTGCCGCTGCCGCCATCGGGAACAGGCCGAGATCTCCCTCTTTCTCTTTTCCACGGGGCCAACCAACTCTCGCCGCCCAACGTCAATTCTAACGTCGGAAAGGACGTTCCGGGCAGCCAGGCGATTGGCTAGCCAGAACGTCCTCTCGACGTCAGAATTGACATCGGGTGGCGAGAGTTGGTCGGCCCCGAAGAGAAGCAGGGAGATCAAATAACACGGTGTACATTACACACAGTCTTCCTGTGCACATTGGCCACCGTGAGAGCGTGCTACTGTGCCTGATGGACCATTGGTCTGACCCAGTAAGGCTATTCTTATGTTCTTATTTAATGGATTTTTTTTCCATTTTAATGTTTGTTAATTAGTTTTGAACTTTTATTAGAAAAGACAATGTATCAAATTTTAAATAAACATTAACAAACAAGCAGAAGTCAGCGCCACAGGGATCTGCAACCCTGAAGGAAGGAATATAGAGAAGCCTTGACATGGCGGTGGAATATTAAACATGCTGATTAGAGACCCTAACTCTGACGGCAGAAGAAAATTAAGTTGCAGCCAACCTCTGCTGGCAAAAGAAATTGAGAGAAGCTATCGATGTAGTTAAGAACGCTGCAGATGGTGCAAAATAAAAGAGAGTTATAACCTCTGGGGTCCGACCCCATCATAAGAAGAGAGGAAGAGCAAAGAAAAATACAGGCTGGGTTGGAGATCCAGATTCCAGCCCCCAAAGATAGAAGAAAAGGACTGTTGCCATGGCAAAAAAACCAACAAACAAACTTGTGATGGGTCAATGGGGAATCATCCTCCATTGGCAGATAAGGAGAGGTGTTGAAGTGAGAGAGGAGGTGGAAAAGGGAAAGGGAGGGAGAGAAAGAGATGAAAGAATGGAAATTTGGCAGTGGTATCGGAGTTTGACAATTCACGCAGACAGGAAAGGTAGGTTTTCTTTGTTGGGGAGGGTTCATGCAGGGTGTACTGAAACATTACACCAAAGCAGTGGTCTCAAAGTCACCGCCCGGGGGCCACATGCGGCCCGCCAGGTACTATGTCGAGACCCTCGGTATGTTTATCCTAATCACAAAAGTAAAATAAAACAGTTTCTTGATCATATGTCTCTTTAGCTATAAATGACAACATTATTATTAAGACTTGGCCAAAAGGAAAGATTTATAAACTATAAAGAGTTTTACCTCATACAAAGTTGTCATTTCTTTAATAAGACATTAACTATTTTTTTCTGAGGCCCTCCAAGTACCTACAAATACAAAATGTGGCCCTGCAAAGGGTTTGAGTTTGAGACTAGAGAGTTGCACGGGGACAGAAATCCCACCCGTCCCCGTCAGGATCCTCTCCATCTCCACCCTTCCCCGTCAGGATCCTCTCCGTCCCCACCCATCCCCGCAAGGAATTAACTCCATCTCCGCCCGTCCCCATAAAAAGCAGCAATTACTTCTGACAAGATCATCAATTCCACAGTTTCTTTTGTGTTTGCGCTGCTGTTTTCCTTGTGGAATCTCTTTGGTGGAACCCTTTTTTTGTTTTCTGTTCAGGTAATTAACTTATAAACCCCCTCTTTTACTAAGGCTGACGTGTCCATTATATTATATGGACGAACCCTGCTTCCAAAGCCTTCCATCCCCGTGGGAGTCCCGTGGGCCAGAGGGGGGTCCCCGTGGGAGTCCCGTGGGCCAGAGGGGGGATTCCCGCAGGACCCGCGGGATTCCCGCGATCCCCGTTCCCATGCAGACCTCTATTTGAGACCGCTGCTCTAAAGGGCAGGATGCTCCCTGTCTTCTCTGCTGGCTAACAGCAAATCCTGTCAGGCTACACCTGAGGCTTCTGCTATCTGCAAGGTTCATTTCTTTTTCCAGCTGCTCTTGCTCAATACTGTGCAACCCCACTTCCCAGTAATTCTTCGATTATACAGGAGCCAGATACAAACTTACTGCTCCTGAGTTTCAAACCACGTGAAGGCAGTAGACATTTTGGAAGAAGGGTTCTGAAATCTCAGTCTAGCTCTTCTAACTTATTTCTTGAGCAAGTGGCAGCTGCATTAGTTACCTTCAACAGCTAATCAAAAAAATGCATACTTCCCCCTCCGTATTTGCGGTTTCGGTTATTCCCAAATTTACGTCACAGGACATCGCTGCTCCCAGCGATGCACAGAGAAAATTGATCCTCTACGCCTTGCACAGAAAGAATCGATCCTCTCAGTGCTGTACAGAGAAAATCGCGGCACTTTCTTCACAGGAACAGATAATGTTATTCGCGGTTTTGTGTCTTTTCTTGGGCTTTTTACAGAAAAACCGCAAACATATGTAAAGTTATTCACGGTTTTTCTGTATTCGCAGCCATGCTGATCACCTTATTTCTGCGAATACGGAGGGGGGGGGAAGTGTAGTTACCTTTGAAAACTAATTTTAAAAAAAGCGTGAAATTAGTCCTATCTAACTCATGGTTGGCACTCCCATTGTGCTTTTTTTGCTAAATATTTGTATATTTTTCATTTCTCACTCTGTAAATGTTCATGCACAATGCTAAACAAAACAGCAGCATTAAAAGAAAAAAAAAAAAATGCACTTAACACTAGTTCAAAACCCAAGAAATGCATTTATAAAATAGGTATCTGATTCTTGGATAGGAGAGATTTCCCTTTAATTTTACGCTGTAAATGTTTCCCAGAACTTCACATGTAGCAAAGACTTTGTGCAAAATGGATATGAAAAGATGTTTACTAAAGGGAACAAGATAAAACATTTGAAACTCGTGTATTAAAAAAATTATTTACATTGCTTATTCTTTGTTTGCAGAAGATATGTACAAGGTTCTTTCAGGAGACAATGTCAGTCTCTAGGGTAAAGAGAAGTAAAAACCAGTTCCTTGTGGTGCTATTTCTCCATTTTTGCTCCCCCATAAATATAAAGAGGGTGTTTTCAAAGCCTTTTCTTTTTCTGCAGCCAGCAAAAGCATTCTTGAAAACTTCATTGGCTACCGTTTGAAGCAAGGGTCATCTTCAAATTCGCCTGCCTCTGCTTCAAAACCCTAACTGGCTCAGCCCCGATATACTTGTCACGCCACTTCATCTTCCCAGGCTCTAACCGTACACGCAATGCCCACCTGTTTGCCTACCCCTCCCCAAAAGGATGCATCTACAAAAGATTCTTCGATAAAACCCTCTCTTTCCAAGCTGGCAAATGGAATGACTGCTTGACCACCCTCATCTCTCTTGCCCCAACTTATCTATCCTTCAGGAAATCTCTCAAATCATACCTCTTTGATAAATTCCTCTAACTCCCGCCCTCCCAACCAAACTACTAATCTCAACCTCGCCTCCCTCCCTACCCTTCCTCCCCCTCTTCCCCGGTTATTGTTCCTTTCCCCTTTCTGCACCCCCCCTTGCAACAGGTATTGGATCATTTTGTAATGGCCACTGGTTTATACCATACACTTGATAACTAATTCTCTGTACCTTCATTGCATATGTACAGTTCTCATCTCCTGTAAACTGCTCTGAACTGTTTTGTGGTATTGCGGTATACAAAAATAAAGTTATTATTATTATTATTTACAGACATATTTTTGGATTTTTTGAAAATATGCATATTTTTTCCTGAAAAGTTTTCCCCCCAAATCTGGGCACCATATTTAGAATCTAGGAGGAAAGTTTTCAGGAAAAAATATGCATATTGCTGCAAAAAAACAAAATGGTATAAATGCTGGTACCCAGGTTGGGAACGCTGACCCAAGTAGGCCATAACTATGTGCGTAATTTTGCGGCATGGCCATGCTCCCTTTTGAGCTTTGCTTTATTTATTTATTTAATTCGTTTTCTATCCCCTGGTCCCTGAAGAGCTCAGAATGGGGTGCAGATTTACCGTTTATCTCAAAATGCGCCCTAAATCGAACATTCAAGGGTCTTATGGGATACTGAAAGGTCCCCAACACATCACACAAACACCAACAGATTGAAAAAAAAAGAGACAGAAAAAATTTGTGGAGAAAAAGCCTCAGTTAAGCTTCATATGGCCAAAAAAAAAATAAAAATCCACTTATGTGTCTTCACTCAGTCAAAAACAATGGTGAAAAAATGAGGCAGAGTAGCAGCCCCCCAAAAAACACCTCACATCCAGCTTGCCAAAATCTCACATACAAACATTGTGTGAAAAAAAGATTGCAGTCCACGAGGCCCGGGTAGCGGGGCTTATGAGTAAGCATGATTGGAGACAGCTGGGACTTCGTGGACAGCTAAGTTTTTCCTTTTCTCCTTGCAAATTAGGAACCTAACTGTCAATTAAGTCCAATTAATGCCAATTGTGTGGTATTAAGTATAGTGGAGTAGTGAGGGAGGTTGGCGCCCGGGGGCGATGGCACCCCGCATCACTGCGCCATGCACCCCCTACTATTTCCAATCCCCAACTCTTCCCCACTGCTTAGGCGTCCCCCAACTCTTCCCCACTGCTTAAACGCCCCCCACCCCCACCCCCAACGTATCTATTAAAATGTTTGCCGGTGTGGGCAGCGTCTTTCACTCACTGCTTGTGCCGGAATCAGCTCCCTTCTGAGGTCACGTTCTGATCCCGCAACCAGGAAGTCATGTCATGCCGACACCGGCACGAGCAGTAAGTAGAGGATGCTGCTCAAGCCGGCAAATATTTCAAGAGATATGCCAGGGGCAGAGAGGAGAAGAGGTGCCAATTCATTCCTGATGACAAAAATGGTAAGGGAATTGAACCAAAAGAAGTATGAGAAGAGACTGGAAGACCATAAGATGTATACTCTGGAGGAGAGGAGGGACAGGGGAGATATAATACAGACGTTTAAATACTTGAAAGGTATTAATATAGAACCAAATATTTTCCAGAGAAGAGAAAATGGTAAAACTAGAGGGCATAATTTGAGGTTGCAAAGAGGAAGACTCAGGAGCAATGTTAGGAAATTCTTTTTCACGGAGAGGGTGGTAGATGTCTGGAATGCCCTTCCGAGGGAAGTGGTGGAGAGGAAAACGGTGATGGAATTCAAAAAAGCGTGGGATAAACATAGAGGATCTCTAATCAGAAAACAAAGAATGTAGATTAAAAATGAGACAAGTTAATTATGTAATTTCAAAATATTTTCTGTGGCATCGCTGTCTGTGTACAGTCTCTTCCTCTGTAAACCGCTCTGAACTGCTTGTGATATTTGCGGTATACAAAAATAAAGTTATTATTATTATTATTTTTAATGGGTATAACTAATGGGCAGACTGGCTGGACCGTTCAGGTCTTTATCTGCCGTCATTTACTATGTTACCTGGCAGAAACCCAAAGAGTAGCAACATTCCAGAGCTGAGATTGTGATGTCATAATGCCTCATTCCACCAATGCCCAAGAGCCAACCTCAGGAGTGATGTCACAAAGGCTTGATTTGATGGCAACTTCAGCATTTGGAACCTAGGACAATACCAGGTGGACTTTACAGTCTATGACTCAGAAATATCAAAGAAGAGACAAGTTAATTTAATCATGTATTATTTTTAATGGGTATAACTTATGGGCAGACTGGATGGACCGTTCAGGTCTTTATCTGCCGTCATTTACAATGTTACTATGTAATTAAGTTAGGGACCTAGATCAGCTAGATGTGCCAGTAAGAGTCTAACTTTAAGGGGACATTAAAGAATTTGGGAGTAAAGACTCACACGATATCCAAGTGTTAACCAGCTGGTACATGATAATGTAGCAGCACTAATGGTTTAGTAGAGGAAGGCTCACGCTCCACCCCCGTAACACACCCCTCAAAAGAATTAAAAAGTAATATTTTTTTTAGCATGCGGTTAGAGTACACACATTTCACAGTTATTGCAGGACACCCGAGCGTGCCTCATGATATGCCATTTTTATGTTGCATTAGGCGCATTTTCATTAGAAATATCCTAAAAATCTGATTGGTTTGCATTTTCTGCACAATTGTGGTCGCTGTATCTCAGAAAAGATATACACTTCTTCCTCCGTATTCGCGGTTTCAATTATTCGTGGTTTTTATCATGCTGGCTCCTCCCCCCAAACTACATCATCCACGAGTACGACAGTACAGTGCACAGAAAATCGCTGCTCCCAGTGTTGCACACAGAAAATCGCCAACTTTCATAGAGAAAATCACTGCTTCCAGCATTGCACGCCGATTTGGAGTGTCATGGCTGCCTGCCACGTAAACAAGGAGCGGGATGAGTTGTGTTAGCCGTGGCAGTGAGAGAAAAGGAGAGTGCAAGATGGAGATTCCGGCACTCAACATGTATCACCAGAGGGTAACTTGCAAGGGAGTGGTAGCTTGGGCTGCTCCGGGCTTAGGCGCTAACCAGGAGCCCTGAGGCTGAGATTCAAAAAGTTTATGTTCTCCTCTCACCCGGTGGCCAGTGAGACTGTACAGTACAGAGAAAAATCGCTGCTCCAAGCGTGCACAGAGAAAATCACTGCACTTCAGGTTATTCGCGGGTTTATCATATTCGCTAGGTTTTTAAAACAGAAAACCACGAATAACTTATGAGAAAGTTATTGGCGGTTTTTCAGTATTCACGGGTCTGTTCAGCCCCAAACACCGCAAATACAGGGGGGGGGGGAAGTGTAGTGGAATTAGAAAAGATTCAATTGGAACTATGGCAAATTGTAACCTGTAAACTGTATACTATGGGGCTCATAATCGAAAGAGAAAAACGTCCAAAAACCGGCCTAAGTCGGCACTTGGATGAACATTTCCCAAATACGTCCAAGTGCCAATAATAAAAACGGGTTTTGGACATATTTCTAAACGATCTAGGCCTACATAGTGCCGCTGAACGATCAAAGCTAAACGGGGCGTTCCGGGAGGAGTGTCGAGGGTGGGAGTTGGGCGGGATGTGGGTTGGCTTAGACTTAGTCGTACAGCATGTATAACCAAAAGTTTTACAACAGAGCCTAGACGGAACTTGGACGTTGTGACTTAGACCATGTAAAACATGGTCTAAGTCACAAAAACCCACCTAAACTCACCAGATAAGCACTGCAAACACATAAAACAGACCCCCACACACACCTAGTGATCCCTGACCCCCCCCCCCATATAAATATTAATCACACCTTTAAAATTCACAATTTTGGGGTTCAACTATACGTATATTTCCTGATTTTTCAAAGGTGACACAGAAGAGAAGAAGTGACTTCTTGGTTTATAGACCGAGAGTCATATCTCTAGGTGCAACCTTTATTTTGAAGTTTCCGTCAAAATGTTGTGTTACTTATGGTGGGAAAAATTTTGGGTTTTTTTGAGCACAAACAATTGTTAGAATTTATTGTGGCTAAAGAAGGTAGTGAAATCATAATTGGTTCTGCTGCCGTTCCAAAAGAGTAGCGCGAACTGGCAGCTTCCTGCGTCCTTTATGAATGCTCCTAAGATGATAGATTGTTATTTTTTTTTTATTTCTATTCTTTGACTCCATATTATTTGTGGACTAAATAATAAAGTTTTTCTTTCTTGGTGGGTCTCCACGTTAGATTATTTTCTTCTTGGAAATTACAAATCTGTGTTTGAGTATGTTTATTATGCTTGTATGAATAATTAAAATGATTAAAAAAAAAAAAAAATTCTTCACCTGGCCGCCTGGCATAGGAAAGCCTAGTCGTCCAGCACAGAGGCGGCTTAGGTCGTCTTGAGGGTGGGTTAGGGACCCATAGAGAGGAGGACCCATGCCCATAAGCCCCTGTAATCACTGCATTGATATTGAAATATGTGCACTGCCCTATACACCCCCACAACCCTTTTTTACTGGCATATAAGTGGCTCCTGCAGCCATAAGGGCTATTAGGGTGGTAGATAATACATAGTAGATGATGACGTAGATGACGGCAGATAAAGACCCGAATGGTCCATCCAGTCTGCCCAACCTGATTCAATTTAAATTTTTTTATTTTTTTATTTTTTCTTCTTAGCTATTTCTGGTTAAGAATCCAAAGCTATACCCGGTGCTGTGCTTGGGATAGGGTATAGGGGATTCTGGAGGTGGTTTGGGGGGCTCACCGTGACGTATATGGGAGCCGTAGTGAGGAGAAGCCATGGCACCCTTTTTGTGAAGTTCACAGCAGTGCCTACCCCACTATTTAGGTGCCATGTCTGGGTGTTCAGTCCATCACTTTGCAGACCCCTCCCACGTCCAACAGGGCTTGTTCTAGGCGTTTTTGACTTGGACGAAATGTTGAACAGAAATGTGGTATAAAGATGGACGATTTAGCGGCTTGGACGATCAGATCGGCAGGACGTGTAATTAGACGATTTTCGAAACAAACAAAAAAATTTTGAACGCATTTTTCGAAAATGTATCTTAGGCTGTTTTTTTTTACTTTGGACGACTTGCGAGCTGGACGCAAACGGACTTAGACGTCCCTTTCGATTATGCCCCTCCACGTATATTGGTATTAGATCCCAAATTAGAATAAAAACTTGTGTCCAAAGAACTTGCACTGTAACTATGGCAAACTGTAATCTGTTAATTGTCTATTATGTATGTCAACCCGTAACCCGTTCTGAGCTCTTTGAGAACAGGATAGAAAACAAATCAATCTCTCTAGGATTGCAACTTGACACCGCAAAAAGAACCATTTGGAGGCAGACTGAACATCACTGGCATTATTATTGAATTTCTGAAGTCACTGAATTTTCCTGGAACTCAATTAACGTTCCAGTACCGAGAATATTTAAAAACAACTTGAAAACCTGTCGGAGGGTACTGCAGAGAGGAAGGAAGAATGAAGTGTGGAGAAAGCAAGTGAAACAGAAATAGAGAAGAGCTAGTGGGTGGAGACAAACAGGGGGAAAACAATACCGTAAATGAGACTGGCTGAAGGAAGAACAAACAAAAAACGTAAAGGGCATACTGAACTGGAGAACAAAAAACCAAACAATAAAAAGATCTAGTGTCTATTTGTCCAACTGTTAAAAACAAGTAAATTAAATTGCGAATTCATAAACATGCAAGACATTTTGATTTGATTCATTGAGTGCATAATGTCACTTGTGCAGCGAGAGTGTGTGGTGTGGTGATTAGAGCTACAGCCTCAGCACCCTGAGGTTGTGGGTTCAAATCCCATGCTCTGCCTTGTGACCTTGGCCAAATCACTTAATCCCCCCCCTCCATTGCCCCAATCACATTAAGGGGCCAAAATCTAAAACATAAGCTAAATCGCGGGCTGAATTTTTTATTAAGATACTTAAGGGTCCTTTTATTAAGGTACGCTAACCGATTTCGCGTGCGCTAAATGCGCAGCTTAATAAAAGGACCCCTTAGTCTTAGTAGACATATAGGGTTACAACCTCTCCAACCCCACGCCGGCTCTGTGGTGTAAACAAAATAAATAAAAAAGACTTTTCCTCTCTCTTTTAGGTCCTAGTTCACGCCTGCTGTCTAACACCAGCTCTGGCATGATACACGTTTCAAATTTGACATATTGTAATCAGAAAACAGAAAATAAAACTATTCTTTCTACCTTTTGTTGGCTGGTCATTACTTAAATCATGTTGTGGTCCCAGGCTCTGGTCGTCTTCTGATAACTCGCTTGCCAGGGTCTCCTTCTTTCTTCTTCTCTTCCGTTTCCCTCCCCTCCCCCAGAGGTCTGGCATCTTTCCTTTTGGCCCTCTTTTCCTTCCCTCCACCCATCCCCGATTCCCGCTTTCACATTAAAGCGGTCTGCAGAGAATCGCCGGTCAGCTGTAGCGATCCTAGCAGGCTGCCGTCGGCCCCCGCAGCACGTTCCCTCTGCCGTAGTCCCGCCCCTCCTGTGATGTACTGGACCGCGGCAGTGCTGCAGAGGCTATGGCAACCTGCTAGGATCGCTACAGCCGACCAGCGATCCTCTGCAGGCTGCTTTAATGCAAGACCGGGAAGCCGCGGGAAACCTACAGCTGGTGCGGCGCTTGTACCTGATTCGGTAACAAAAATGTCTGCCGGTGGGCCAGCTTAAGTGTAAATTGGAAATTGTCTGGCGGGCCAAATTTCATTACACCGGGCCAGAGTTTGACATGTGTGAGTTAAGAGTGCTTGAGTACCTGAATGTAAACCACTTAGGTTATAAGTGATATATAAATACTACAAATTAATAAATTAATTATATATTTTTTTAAAAAGTAGTGGAAGAAGGAGAGTGTGGCGCAGTGGTTAAAGCCACAGCCTCCACACCCTGAGGTTGTGGGTTCAAACGGTTCATAGTCAAATGCGTGCAAGACAAATGCACGCGGCCAAACGCGCGAAGATAAGCGAGCGCAAGACGCCTGAATGCAAGACAAGTGAGCGCAAGACATCTGAGTGCGAATGGTTCATAGTCAAATGCATGAGCAAGACAAGTGAGCGCAAGACTGAATTGTCTTGCGCTCACTTGTCTGCGCACAATTGTCCACGCGCATTTGTCTTGCGCGCATTTGACTTGCCACCGGTTCAAACCCACGTTGATCCTTGTGACCCTGAGCAAGTTACTTAATAGATAGATTATGAGCCCACTGGGACAGACAGGGAAAAATGCTTGAGTACCTGAATAAATTCATGTAAACCACTCTTGAGCTCCCTTGGGAGAACAGTGTAAAAAATTGAATGAATAAAAAAAAACTTTGGCCAATGACTGATATCAAGTCTAAGTGAGTGGCAATACTTCTAAGGTCTTTTCCTCCGCTATTTGAAAAAATTTGAATGGACAAGAGTTGTTTGGTATTAGTGAGTGGTTGCATTACACCATTTTTGAATGTGCAGTTTTCGTTTGGTTATTGTGAAACACCTTTTTCTCATTGGTGGGGGTTTTGTTGTTTTGGGGGTTTTGTTTTTTTTTAAAGATTTTGTCAAGTTCCAGGAGGAAAAGACCATAGACTAAAAAGGTAGATTTAGAAGCCTACTATTTGTCTCTGAGATAAGCAGTATGGAATCTATCTGCTTTTGGGGATCCTCCTGAGTACAAGAGGGTGCTAAAAAGTCCTACCAACTTCCTAAATTCTGAGCGTTATTTTGCCACTGTACCTGAAAAGAGTGGCAAATTACCCAGCAATAAATTACAGCTCTACAGATCAAACAATGCAAATGTAGAGATATAGGGGCTCATTTTCAAAGCACTTAAGACACACAAATTATCAGAGGTTTCTATGGTATTGTGTGTGTCTACTACTATTATTATTAACTAGTATTTTAGCCCGTTACATTAACGGGTGCTAGAATATATATCTGTCTGTCTTTATTTCTGTCTCTCTCTTTCCCTCCCGCTGTCTTTCTTTCTGTCTGTCTCTCTCCCTGCCTCCTATGCAGCAGAATTTCTCTCCCCCCACTACCCTGTACAGCAGCCACAGCAGTACTCCCTCCCCCTCCATTTCCCTGTGCAGCAGCCACAGCAGTAGCATTCCCTCCCCCTCCATTTCCCTCCCCCTCCATTTCCCTCCCCCCACACCACTGTCCTGTGTAGCAGCAGCATTTCCCCTACCTCCCCTTTCTCTTCCCGCGGTCTGGCCAGCTCCCTTACTGCTCCCCCCCCCCCTCTTCCCCACAGTCAGAAGTCTTCTCCGACTCTGTTGAGGTTCGATAGAGGAGCCGCGGCGGGGGCTTTGAACAAAAAAATGAACTTTGTCTGGCCGGAGCTGGCAAGCCCGCTGCGAGACAGAGAGATGCGTGGTAAGCACGCATGCGCACTCTGCCGGCCAAGAAACTACAGATCAGGCAACACGGCGTTAAGAGTGCGCATGCGCACTTAGCGTTTTATTATTATAGATTATTTCTATAGTGCTACCAGATGTACGCAGCGCTGTAAAAAGTCAGAAAGAAGGCAGTCCCTGCTCGAAAGAGCTTACAATCTAAACAGCCAAGACAGACAAACAAGACGTCATGGATATAGTTAAGAGGAATGCTTACTCTGCTGGTTGGGTTGAAGAGCCAAGGCAGTGTCTTGCAAACTTTCTGGCCGGTGGCACACTAAACCCAATGCCCCGGCCAGAAGGCACCCGGAAGTGCGCAGTCGTCGATGCAATGATGTCACCCACATGCGTGATGTCATTACGTCGACGTCCACGCTTGCACGGAGGCCCATTTGGCTGCGACCCACTTCGGTGGAGGGATCGGGGAGGTGCGGGGGGAGGGGGGAGAGATGCCGGCGAGGAGGCACATCCTGTGGGCAGCCAGCCGGCGCGGATGACTCTCCCCCTCGCCAGTGTGTCGCGGCACACCTGAAGTCTCAGGAGGCACACAGTTTTCGACGCACCGGGCTAAGGGCTAGATTCTCAAAACTTTGCGGTAAAAACTGAAGAGCCGCCGTCGCAGCCATCATTGTAGCGATTTCAAAAAGGCGAGTCATTCTAGAAAAGAAAAAAATGCGCATGCAAATGAGGTTGGCGGAGAATTGCGAAGGTTCGTTAAATTTACATGAGATGAGCCGCTGGCGACAGTGATCGGCACATGCGCGGAATACACCACGAAAGAGGCGTAAATGTGTGCGTGTGCCGGGAAAAGCAACGCCATAAGCGGTGTGTCAATCACAGGCGTGCTAGACATGCCTTTTCTCCCCCTCCCCCCATAACTACTATAATTCATATAGAGGTCCTTTTACTAAACGCTAACGCGTCCATTATAGTCTACGAATGCGTTAGTGTTTAGCACGTGCTACAACGGCTAGCACGCCTTAGTGAAAGGACCCCATAAATAGTTTTTAAATGTAAAATTTTATCATGAACCACAGCCAGAAACACATAAGACATAGCTATAATACACACACTCAAGAAGCGTGCTCTTGTCCACCCCCCAAAAAAAAAGCACTATAATTTATGCAAATCAAGTAATTTTTTTTTATTATTTCATGAGCCACAGTCAAAACACACGCCAGAGATGCGCTTTTCACAGTACCGGCACCCCCGGACCAGTCGCTGATTTTTTTGTTCACCAAGAGCTGACGCTGCGCTTGGAAAATCACTCGGCAGCGATGAAGAATCGACCGGAGTGCTCGTTTAAATATCGATGAACTCATTTGCATGGCAGAATCAGAGACTGCTAGGAAGCTCAGAAAAGACCACGGTAAACCTTTTTGACAATCGGCTGCTAAAAAAAATACATGCACGCTAAGCCGGCTGGAACCAGTTTAGCATCCACGTTAAAGGCAACCTCAAATTTTGAGAATCCGACCCTTTGAAAATGAGCCCCAAAGCAAGATCTTACTTTAGTGTTAAAACAAAACAGAACTATATTTAAAGAGCTGATTAACAATTTTGCATGTTATCAGCTCTTTTAAATAGTTAACGTAGTACAGTGATGCCTTGGAATCCGAACTTAATCCGTTCCAGAACCCCGTTTTGAGTTCCAAAATGTTCAAGTTCCAAGACAATTTTTCCCATTGAAAATAATGGAAACTGGATTAATCCGTTCCTGGGTCCCACAAACTCAAATTTTAACAGTAAATACACTGGATTTTAGGGGCAGAATGTGCAGGGCATTCAGATTCCAAAGCAGAGTCCAGATTACGGGGCAAAATTTACTGCAAAATAAGTTCGGATTCCAAAATGTTCAAGTTCTGGGGCGTTCGGATTCCGAGGTACCACTATATTTATTTAGTTCTATTTATACACTGCTTATAACCTAAGCAGTTTACATTCAGATACTCAAGTATTTCTTTCCTATCTGTCCCAGCAGGCTCCAAATCTATTTAAAGTACCTAGGAAAATGGAATGTTAAGTGGCTTGCCCCAACGGGGGGTGTGGGGGGGAACCCCCCCCCCCACTTTACTTAACAGACATTGCGCTGGCGTTGTGGGGGGTTTGGGGGGTTGTAACCCCCCTCATTATACTTAAAACTAAAAAACAGGCAAAAAGTTTGGTTTCAAGTATAACGAGGGGGGTTACAACCCCCCAAACCCCCCACAACGCCAGCGCGATGTCTGTTAAGTAAAATAGAGGGGTTCCCACCAACACCTCCCGTCGGAACCCTTTAAAATAGTGCTTTTCTTCGGCGCGCCGTCAACCTTGCGCTCAGTTGTCGGCGCGCCGTTGTCTCACGCGATTTTGTCTATGAACCGGCTTGCCCAGGGTCACAAGGAGCAGTGCTGAGCTTAACCTTAAACCTCAGGGTGCTGAGGCTGCAGCCCTAACCACTAGGCTACTCCTCCACGCCCATACCATGTTTATAACAATTTAATATTAGCACATGAAATATGTAGTGTTACTGCTTTACGATAATGGTTGCTTTAAGAAAGAGATCCTATACGTAGGGAGTTGTGAATATAATTTAGTACAGATGGAGTGGTACAACAGAGGATAGCACAGCTTTGAAAAATAGAAGGAATGAAGTACTATAAATTGTTTTTTGTTTTTTTGAAACATGAATAGTTCAGACAGGCAACAAAGAGCCACAGGTAGAAGTTCAAAACAAGACATGGAGACAGACTCAACCTTTATGCTGAGCTGGCTTCACTCTTCCCTCCCCCTTCCCTTGACATGAGTATATTCATTTCCTTCTGGTCCTTCCAGGTGAGGAAGGAGGTTTAGTAAAACAAGTGATCGCAGTATCAGCAGCATTTAGGTGTGCTTTATCAGAAGCCAAAAGTTGATTGTGGCCAGATACCATTCTGCAGTGCCAGCAGAACCTAGACGGCCGGATATGTAGACATAGTTCATTAGATGTAGCAGGGGTTTCAAAGTCCCTCCTTGAGGGCCGCAATCCAGTCGGGTTTTCAGGATTTCCTCAATTAATATGCATGAGATCTATGTGCATGCGCTGCTTTCAATGCATAGTCATTGGGGAAATCCTGAAAACCCGACTGGATTCCGGCCCTCACAGACCGGAGTTTCCCATCCCTGGGTTAGATACACATTAGATCAGGGGTCACCAAAGTCCCTCCTCGAGGGCCGCAATCCAGTCGGGTTTTCAGGATTTCCCCAATGAATATGCATGAGATCTATGTGCATGCGCTGCTTTCAATGCATAGTCATTGGGGATATCCAGAAAACCCGACTGGATTCCGGCCCTCACAGACCGGAGTTTCCCATCCCTGGGTTAGATACACATTAGATCAGGGGTCACCAAAGTCCCTCCTCGAGGGCCGCAATCCAGTCGGGTTTTCAGGATTTCCCCAATGAATATGCATGAGATCTATGTGCATGCGCTGCTTTCAATGCATAGTCATTGGGGATATCCAGAAAACCCGACTGGATTCCGGCCCTCACAGACCGGAGTTTCCCATCCCTGGGTTAGATACACATTAGATCAGGGGTCACCAAAGTCCCTCCTCGAGGGCCGCAATCCAGTCGGGTTTTCAGGATTTCCCCAATGAATATGCATGAGATCTATGTGCATGCGCTGCTTTCAATGCATAGTCATTGGGGATATCCAGAAAACCCGACTGGATTCCGGCCCTCACAGACCGGAGTTTCCCATCCCTGGGTTAGATACACATTAGATCAGGGGTCACCAAAGTCCCTCCTCGAGGGCCGCAATCCAGTCGGGTTTTCAGGATTTCCCCAATGAATATGCATGAGATCTATGTGCATGCGCTGCTTTCAATGCATAGTCATTGGGGATATCCAGAAAACCCGACTGGATTCCGGCCCTCACAGACCGGAGTTTCCCATCCCTGGGTTAGATACACATTAGATCAGGGGTCACCAAAGTCCCTCCTCGAGGGCCGCAATCCAGTCGGGTTTTCAGGATTTCCCCAATGAATATGCATGAGATCTATGTGCATGCGCTGCTTTCAATGCATAGTCATTGGGGAAATCCTGAAAACCCGACTGGATTGCGGCCCTCAAGGAGGGACTTTGAGACCCCCTGAGGCTATGTATTAGATAGCTTGGAGGTGAGACAAGGAGATGGAGGCATAAATGTTGGTTTTCGTTATGAGATCTTGTACGCTCGTCCGTCCAGGATAGTGAAGAATCAGTGACACAGAAAAACTGCTGTGGATACTGGAACGCAACCGCTCTCTATGCCCGGCTCTGCAACTTAGGAACACTTTGAACATAAGAACATAAGAATTGCCACTGCTGGGTCAGACCAGTGGTCCATCGTGTCCAGCAGTCCGCTCACGCAGCGGCCCTTTGGTCAAAGACCAGTATCCTAACTGAGATTAGCTTTACCTGTATACGTTCTGGTTCAGCAGGAACTTACACAACTTTATCTTGAATCCCTAGAGGGTGTTTTCCCCTATAACAGCCTCTGGAAGAGCATTCCAGTTTTCCACAACTCTCTGGGGGAAGAAGAACTTCCTTACGTTTGTACGGAATCTATCCCCTTTTAACTTTAGAGAGTGCCCTCTTGTTCTCTCTACCTTGGAGAAGTCTTCTTTATCTACTACGTCTATTCCCTTCATTATCTTGAATGTTTCTATCATGTCCACTCTTAGCCTCCTCTTTTTCAAGGATGTAAGAGAGGAAAATGGTTTGAGTGGTTTTAAAAGTAACTTCAAGAGTTTCCTTTTTAAAGATGCTTTTAATCTTTAAAACAGTGATTCCCAACCCTGTCCTGGAGGAACACCAGGCCAATTGGGTTTTCAGGCTAGCCCTAATGAATATGCATGAGAGAGATTTGCATATGATGGAAGTGATAGGCATGCAAATTTGCTTCATGCATATTCATTAGGGCTAGCCTGAAAACCCAATTGGCCTGGTGTTCCTCCAGGACAGGGTTGGGAACCACTGCTTTAAATTATGTTCTAATTTTACATTAGTCTCCTTCCAGGTTTCCCCTTTTCCCTCCCTAATGTTTTTTCCATCTATGGTTCTCCTCTGTACTTTAAAGCATTGAATTGTAGTTCTGTCCCTTTTTACCTTGTGTATTGATTAGTCTGTTGGTCTAACCCAGGGGGGGGTAGGGAACTCCGGTCCTCGAGAGCCGTATTCCAGTCGGGTTTTCAGGATTTCCCCAATGAATATGCATCGAAAGCAGCGCATGCAAATAGATCTCATGCCTATTCATTGGGGGAAATCCTGAAAACCCAACTGGAATACGGGCTCTCGAGGACCGGAGTTCCCTACCCCGGGTCTAACCCATCATTTTTAAATTTTAAATGATATGTCTAAATATATGCTTATGTATTATTTTTTTTATTATTATTAATGTTGTATCTCGCTTAGTAAAACTAAATAAGCGATTCATCAAAGTAAAAAATAAACTTGAACGGTTAAGTAGTCTTTTCGCGGTCCCCCAGTATAGGAAAGAAGCAGCACCTTTGCCCTATCTGCCCAGCACGTCCCGCCCCCGTCCAGTCTTCGCCTCGGACCACCGAGAGCTCGCGCCAGAAACAGCGACAGCACGCGACGTGTCAGGGACAGGGTATGGCCCAAGGGAGTCCTCAAAACAAAACGAAGAAGAAAGCACCCCCCCTTCCCCCACAGTTATGAACGAACAGAAGAAGCCGGTTATAAACTCACACTGCTCTCGTGTCCGCACGGTGGGACCGTGCTGGGGGGTTGCGCGACCTCCTTCGCGGGACTCGGCATCGGTCCCGTCCGCCGCCGGCGCTGCTCTCACCTCCGAGTGCGGGAGCGCAGCCGGCGCGCGCGCGCGCGCTCTTCGCCTCTTATGCGTCTGAGGCGCGCGCCGCCGCTCGGGCCCCTCCCCCTCCCCCTCCGAACCCGGGCCCGGAGAGCGTGAGCTCCTCCCACCTTCGGCACGCGCGGCCGCCCACCTGAGGTAACGCTAGTGGCCGCTGTCCAGTGCCGTCTTTCTTTTTTGAATGTGGTGGTAAAAAAAGTTTATTCAGTTCATTCTTACAATAATTGTCATCTATCCCTCTTTTTATTAGATTTCCTTACACATCCAGGGATGGAAGTGAGGGGTTGGGAGGGAAATGCATTTTGATTTTTAAAATTATTTAATTATAATATTGTAATAACATAGTACGTCTTCTTGTATTAATAATTGGGAGGAGGGGGGATAAAATTATTGTTTTATGTATTAATTGTGTTTTTTAATAGTGCGTTTTATGTAGTGTTGATGTTCAATTAATTGTATTGCACTGTCAAAGTTTGAAAATCAATAAAGATTTATTTAAAAAAAAAAAAATATTGAACAGTTAATTCTTACAGGTCTGTCCCTTATTATTGTGAACTAGTTATACTCTAGCATGTACAATTTAATCTGTAACTGTGATGTAGGAATATTTTAATTCTTGCTAATTAGCTATATTTCTGTTTCCATTGTATTTTTTTCTTTTTGACTTGTTCTGTTGTCAAATGTAAAACTTGAATAAATAAAGAATTAAAGAAAAAATGTGGGAGCGCTTGTCTGCACCTGAGGAGGCTGCAAACATTTTTCTCCACAAGGATGAGCGAACTCATTGATTGTGTCCAGGGAAGGGTTTAGCACCCTCAATCGTTTTGCTAAGTTGACACCTAGGACCACAAAGTGTGCAACTCTAGAGCAGCAGCAACAGCCTCCGGCAGGGGTATCAAAGTCCCTCCTCGAGGGCCACAATCCAGTCAGGTTTTCAGGATTTTCCCCAATGAATATGCATGACATCTATTTGCATGCACTGCTTTCATGGTATGCTAATAGATCTTATGCATATTCATTGCTACATCAACTTAAACACCATAAAAGAGCTACATATAGTTGTAATTCTCCATATAATCATTCCAAATTTATTACTTATTTTAAAATTCATTAAAACTCACAACTTTATTAGGGTGGGAAGGGTAGTTAGAAACATGAGATGAGATTAAGTTATAGGAGTTGATTAAATGTTTGTGAGTTTTTAATGAATTTTAAGTAATTAATTTTGAATGATTATATGGAGAATTACAACTCTGGGTTCCTTTTACAAAGGCGCGTTGGCGGTTTAACGTGCGTAATACCGCGCGCTAAACCGCCGGCCGTGCTAGCCGCTACCGGCTCCTCTTGAGCAGGCGGTAGTTTTTAGGCCAGCGCGGGGGTTAACGCGTGATGAAAAGTCGTGCGCGTTAACCCCTCTAGCGCGGCTTGATAAAAGGAGCCCTATATATAGCTCTTTTATGGTGATTAAATTGATGTAGCAATGAATATGCATAAGATCTATTAGCATACCATGAAAGGAGTGCATGCAAATCTGTCATGCAGATTCATTGGGGAAATCCTGAAAACCCGACTGGATTGCTGCCCTCGAGGAGGGACTTTGACACCCCTGCCTCTAGGCTCCAATCTCGTCCCTTCAGCAGCTGAGGATTCTTAACTAAATAATCAAATATATCTTGGGGGGGATGGAGTTATTGAGAATATCCGTCATGGTGGTATCAGAAATATTTTGTGTCCTTTTACATTTCCCTAACGGCAGTTTTCTATAGCTTTGTACAAGCGTTGGTTTGTAAAGGGTTAAACAAATCATTTGTTACAGTTAGAGCGGACGAGCCACGTCCCTGCCTCCCCGCCTACTTCTTCAAACGTTCACTGACACGAGCAGCATCGCCTCCCTTCTAAGGTCACATCCTGGTCCCGCGACCAGGATGTGACATCAGAAGAGAGCCGAGGCTGGCGCGAGCTGCAAGTGGAAGATGCCTCTTGCGACGGCGAATGTTACAAGAGGTATGGGGGGAGGGGCGCCGGCGCCCCCGCCCCTCCAACTGCAGTTCCCTGTGATCTTCAGCAAGTCACTTAACCCTTCTTTTCTCACGTGCAAACTTAGGTTAGTAAGCCCTCTAGGGCTAGGGATAGGAAAATACTTTATTGTACTTGCATGTGATTCATCCTGAGCTCCAAGTTGAAAAAAAAAAATCCAGAAGAGGATATCATGAAGTTCCCCTGCAGAACTAATGAAAACTACTTTAAGGGAAGCAGGTATAAACATGCTGATCCCTCCCCTCAAAAGAAAAACAAACAAAAAAAACCCCCAAACCTTCAGAATCTTGGTGAATCCTCTGGCAGAGCTCTTTGCAGCCCCAAAACAGCAAGGACTAAGAAGGTACGATTTAGAGCAGGCTCCGATAGGCCTGAAACAGAGTCAGCTGGTGCTGACCCAAAGTAGAGCCTGGGTACTGCAGGGCTGAAAGAGAGCAAGCTTCAGTAGGTCTTTATTCGAGGAGTATTCTGCTATTCCAATGGGAAGCAGTATTCTGAAAACGAATTTGAGCAGGGGCCAACAGCTCTGAACCAGCAAAGGCTTATACAGTACATCAATAATAATAAAATGCTAGAGGCGCATGCGCTCTTGAAAATTCGTGAGCGGTGGCGCCGTGAGGTGTGCTTCTGGGCCAGTCCTCACAGCGCCTGCGCGTGACTGTGCAGAAGACACCAGCGATTCCTCCCTCCCGCTCCTCTTCAAAGCGGCCTGCTGAGGTTCGCCAGCCGCTGTAGCGAACCTCGCAAGCCGCTCTCCACCTCCGTGCAGAAGAAGGAGTCGCCGTGTCACCTCCCGCCCTCACTCGCCGCTGCCGCCGCTGATCCTCCTCTTCAGAGCAGCCTGCGATCGTGGCTGGCTTTAAAGAACCTCGCAGGCCGTTCTCCAGCTTCAGTAGCACGCTCCCTCTGACGCACGGGATCGCGTGTTGGAGAGCATCCTGCGAGGTTCGCTAAAGCCGGCCACCACCATCGCAGGCTGCTTTGGTGAAGAGGAGCAGGCCAGAAGACGCCTGGATGTTGGGAGGGTAAGAAGGGAATCAATACCGGGAGCCAGAGGGAAAGGGAAAGGGGGCTGCTTTGGGGGGAGGTGTGCTGGGGATAGACAGCTTTGCTCGGGGGGGGGGGGGGAGACAGAAGAGGGCCATGGAGAGACAGGGAGAGGGAAAGGGGCCTGCTTTGGGGGGGAGGTGTGTCCTGGGGGCAGACAGCTTTACTCGGGGGGGGGGGGGGGAGACAGAAGGATACAGACAGCGACCAAGGAGAGAGAGAGAGAGAAAGAAACACAGACAGACACATCTATTCTAGCACCCATTAATGTAACGGGCTTAAAGACTAGTGTTCATGTTCACATAAAAGAAAAGAACCGAATAGACCCAAAATATATCAGACCAGAATCTGCAGCCTCCAACTAGAGGAGACATGCATAGCTGTGAATACAGAAGTCTACAACACTGGAAAGTGAGGAGACTTGTGTAATAGTGACCAACATGGCAGAAGTGTGCCACACTGGAGAGTGAGGAAACCTGCAGAGTAGTAAGTGACTCGTGTAGCAGTGACCATAGCAGAAGGCTGCAACACTGGTCAGCAAGACTTGTGTACTAGTGAATACAGTAGAAGTCTGCGATCTCGTAGAGTGAGGAGACTTGCATAGTAGTGAACATAATAAAAGTCTGCAGCACTGAACAGTGGAGAGATTATGTGAACACAGCAGATAACTGCATCGCTGAAGAAAGTGAGGAGACCTGAGAGGTCTAGAGAGAGAGAGAGAGAGGTCTCTGCAGCTCCAATATAGACTACACCTGCAGCTCTGAAACACCTGAAAGGACTGGAGCTCAGAAAAATAAAGAGATGTCAGAGGCTACCAACCATAACAGAGGTCTGTAGCACTCACAGAGATGCAATTTGGAACTGAGAAAACCAAAAACAACAAGAGAGCCCCAACAGTGAAACAGAAGAATCTCCTGAAGCCCAAAGGCCGGCATTCCACCGGATACAGATCGTGATCAACATATCCAAGATCTGAAACCCAGCAACTGCATAACAAATTGTCATAACAAAGACAGGAATTGACTTCAGTCAAAAACACAGTTTGAAATCACCATAGGACTATCCTGTGAAGCTTTGCTACACTGAATTTTTTTTTTATTATTGATTTTCAAACTTCGACAGTGCAATACAATTAATTGAACATAAAATACTGCATAAAACGCAATATTAACTGCATAAGTAATACATAAAACGATCATTTTCTCCCATCCTTCTCCCAATTATTAATACAATAAGATATATGATGTGATTACAATATTATAATTAAGTAATTTAAATCCTCAAAATTCATTTCCCTCCCTCCACCCACCCTGGATGTGTAAGGAAATCTAAGAAAAGGAAAGATACAAGACCCTTATTTTGCTACACTGAATTGTCTATGCAATTACCTCATCCTTTAAAAAAAAATAAATGCCGAGCAGTCAAAGAAAATAGTGCTACAGAGGACATCTGGAGCTAGATTGTGCAAGATACCAACAGAAGAATTGCAACTTTTCCCCAGGGACACAAGTCACTGGCATCTCCCCACTGCTAACAGAGCAGCAAATAAACAAAAACAGCTGGAAACCAAGACCCCCATGCACAAAAGCTTTCCGAAGACTCATTAAAGCAGTCTTACTGTCATGGAAAGCTCTCCTGCAGATGCATAAAAGGGTTCTCAGTGTCTGCTACCCATGGTTGCCTATGCCATAGGTGTCGGAATGGGGGGGGGGGGCCACAGGGGCCATGGCCTCCCATAAAATCGCCCGTAGTTATATAACAGGGCCTGATGGCACTCTCTGCCGTATCCCTTCACTGGCATCTACTCCGCCTGCTGCAAATCTACCTTTAATTTCTTATAAAAGCGCTGTCACCCTGCCACTGGCCCCAATGGCATCTCTCCACTGAGGCCTGCCCTTTTTGACAACGTCCTGTTTTGGAGAGAAGATGCTGTGGCCGGCAGCAGGGCGGCGCAATGCTTTTATAAGAAATTAAAGGTAGACACATGGCGGAAGAGAGGAGTATATGCCAGTGAAGGGACGCGAACGGTAGCAAGGTGCCTCTTCCACCAGAGTGCCCTAGAAATAAGGCCCAACCCGAGACATTTTAGATTCGGGGAGAAGTAGAATACTGGTAGAGAGGGAGCATATAGGACTTGGGGAAGGGACTGGAGGAAGGGAGAAATGTTGGACTCAGATGAGGGAAGGAGGGAGAGATGTGAGGAATGGAGTAAGGGAGGGAGGGAAAGATGTCAGATGTGTGAGGGACAGGGAGAGATGGACTTGGGGTGGCAGAGGAGGTAGAAGGGGGACAGGCAGAGGGGGTAGAAGGAGGACAGGGAGAGGTGGCAGAAGGGAGACAATGAGAGATGGATTTGGAGAAGGATAGAGGGAGCAAGAGAGTGAGAGATGGACATGGAGAAGTCAGAGGGGGAAAGGGAGAAATGGATATGGAGGGAGCAAAATGGGGAGAGGGAGATAAAGATTTGGTGGAGAGAGCAAGATAGAGAAAGAGATTTAGGGAGTGGACAGAAGGACAACTCGGGTAAAGCAGAGAAGGAAGAGAAGACATGGTTAGGGAAAGACATGGCTAGGAAAAGGCAGAGGGGATATGGACTGGGGGCCGGGAGAGGTAAAAGATGTCATACTTGGGAGGAGGGAGTGGAAGGGCCGAAAGGAGAGATGGAGCGAGGGAGAAAGAGAGGAAGGAAATGCTGGGTTACAAGGGTGAAGTAAGCAACAAGGAGGGGAGATGATAGAAGTGGTAGATTCATGTGAGAGAGTTGTCAAGGAGATGAGTGAGCAGAATGAGTATACAAGGGTAGAAATGTGATAATGGGAAGTAGATCAAAGAGAATAAGGGGATGAGAAATGTGAAAGCTAGGAAAAGAAAGAAGGCGATCCTGTTTTTTTAAATTGTAAGCTCTTTCAAGCAGGGACTGTCTTTTTTGTATAGTACTGGGTATGTTTGGTAGAACTATAGAAATAATTAATAGTAATTGTAATAGTAGAGATAGAAAGTTGTTTAGATAAAAAGTGAAAAGGTATAAAGCAATGTTCCCTCTAAGCCAGTGGTCTCAAACTCGCAGCCCACAAGGTACTATTTTGAGGCCCTCGGTCTGTTTATCATAATCAGAAAAGTAAAATAAAACAGTTTCTTGATCATCTGTCTCTTTAGCTATAAATGACAATATTATTATTAAGACTTAGCCAAAATTAAAGATTTATAAACTATAAAGAGTTTTACCTCATGCAAATCGTCATTTCTTTAATAAGACATTAACATATAAGCTTTGCATACTGACTTTCAAATCTCTTTGTAATAAAACTCCAGCATTTATATACAAATTATTAATTCCATATTCTCCAAATAGAGCTTTGAGATCCAATGAACAGAATTTATTGACTATTCCTTCGCTCAAGGTTATAAATACAAGACGGCAATTTATTTTCTCGGTTACCGCACCACAGACTTGGAATGCCCTTCCAATGTTTTTAAGGGAAGAACAGGAACTTGGAAAATTTAAAAGTAATTTAAAAACATTCCTTTTCAAAGATGCCTTTGATAACTAATTTTAATACCCCATAGCCCTTATAAATTTTATCTTATAATATTCTATTGTTATTTTGTTTACCTTCTGTATCTTTCCCTTTTTGTTTTTACTTTACTTTATTGATTTGTATTTCACTCCCCCTATTCCTAATGTTATGAGTATGTTAAGTTAAATTTCAATCCTTTGTCATTATTTAAAATCTGTTTTTTATTGTATTGTCTCCCATCAAATGTAATTTTTAAATTGTTCATCGCTTAGAAGTATGATTAAGCGATTAATCAAAAAAACTATTAAACTTGAAACTTGAACTGGGTTTTTTTCTGAGGCCCTCCGAGTATTTACAAATGCAAAATATGGCCCTGCAAAGGGTTTGAGTTTGAGACCACTGCTCTAAGCTGTCTGGTAGCAGGCCACGTAGCCAGCACATCAGGACCTCTGGCCATACTCTGCTGCTGCTGCCTGTGGCTTTGTGAAGAAAGTGTAGCTGGAAAAAAGGAGGATATTTTAGAGGGAGGGAATGAAAGAGAGAGAGACGTTGCACATGGGGGTGAAGGAGAGAGGAAGAAATGCTGTGCAGTGGTGGGGGGGGGAAGAGTGTGCTCTGTGTAGTTTATTTTGTGGTTACCATTGTGTATTATTAATAAGATTATATTGTGTGTATATGAAAAACGAATGGAAGAAATGGCATTTATAATTAGTCCTATTATTATGGGGCGGGGTCTGGGGCGGAGCTTTTGGCCCCCTCCCCCCCCAAACAAAAAAGCGTTCCGCTGCCTCTGTTGTGACCACTATCTCAGGTTCAGAAAACTTTTACAAGCATTTCTGTACCAAGACAGGGAGCCAACCCTGAAGTAACTGAAACAGTAATTGTAAAAGCCCATTTCTAAACTGTCTCATGCAACTCCTGGGACAAAACAATGACCTATTTGTATCTGTAACTATATATTTGAAACTATGACCTAACTGTTTTAATAGTTATACTGATCTACTTGTATTAGCAACCCTATTGAATGTCCTCATCAATCTGCCCATTGTAACTTCCTGGGTAACTGACCCAACCTCTTGTAATGAGATCCGACTTTGAACTGAATAGGTAAAGATGGACTAGAAAACCTGATTAACTTAACATAATATAACACAAATGAGTCACATTATAAGGTGTGTTTTGCAAAATAAGTAATAGAACCTATTGTCAAGACTATGCCACGCTGTCTGTTGGCCTGCCTGCAGATTTGTGGTGTTCATGCACAGCCAAGGCAGGAAGTCAGGGAAACTCAACTGATATGTAAGTGCCAGTGGGTGTCCCCAGTCACTGCCAGTAAAGACAGGCTTGGACAAGTTCCTGGAGGAAAAGTCCATAGGCTGTTACTGAGAAAGACATGGTGAGGAAGCCACTGCTTGCCCTGGATTGGTAGCATGGAATATTGCTACATCTTGGCCACTGAGAACAGGCTACTGGACCATTGGTCTGACCCAGTAAGGCTATTTTTATGTTCTTATAGGCTTGAACCTGCAGCAGCAGAGCTTCCAGTGCTGGTGGGACTCTCCGCCCCTTCTTGCACAGATGGGCGGGCCTAGACCCATGGGTGGAGATCCAGCTTTGAGTGCTGGCAAGAGTCCCTAGCTCTCACTGGTGATAGATGGACCCAGGGTGAAAGAACTAAGAGGCAGAAGGGGAAAAGAAAGGGCGTGATCCCGGAGGATTGGAAGATAGCCAATGTTACGCCCATCTTTAAAAAGGGATCAAGAGGTGACCCGGGGAACTACAGACCTCGGTTCCGGGGAAAATGGCGGAAGCACTGATAAAAGATAGCATCGAGGAGCATCTAGAAAGGAATAAACTTATGACAACAAGCCAACATGGCTTCTGCAAGGGAAGATCATGCCTGACGAACTTATTGCACTTCTTTGAAGGAATTAACAAGGTACCCCATGAACGCCTACTTCGGAAACTGAAGAACCATGGGGTGGAAGGAGACGTACACAGATGGATCAGGAATTGGTTGGCGGATAGGAAGCAGAGGGTAGGAGTGAAGGGCCACTACTCGGACTGGAGGAGGGTCACGAGTGGTGTTCCGCAGGGGTCGGTGCTTGGACCGCTGCTATTCAATGTATTTATAAATGATCTAGAAACAGGGAGGAAGTGCGAAGTAATAAAATTTTCAGACGACACCGAACTATTTAATGGGGCTAGGACTAAAGAGGACTGCGAAGATTTACAAAGGGACCTGAACAAACTAGGGGAGTGGGCAACGAGATGGAAGATGAAGTTCAATGTAGAGAAATGTAAAGTCTTGCATGTAGGAGACAGAAATCCGAGGTACAACTACACGATGGGAGGGCTGGTAATGGGAAAAAGTAGCCTTGGGGGTACTGGTAGACAAGACAATGAAACTGTCGGCACAGTGCACAGCGGCCTCTAAGAAGGCGAACAGAATGCTAGGTATTATCAAGAAAGGTATTACAGCCAGAACGAAAGAAGTTATCCTGCCGTTGTATCGGGCGATGGTGCGCCCGCACTTGGAGTACTGCTTATAGGACGTGCCTTTTCGCGGCAAGAGGCACATCCCTTAGGCAGTCAGCCGGCGCCAATGACTCTCCTCCTTACCGGCATCTTTCCCCGCACCTCCACTCCTCTAGGACCCGCCACCAAAGTGACAGTTTCAGGGTCATAATGCCGTTGTACAGATCCATGGTGAGACCTCATCTGGAATACTGTGTACAATTCTGGAGGCCACATTACCAAAAAAGATGTGCTGAGAGTTGAGTCGGTTCAGCGAATGGCCACCAGGATGGTCTCGGGACTCAAGGATCTTCCTTATGAGGAACGGCTGGGTAAGTTGCAGCTGTACTCACTCGAGGAACGCAGAGAGAGGGGAGACATGATCGAGATGTTCAAATATGTCATGGGCCATATCGAGGTGGAAGAAGACATCTTTGTTCTTATAGGACCCACGGCAACAAGAGGGCATCCGTTGAAAATCAGGGGTGGGAAATTTCATGGCGACACCAGAAAATATGTTTCTATGGCCGGAGGGCCTCCAGGCATGCGCATGATGTCATCACGTCAACGTCTGCGCTCTTCTGGGTGCCTTCCAGCCAGAGCATTGGGTTTAATGTGCCACTGGCCAAAAAGTTTGTGAGATACTAGCTTAGAGCATTCATTTTTCAACTCGTAACATTTGTGTGTTCATTGAAAGTGGAGGAATTTCAATATGAACTGCATATCCTTTCTTTTTTTCCTGCAATAAGAAAACCATTTTTTAAAATCTTGCCTTTTTAGGGGGGATTGTATGAATACATCTAGATAAAAAGAACAGTCTTCTTTCTCCTCCTCTTCCTCCATTGAACAAAGGGTGTTAAGGCTGTAGATTAGAATATAAAGTTGCCCTAGTGGGACAGAACAAAGATCCATCAAGCTCAGTATCCCGTTTCCAACAATTTGAGTGTGACCAGTAGGGGGTGCTACCACCACCCTACTCAGGTCTTCAAGCTCTTTAAAGTGCCATCTGCTAGTTACAGAGGCAGAGGCTTCTCTCAGTTCAATTAACAGCCCTTCCCTAGCTTCTCAAACAGGAAACCAAACACTGAAGCCATTGGTTTAGAAGGCTAAACACTTTAATTATTGTCAAACCTAAAGACAACCCTATACTTGAGTCCAACTGACACCAGACAGAGCTTCTGGATATCTCTAACACTTCTGATACAAACATGTGGTTAATTCCTCCTTCCTTGAACAGTATTCCTACCGCCTTTGGTTTCAGGCTTTTGGGATAGGAAGGCTACTAAAATGATGTGTGGTCTTCCCTAACTGCCTGGTGGGCTCCCACGCTATCTACCGTACCTGGGCAATGGGGATTAAGTGACTTTAATTGGTTATGCCTTATACAAACAATAAAAAAGAGCTCCATAAATTTTGATAACTTACAAGAAACATCTATCTATGATCTAAGAAAAAATTATTAGTGGAAGGCAAGTTTGTCTCACCCACCTACAAAATTTTTAATAATTTCTCTTTTCATGCACATCTTGGACTTACAAAACTTGAGTACGAGATCTGGAAATTACTGATCAAACTGTGGACCGGGTATGCTTTTGGTATAAAGTCAACACAATCAGTTAGCCTATCTCAATCGCTATACAGTATAATCTCGTTATAACGGACTCGCTTATAACGGAATATCGTTTATAGCGGTCCCAGCTGTGCGCCTTTACAAACATGCAGAAAAGTTCCACATATAACGGACAAACAATTTGGTCCCCAGAACCGCTTTTAGCTGTAGTTTTGTTCGGCTGTAACGGACATACAGGTTCCGCCTACAAGGCGCGTGGCGTGCCGGTAATACAGTATCAAAATGCGTACATCACTAAAACATATGAAAGAAATGTAGCCCCGAAGAAAATGACAGATTATTTTTCTTTCCAGGACAGTGCGACATAATGCTTTAGAACCTCTTTTAGGGTTCTGGTTTTGCAATCGTTTCGTGCCATACCAATGTTTTGCTGAGTTTTGTTCTTGAAGTTGCTGATATGCTTGTGCAGTGACTGTTGTTCCCTGGTTGTACGTTGTTTCAAGTTGACCTAAATAAAATTTTGTAAAAATGCAACTCTGGATATAACGGACTCTGGATATAACGGACTGTTTTGCCAGGTCCCTTGAAGTCCGTTATAACGAGATTATACTGTATTTTCTAGCCCACAGGGCCATATGGTTTCTGGTTAAAAAGTGGAGAGCGAGCATTGTCAATACCAAAATATGTAGAAGAGCAGCAGATCCAGCACAGACCCCTGGAGAACCCAACCACCTAAGGACACTCAAAAATAAGCAGGTAGAGAGATAGAGATTAATCAAAACCACAAAACACTCTCTCCAAAAATATATATAAGTATGCATTAAAAGGGAAGGTCATTTGAGAAAAGGAGAAAAAGCTTCAGATCCCCGTCTGCTGCCAGATATTCTCGAATGGAATGGAATAATCACTCATAACAATTCTCACAGTCTACGATGTCAATCCTGCATACAATTTTGGTAGCTTTTGTGCTCAGAGTCATGGAGACAATAACGGGGACGAAACCCCGACCCTACTATCTCGCCACCCAATCATCGCATTTTAAAACACCATTTATAGATAGTATAGATGTTTACACTACTGACTTCGGGTGCCACTAAGGCTAAACTATTTTTTCTCTTTATACGTTTAAACTTAAGATACAAACAGCAAACTTATCTTGTAGCTTGCGGGTACCAGGTTTGCTGTTTGTATCTTAAGTTTAAACGTATAAAGAGAAAAATGGTTTAGCCTTAGTGGCACCCGAAGTCAACAGTCTAAATATCTATACAGTGTTCCCCTGGTCATTCATGGTTCACTGTTCGTGGTCCCGGTCATTCGTGGATTTTCCGACCGCGAATGACCGGGCAGGAGAGGGCAGCTGAAGCGGCAGGAGAGAGCAGCCGGAGCACCGGCGAGTGAAGGACATCCCTCGCGGAATGCTCCGACCGCCTCTTCCTGCACTAAAGTCGGGCCTCACCAATCAGGAACTGCGTGTCAAAGCAGCTCCTGATTGGTGAGGCCCGACTTTTAGTGCAGGAAGAGGCGGTCGGAGCATACCGCGAGTGATGTCCTTCACTCGCTGGCGCTCCGGCTGCCCTCTCCTATCTCCCCCCCCGCTCAAAACCGTATTCGCTGTTTTTCAGCATTCGCAGGTGTTCTAGGAACGGACCCCCCACGAATATCGGGGGAGTACTGTACTATCTACAAATGGTGCTTTAAAATGCGATGATTGGGTGGCGAGATAGTAGGGTTGGCGTTCGCCCCCGTTATTGTCTCCATGACTCTGAGCACAAAAGCTACCAAAAGTTGTATGCAAGATTGACATTGTAGGCTGAGAATTGCTATGAGTGATTATTCCATTCCATTTAAGGACATTCTTTCTAATCCCTCCATTTGAAAAGTTTTGAGTTTATTGTCCCCACTTGGGTGTATTTGCCAGATATTCTCGTGCAGTCCAGATTCGAAAGGGAAACCACCTGTCGGCAGAAAAACCTCCTTCCTTCCTTGTTTCTTCGCAATCCAAATGTTAAACTATTCAACGAGTTCAACAAAAGAAGATAAGTGATTATTTTTTGGACTGTGGTTTACGGTTTTGCATTTGTTACATTTAATTATTAACAACACGAGAACAGCTAAAGAATGAAAACATCATCTGAATCATTGAATAAGCTGAACCTTCCCAATTTATTGTTCATAGGGGATAGTTGCATGTAAAAAGTAACAAGGAAGGAAGGAGGTTTTTCTGCCGACGAGGTGGTTTCCCTTTCAAGTCTGGACCGCACGAGAATATCTGGCAGCTTTTTCTCCTTTTCTCAAATTAACTTCCCTTTTGATAACATACTTATATTTATTTTTGGAGAGAGTGTTTTGTGGTTTTGAACCCAACTATCTACCCTTCTTTGATGAGAATACTATTATTAAAACTTACTCTCCATTTTCTGTCTTTGTTAAGGGCGCAGTCACCCGTCCAACTTCCCCCCCCCCCCACTGTCACGCGCTTGTGCCCCTTCCCCTCCCCTTCCCTCCTACCTTTAATTTTTCCTGCACGAGCAGCAATGCGAACTTGCTGCCCGTGTCAGTGTCGTCTCCCTCTGACATCACTTCCGGGCCCCGCACCTAGGCTGATGCTCTCGCCTGGAAAATTAAAACAAAAGAGAAAGGGTGTGCGTGCGTGGCCGGGGGGGGGGGTGGTCAGGAAGGGGAGGGGGGATGGAGAAGAGGGCGGGGGAGGGACACTGCCACCTATCCTTGCTACGTCACTGCTAGGGCTCAAACATTTAAGAGGGGCCTTCCCTTAAGTGCTAGTTCAGAGTTTTGCTCTGGTAAGACAGATACTGGCAGAAAGAAGAGGGGTGGGGGAAGGGATGGGAGCAAAGCCTCTCTGGCAAGACAGATTAGGATGGACCGAAGAGGGCTTCAACAGCAAGTCCAGTTGTTGGAACATAACGTCAGTGTTAGATGGATTTCTGAGGTCTGCGTTCTGTAAATGGCAAGATGGATCAGGATAGGCTGGAATGGATTTTGATGACAAGTACAGTAATTTGGGACAGGAGGACAGTTATCAGGCAGACTTCTATGGTCTATGGGCCGTAGTAGGAGCGATTTGACTTTTACGGGTGATTCTCGGCATAATAGCATGCAAATTTATATTTGTGCAGAGAATCTCCATTAAAAGGGGGTGGGGGAGGAACTGTGCCTAGTGCTTACTCGGAAGAGTAATCACTAGGTACGGCTCCTTCCTGTCAAGGCTGCTTTTCCTGCCCCAATCAACTGAGCCGCAGGTCTCCTCAAGTCCTGCCAGCTCCGCTGATTGACTGGCAGGGAAAGAAGCAGAGAGAAATGTTCCCCCTTCTTGCTGACACCCCCGTCCCCCACACCCTGTACAAGATCGTCAGGAGGGATGCCCACTCCCCCCTGCTGCCAGGGTTCCCCCCCCCCCCAGTACCTTTAAGAGGAAGGATAGCAGGAGGGATGCCCACTCCTTACTACTGCCAGGGTCCCCCCTCCCCTCCCCCCATACATTTAAGATAAAAGACAGCAGGAGGGATGCTGCCGGGGCCAGTACCTTTAAGATGAAAAACAGCAGGACAGGTGCCCACTTCCTCCTGCTGCCGGGAATGTGCCCTTCCCCTCCCCCTCCCGAGACAACATCTACCTGCTCAGGTATCCTAGCTGCAGTTTTGTCTATGATGTGTGTACACGGAGATCACACACGGTATGGGTAATAGGCTACCAGGGTGTGAGGAGATGATACTATGGTACTTTGTGTGTCTAAGTGCTTTGAAAAGTAACCCCATTAGTGACTATAGTGGGGATCTTATAGGGTGCATCGTTATTGATCTTCCTCTCTGTTGAGGTGCTCCTGGATCGTTTTAACGACTTTGGGTCTACGCTGCCATATGTGTCTGACCCTCTCCTTTTAGCTCCTTGGTGGGGGAGTTAAAGGGCTGCAGTGACATATCACCTCTGATGCCACATAAACATGTCACTTTGTGAATTGAGAAGACACACTTCCCATCATAACGAGTCTGCTCTCAGACTTCACTGTGATATATAATGGTGGCATTTGGGCAAGGGTACAGATGGTGGATTTCCATGGCCTTATTCACCAACATGTTGCAACAATGGCCCTTCCATTCCATCTCCTACTCTTTTGGGTGACTCTTCCGTACCCCCATTTCACAGCATGTGCATACAGTTCTGTACCTATAGGGCTGTGCTGGGGTTGGCATTGGGCTATTACTGCTTCTCCTTGTCAGACAGCATTGTGCAGCTCTGGCACCAGTACGCAAAGCCTATGTGTTTTTCAGAGCTGCATAGTGGTGCTCTGCAGATTGTTAAGGGGGGGGGGCATAGATGGTCACACATGCCCTGCCATGCCCAGTACCTAATAATGGATGATCCCATTCAACTCCCAGTTTCTTCCCAGCAAGTGGCTCTCGACTCTGGTCTTGTGTTGTCATCATTTTCTTTGGCCTCCCAGGGCCTGCTCCCTTGTGATCATTCACAATTAAATAGGGACCTGCAGCTGTGCTTGGCCGCCTGCCAGGTTGGGGTTATAGGGAGATGGCAAACATCTGTGTACAGCGACTTGGTGCCTGAAGTTTGTCTGTGACCATAGATATGGTGGACACGCATGTGTGTATATGTAGGGTTACTAGATTTTCCAAATGGAAAATCTGGACCCTTGGCCCCACCCCTCCTAGGCCCATCCCATTCCAGCTAGCCACGCCCCATGACTAGGTAATATTATTATGCTTGTACTTATGATTTTTTGATGTATTAAAACCAATAAAACTTTGTTGAACTAAAAAAAAAAAATTATGCGTGCTCCATCTTATTTTACTTTTTGAAAATTAGTAAAAACACAGTTTGATCAATTTGTAACTGCTTTTAATCTTTTATCCTTTTATCTTGTATGTATCTCTGATGATTTGTATTGTATTTCTCATTGTAAACCATCTTGAACTATTATTATTATTTTGCCCCAGGCCCATCCCCTTTGACCTGTACGAGCAATGAGCGAAGTCGGACGACATTTGCACATGCGCTGGTGAGACATGATGATGTCATACACATGCATGCGATGTCACCGCATTGCATGCGCGAATAATGTCCCAACGATGTCGCTCTTTGCCAGAAGCTTTTCAAAACCCAGACAAAGTGCCGGGTTTTGAAAAGCCGTCCGGATTCCCGGACGTGTCCTCAAAAGGAGGACATGTGCAGGAAAATTCGGACGTCTGATAACCCTGTGTATATGTGCCTGGGTTAATGTGTGCTTCTCCAACCATTAAGGTAAGCCATCACAATGTCATGGAGGACTGGGGTTTGAGTCCCCCAGTGGCAGTGTTTGACCCTGTGCCAATCACATAGCCTTCACATTCACCGCTACTACTAGTTAAGCTCTGGAACGCGTTGTCAGAGGATGTGGCAAGAGCGGCTAGCATAGCTGGTTTTATGTAAGGTTTGGACAAGTTCCTGGAGAAAAAGTCCATAGTCTGTTATTGAGAAAGACATGGGGGAAGCCACTGCTTGCCCTGGATCGGTAGCATGGAATGTTGCTACTCCTTAGGGTTCCGGAATCTTGCTATTCTATGACATTCTGCATGGAATCTTCATACTCTTTGGAGTTCTAGAATCTTTTGTTATTCTTTGGGATTCTGGAATATTGCTACTCCTTGGGTTTTGGCCAGATACTAGTGACCTGGATTAGCCACCGTGAGAACGGGCTACTGGGCTTGATGGACCATTGGTCTGACCCAGTATGGATCTCAAAGTCCCTCCTTGAGGGCCGCAATCCAGTCGGGTTTTCAGGATTTCCCCAGTGAATATGCATTGAAAGCAAGGCATGCACATAGATCTCATGCATATTCATTGGGGAAATCCTGAAAACCCGACTGGATTGCGGCCCTCAAGGAGGGACTTTGAGATCCCTATGCTAGACATATGCAGTGTTGATGTAAGAGACAATCCCTGCTCAATAGATCTTACAATATAATTGAAACAGACAAACAGGACAAATATTCATTTAACTTCTGATTTTTGGGCCTTTCGAAAAAGTTTGAATGCCTACTCTTTTCCGACTGGCATTTTCAGATTTGGGTATTTTGCAATTTTCTAATTATTTAGTTTCAATTATTTTGAGGTTTAGTTTTAGGATGCACATTGTAAGTTGTTTTATTCTGATTGTCAAGTTTTGTTTTAATTATGTAATGCTGCTATCCGCATTAAGAACATAAGAACATAAGAAATTGCCTCCGCTGAGGCAGACCAGAGGTCCATCTCGCACAGCGGTCCGCTCCCGCGGCGGCCCATCAGGCCCATTGCCTGAGGAGTGGTCTCAGACTATCCCTAAACCTACCTCTACTCCTATCTGTACCCCTCAATTCCTTTATCCTCCAGGAACCTATCCAAACCTTCTTTGAAGCCTTGTAACGTGCTCCGGCCTATCACAGCCTCCGGAAGCGCATTCCATGTATCCACCACCCTTATATGCAGGCTATAAGTGTTTTAAATAAATAAGGGATAGGGAGTTTCTCACAGAGGGGATGATAAGACAGACACGGGTACTTTACAGCTGAATGTGAGGTAGGGGTTAAAAGCAGCCTTGAAAAAGTGGGCTTTTAGCCTAGATTTGACCACTGCCAGACGGCGCTTGACGTACTGACTCAGGCAGTCTGTTCCAGGCATACAGTGCAGCAAGATAGAAGGGACGGAGCCTGACGTTGGCAATAGAGGGGGAGGGTACAGATAAGAGCGACTTACATGCAATCATGTCACACCTCTTTTGATCAAAGCTCACTGGCTTCCTATAGATCATCAAATTTCCTATAAAATAATGTTACTGACTTACAAGACCAAAACTTCCGGACAACCTGATTTTATTAACAGGCTACTTATCCCCCCATACCCCCCTCATCGCACATTACGTTCATCTAATCAAAACTTGCTATCCATCCCTTCTTTAAGATACATTAACACTAGGCGCACTAGCATCTTTTCTGTTACAACCCCTACCATCTGGAATTCAGCACCAAATTATATAAGAGAAATTACATCCCTTGATAAATTTAAAAGTAACTTGAAGGCCTTTCTTTTTAAAGACGCATTCGGTATAAAGTTTTATTTAAAGGTTAATAAATAGATAAGAATATAATATTTATATGATATTTTTGATTGAAATATTTGAGGGAAGGGTGGGTGGGGAGGGAATAAATTTATGTATTTACGATGACAACAGAAAGAAATTCAAGTGATGTGTAAAAGTTTTAAATGATGTAATATTGTGTACTTGTTGTAAGATGAAAAATGAATAAAGAATTAAAAAAAAAAAAAGAAAAGATGCATTCGGTGTATAATAGTCCTTCTAAGGACGATAATGGAAATCTGCTCCTTGCCATTTTTTTATCGTTTTAGCTTATTTTACATTATTCTAGACTATTTATATTTTGTTCCCCTTCCTTTTGTTTTGGTCCCTCTTCCCCTCTCTTTCTCTTTATACAAATTGTATTTCTGCCCTTCTCCATCTTGTTAATGTTTATCAGTGTGTTTGATTGTAGCATTGTTTGTAATTTGTTTTTAATGTACGTTCTTATTATACTTTGTTTTTATATTATGTAAAACCACTTTGAATTTTAATAAGGTGGTATATCAAATTTTTAAATAAACCTGAAACCTAAACATTCACTGGCGACCTGAGATTGTGATCCCACTGGTGGCAGAGCTGTTTCAGTTATACCTGTGACAGACCCTTTATGCTCTGTGCTTAGGTTCACTGTAGGTGTGTAATAATAATAATAATTTATTTTTGTATACCGCTATACCAAAAGGTTCGAAGCGGTTCACAACAGAGGGAAAACAATACATAGAGTCAGTGTAGATAAAATATATATTAAAACAATCAATTAGAAATGGAATACATCAGTTAAAAAGCAAGGATGAGTTAAACAGTAACATAACTAAGATGTAAACATGTCAAACAGGCGTGTCTTTAATGATTTTCTAAAATCAGAATAAGAAGTAGCCTCTAATATTGGTTTTCCAAGCCACGTATTCAATTTAGCAGCCTGGAATGAGAAAATTCTGTCAAAAAAACTTCTTATATTGACAGGATTTTATAGTAATTAAATAGATTTATTCTACGTGTACTCTTATTAGAATAGTTTAAAGAAAACTGAGAAGCGAGATAATCTGGTAACATCCCGAAACTTGCTATGTAATAAATACAGGAAAACTTAAACAGAACTCTGGACTCTACTGGCAACCAGTGAAGTTTTTGATAAAAGGGGGTAATATGCCCCCATTTTTTTAGTCCAAAAATGAGGCGATCAGTCTCAGTTTTTTGAGACTCTGTTTCCTGCCTCAGCTGCTGTGCTAGTATTTGGGGGGACTTATACGTACAGCTGAGGTTTTGCTGACCCATCTGACCTTAATTTGCCGACTTCTCCGATTCCCTGCAATATCCGTTCTGCGCACATGTCTCCTTCTCCTGACCTGTGAGAGCTCTCGCTTCTCTGCGGAGGGGTGTCAGCTTCACCAAAGGGTGGCATTGTGACGACAAACGCCTTTTTTTTTTTTTTGCAATGGCCCTGCATCTACGACCTCAATGCGTAGGTCATGTGACGGTTCGTGCATACTTTGTGGTGCACACACACGGCACAGCACACCATGTTGGTGTGCGTCTTCACGTGTAGCGGACGCCAAAACTGTAAAAACTGTTGAAGGAACATAAAAACATAAGAACATAAGAACTGCCACTGCTGAGTCAGACCAGTGGTCCATCGTGCTCAGCAGTCCGCTCACGCGGCGGCCCTCTGGTCCAAGACCAACACCCTAACTGAGACTAGCCCCAGTAGCGCACATTCCTGTTCAGCAGAAACTTGTCTAACTTTGTCTTGAATTAGAGAATGACACGGTGACAAAATTCATCACCGTTCCCGTCCCCGCGGATAACCGCGGGAAATAATCCCATGTCATTTTCTAGTGTCTATTTCAACCTCAGTCCTTCTACACCAGCATTCTTCAAAGCAAAGCTTGTGGGTCAGTGGTTGTGGCCATTCATACTCTGATTCTTCCCTCTCTCCTTAAAGAATGACATGAAGATGGTTTCCCGCGGTTATCCGTGATGAATTTTGTCACCGTGTCATTCTCTATCTTGAATTCTTGGAGGGTGTTTTCCCCTATAACAGCCTCTGGAAGAGTGTTCCAGCTTTCTACCACTCTCTGTGACCTTTACTGCTCAATGGCATTCATTTCAGCACACCCCTGTAGGCACCTCCTTGCTATACGTGATGTTCTCTGTGGAACAGCCTTTTTATCAAGTTAGTCCAATAATAAGATTTCATCATAAGAACATAAGCAATGCCTCCGCTGGTTCAGACCTGAGGTCCATCGTGCCCAGCAGTCCGCTCACGCGGCGGCCCAACAGGTCCAGGACCTGTGCAGTAATCCTCTATCTATCCCCTTTTCCAGCAGGAAATTGTCCAATCCTTTCTTGAACCCCAGTACCGTACTCTGCCCTATTACGTCCTCTGGAAGCGCATTCCAGGTGTCCGCCACACGTTGGGTAAAGAAGAACTTCCTAGCATTCATTTTGAATCTGTCCCCTTTCAACTTTTCTGAATGCCCTTTTGTTCTTTTATTATTCGAAAGTTTGAAGAATCTGTCCCTCTCTACTCTCTCTATGCCCCTCATGATCTTATAAGTCTCTATCATATCCTCTCTAAGTCTCCTCTTCTCCAGGGAAAAGAGACCCAGTTTCTCTAATCTTTCTCTTTCTCTCTCTCTCTCTATTTCTGTCTCTCTCCTTTTCTCTCTCTCTCTCTATATATATATTTCTCTCTGTCTCCCTTTCTCTCTCTCTTTCTGTCCCTCTCTACTCTCTCTATGCCCTTCGTGATCTTGTAAGTCTCTATCATATCCCCTCTAAGTCTCCTCTTCTCCAGGGAAGAGACCCAGTTTCTCCAATCTTTCTCTATCTCTCTCTATTTCTGTCTCTCTCCTTTTCTCTCTCTCTCTTTGTCTCCCTTTCTCTCTCTCTTTCTGTCCCTCTTTACTCTCTCTATGCCCTTCATGATCTTGTAAGTCTCTATCATATCCCCTCTAAGTCTCCTCTTCTCCAGGGAAAAGAGACTCAGTTTCTCCAATCTCTCAGCGTATGAAAGGTTTTCCATCCCTTTAATCAGACATGTCGCTCTCCTCTGAACTCTCTCGAGTAACGCCATATCCTTCTTAAGGTACGGCGACCAGTACTGGACGCAGTACTCCAGATGCGGACGCACCATCGCCCGATACAACGGCAGGATAACTTATTTCTTTTACTGAATTTCTTTATTTGCCTTTAATGCTCTCTACTTTCAAATGGACTAACTTGGCAGTCACACTATTTTACTTCTGGAGCAAGTGCTCCGTCACTTTTTTTTTTTTTTTTTTTGAAAAATGCTGAAATGCAAAATAAGATAACTTCTAGGATTACTTTTGGACCGTCATTTTAAGTGTGAAATGCCAACAATATGTCTCCATGCAGCGGGAACCTGCTGGAACCCAGAGCAGGCTGGTATGTGTAAATGCACTTGTCCGGTCAAAAATATTACACTTAAGAACATAAGATTTGCCGCTGCTGGGTCAGACCAGTGGTCCGTCGTGCCCAGCAGTCCGCTCACGCGGCGGCCCTTAGGTCAAAGACCAGTGCCCTATTTGAGTCTAGCCTTACCTGCGTACGTTCTGGTCCAGCGGGAACTTATCTAACCTTTCCTTGAATCCCTGAAGGACGCTTTCCCTTTTAGCAGCCTCTGGAAGAGCGTTCCAGTTTTCTACCACTCTCTGCGATATTATTCCTAAGTCCCAATATGTGCGTTCTTATGGCGCAGGAACACTTTACGCAAGAATGTTTTGATCTGCTTCCAAGGATGCTCCCATAGAAAGAATTCACTGTGCCAGCTTAATCCTCCAGGAGAACAAAAGGGGTGTTCAACTAACTCGCTTCTTTCTTCTCCTTTCGTGGGCCGAGAGTCCCACAGCGTAACAATAACCACACCCAAGCCATGGATTCTGAGTTAGAGGCCTTCAGAGGATCCGCACCTTAGATACAGCCTGTTGTGGAATGCAGGCCCTCCATTGAATCTCCTTCGTTCAGCTGTGCTCTCTGTCAGAGCATCAGGAAGGTCAATCGTTCAGCGCCAAACTGTGCACCATCTGTTCCTAAACCTTGGCAGCTCCGTCCGTGAACTTTTTGGAACGAGCAGTGGGAGATAGAAGGGGCTAAGGGGTGGTGTTGAACGATTATATAAGCGGGGCCAAGTTTCTTCTGGGCTCTGGAGAACACAAATTAGCCCAACATCTTCCTTGTAAACCGCTTAGAACTGTTTGTGGTATGGCGGAATATAAAAATGAAGTTATTATTATTATTATTAATAATCAATGGGTAAATAATTACTGTAATGTTAAAATGGTCATGGAATCACGTTTTTTTTTTTTTTTAATAAAGTATGACCCAGGAGACGGCAATCTTTAGACATTTTTTTTTTCCTAGTGAAATAGCTATTAAGTATTCAAGGCAAAATTCAGAAACTGCAGTTCTCAGGGATTCAGCTTTAGAAAAACATACTCAGATTATTTTATTGATCCTTTTTTTTTTTTTGCCCCGATCACCTTCTTCAAGGAATTGTGGCCAGTGACCTCTTCTGTAAATAAATATAGAAATACATACAAACCTAGGAGGGAAATCATTAAATGGTGATGAAAAACTTGAGCGTTAACCGCCCTTCTGTTTATAATCATTTGCTTCTTCTTCCATCACCATCTTGCCTCTACGAGCGCCTCGGCATTCTTCTACTTGGCGCCTTCCCTATGGGGTTCCCTTCCGAAGCATTTGTTCTCGAACTAGCTTATCCCAAATTTAAATCGACATTAAAGACCCCACTTCTTCGTCACAACTTTCAGTGTCTGAACTGTATTCCCCAAAACAAAATGGAACAATAGTCTCTGGCTGTCACAGGAACCGTTAAGCAATGAAGATTTTATTTAGATCAAATATCCCAAATAAGAAAGAGAAAGCACTAACCTTCCCCCCCTTTACAAAACCAGAGCTTTACGTTTTTACACATTGAACACAGTGTATCGATCAACCTTCAGTCTGACCTAGTACAATAATTCTTATGTACTTATGTCAGCCAAGTGTAAGACAGTCAAGCCATTGTGACATCACTGATGAAATTGGCTCAGGCACTGGTGGAATGAGGCATTATGATGTCACAATACCAGCTCTGGAATGTTGCTGCTATTTGGGTTTCTGCCAGGTACTTCTAGAGAATGGCATGGGGACAGAATTTGTCCCCGTCCCCAAGGTTAACAATGAGAAACCATGCCCGTGTTATTCTTTAAGGAGCAAGGGAAGAATCGGAGTATGAATGGGCCCAACCACTGACCCTCAAGCCTTGCATTGAAGAATGCTGGTGTAGAAGGACTGAGGTTGAGATAGGCACTAAAGAAAGAGACCTGGGTTGGTCACTGTTGGAAACAGGATACTGAGCTTGATGGACCTTCGGTCTGTCCTAGTACAATAATTCTTATATAAGCCAAGTATAAGACAGTCAAGCCATTGTGACATCACTGATGAAATTGGCTCTTAGGCACTGGTGGAATGAGGCATTATGACATCACAAGCTCAGCTCTGGAATGTTGCTGCTATTTGGGTTTCTGCCAGGTACTTCTAGAGCGGGGGTAGGCAACCCGCGGCTCCAGAGCCGCATGCGGCTCTTTTTCACCTTTGCCGCGGCTCCGGGTTTCCCCCCGTGCCGCCGGACCAATCAGCAAGCAAGGCTTTCATCTGTGTACGTGCTGAGCTCACTGCTCAGCATGGCTATTTCCCGCCGCGACGCCGGACTTGTAAGCTGCATGCCTGCATCGCCAGAATTTAGGTAGGCTGTTTTCATCCCCGTGGGAGTCTCTCTCGTGCGCTATGGCTCTAAGTCAGGGGTGCCCAACACGTCTATTGCGATCAACCGGTAGTTCAGGAAGGCAACGTGAGTCGATCACAGAGCCCATCCCGGGCTCCGTGATAGACTCGTGTTGTCGTCCCAATCTACCAGGCCTATCAGCCTTCCTCTCCCCGACGTCAAAGACGCCAACGCCGGGCATTAGGCTGTTTTTGCCATTTCGGGGGAGGGGGGGGAGTGTGGCAGCAGCAGCAGCAGCCTGAAAAAGAAATCATCCTGGCCGGGGTCGGTGTCATGCTCCGGAGCTTCTACAGCCTTCCTATCTCCTTCTCCCTTCTACCTGCTTCCGGCCACACCCCCTGCTCTGCGGCTCTCTTCGGCAACTCAGCAGCAGCGATCGACACAAGCTTCTGATGTCGGGGCCTACCCTCTGCGAGTCCCGCTTGTTTCAACTTCTTTTTCCACAAAGGCGAGACTCGTAGAGGGAAGGCCTCGATGTCGGCAGCTTGTCTTGATCACCGCTGCTGACAAGTTGCTGAAGAGAGCCGCGGAGCAGGTAGAAGGGAGAGGGCCAGATGCAGGACTCGTGGGTGAGGGAGGAGAAGAGAGAGAGAAAGAGAGAGGTGAGGGAAACAAAAGGAAATATTTCATACTGGGCTGGGCCGGAGTGGAGGAAGGGTGGAAAGATTCTAGCTACAGGGTGCAGTAACAAAGGAAAAGGGGGGGAAAGCTGAAAATGGAGATAGTGACACAAAGAAGAGAAAGGGTAAGCAGGACCTACTGAATAAGGATAGAGATACAGAGGGGACATGAAGAGGAGGTGAAATAGAGACATAGAAGTAATGCTGAAAAAGTGTGTGGGGGGGGAGATAAAGACATTGAAAGGGCAAATGGTGAACATGGGGTAAAGACAAGGACAGAGACAAATGAAGATTCTGAAAAAGTGGTGAGATAGGGATATAGTGAGATGGACACAAAGAAGGGTGATGCTGGAAAATAGGTGGAATGGTAATTCTGACAAACACAGAAGGGAAATGCTGGATCAAGGAGAGATGGGGCTCAGGCTGGATGGAATGAGGAGAAATGCCTTGTTGGCCCGGAACTTCCTCTCATATGTCAGAATTGACGTCAGGGAGCGGAATGCTGGTCAGCGCGACGCTTCTGCAGGGAAAGAGGTTCAGGAGCAAAAATCCCATTAACCAGCTAAATTAAATATTTTAATTAGCTATTAATGTGCAAAAATATATTTTACATTGTTAAGTGAAAAAGTCCTTTTTTTCTTCAGATTGACAGCTAACTGCATGATCCTGTATATAGCATTAAGATAAGAAACAATATATGCAGTGTTAGATTTGTTTTATAATGGTTTTGCGGCTCCAAGTTTTTTTTCTTTTCGAAAACGGGTCCAAGTGGCTCTTTACGTCTTAAAGGTTGCAGACCCCTGTTCTAGAGAATGACATGGGGACAGAATTTGTCCCCGTCCCCACTGTTAACAATGGGAAACCATCCCCGTGTTATTCTTTATGGAGAGAGGGAAGAATCGGAGTATGAATGGGCCCAGCCACTGACCCTCAAGCCTTGCATTGAAGAATCCTGGTGTAGAAGGGCTGAGGTTGAGATAAGACACTAAAGAAGGATATGGGATAGTTTCCTGTAGTTATCCGTGGGGACAGGAATGGTGATGAATTTTGTCACGTTCTACTAGAGATGCATATTCTATTATATTTACATATACTTTTTATTTATTATAGTTTATTTTTCATTATTCGATTTTCTTATTGCTGGTGTATTACCTAGAGATATTCACACCATACTGATGACTGTATGGCTGACAGGGGTAAATGTCATCGTTGAGAATGTGGCTAGAAGCAGGCCAAACCTGGCAGAGTGGGAGAAAGGGTTGATGCTGGGAGTGGGGGGGGGGCGCGAGGGTGAGAAGGGAGGGGATGACAAGAGAATGACAGATACTCTTGGGAGGGGGGGAAGTGAGTACAGCGGCCCCCGTTTCTGGCAGTGTTCAAGGCCCGTTTAAAAGCCCACCTCTTTGAGAGTGCTTTCGACTCCTAACTCCTCTCACCTTGTGTTCTGCATCCCCAACCCTATATGTCATGTCTGTCTGTCCAAGATAAATTGTAAGCTCTTCTGAGCAGGGACCGTCTATAAATGTCAGCCCACCTCTTTGAGAGTGCTTTTGACTCTTAACTCCTCTCACCTTGGGTTCTGCATCCCCAACCCTATATGTCATGTCTGTCTGTCCAAGATAAATTGTAAGCTCTTCTGAGCAGGGACCGTCTATAAATCTCAGCCCACCTCTTGGAGAGTGTTTTCGACTCCTAACTCCTCTCACCTTGGGTTCTGCATCCCCAACCCTATATGTCATGTCTGTCTGTCCAAGATAAATTGTAAGCTCTTCCGAGTAGGGACCATCATAACTGTCAGCCCACCTCTTGGAGAGTGCTTTCGACTCCTAACTCCTCTCACTTTGAGTTCTGCATCCCCTACCCTCTATGTCATATCTGTCTGTCCAAGATAGATTGTAAGCTCTTCCGAGCAGGGACCGTCTATAAATGTCAAAATGTGCAGCGCTGCGTACGTCTTCCAATGCTATATAAGTGATAAGTAGTTGTACCAGTAAGGGTTAAGTGAAGAGGGAAGGGTGGTGCTGTAGAAGCTGATCTAACATGGAGAAACAAGGTCAGTGAATACTGGAGAAGGAAGAAGACAGGTGGATGCCGGGCAAGAGAAGAAAGACTTATTTGATAAAGAAAGAGGAAATGGATGCTGGAGAAAGGAGAGAGAGAGGCAGGAGGGCAGATGCTAAGGACGTGGGAATATAGGAGAGCATGGCTTCATCCTTCTGCTGAGATTGGGTGGCAAATTGGGGAAATCTCTATCTTTCAAAATAACTGAATTATTGAAACAATATTCCTCTGCGGTTGCGAGATCTAGGCTCGCTTCAAATATGTCGTAAACATCTAAAAACTTATTTTCCAAACAGTAAAATCTCTTCCTCCTTCATTGCTCATGTCTATTTTTAGCTCCTGTAAACCGAGTCGAGCTTTATTTTTATAGGGAAGACACAGTCTATACATTTAGGGGTCCTTTTACTGAGGCGTGCTATTCGTTTTAGCACCCGCGAAATGCTAACGCGTCCATTATATTCTGTGGACGCGTTAGCGTGCGCTAAATCGGTTAGTGAGCCTTAGTAAAAGAGAGGGTTACGTTTTAGTTTACTTTTAGTCTAGAGACCAGAAAAAGGCAGATTCTGATTGGCTGGATATTGAGAGTGTAGGTGGGGATTTAGGGTTTGGGTAGGGTGGAAAAATGGGAACCTGGGGATTCGTTGGGGGACCGTGGGAACTAATAAACTGAACACAGATTAAGAGGACAACGGGGAACTAAGCGATTGGTCGAGGGGTAAGAGTAGGGCTATGAGACTTGAGTACAGAAAAATGGGGAGACAATTTGGAAGGACCTAGCGGGGCTGGGAGACAGTTTGAAAGGAGGTTCCAGAGAAGAGCAACAAAAATGATAAAGAGCATGGAAAACCTTTCATATGCTGAGAGGCTGGAGAAGCTGGGGCTCTTTTCCCGGTGTCAGGTCAAAAGTGCGCTGGGACAAAGGCGCGCGCAGACAACTGAGCGCAACGTGGAGCTGTGCGCCGAAGAAAATGACTGTTTTAAAGGGCTCCGACGGGGGTGTGTGGGGGGGAACCCCCCACACTTTACTTTATACAGATCGCGCCGCGTTGTGGGAGGTTTGGGGGGTTGTAACCCCCCACATTTTACTGAAAACTTCATTTTTTCCCTAAAAAATAGGGAAACAGTTAAGTTTCCAGTATAATGAGGGGGGTTACAACCCCCCACAACGCCGCCGCGATCTGTATTAAGTAAAGTGGGGGGGTTCCCCAACAAAAACCCCCGTCGGAGCCCCTAAAACACTCTTTTTCTTCGGCGCGTGCTTCCATCTTGTGCTCAGTTGTTGGCGCGCGCTTTTGTCTTCGGCGGTTTTGTCTTTGAACCCTTTTCCCTGGAAAAGCGGAGACTTAGGGGGGGATATGATAGAAACTTACAAGATCATGAAGGGTATAGAGAAGGTAGAGTGGGACAGATTCTTCAGACTGGCGGGGGCAACAAAAACTAGAGGGCACTCAAACAAATTGAAGGGGGATAGGTTCAGAACTAATGCTAGGAAGTTCTTCTTCACTCAGAGGGTGGTGGACACCTGGAATGCGCTTCCAGAGGAGGTGGTAGAGCAGAGTACGACTTTGGGGTTCAAAAGGGGATTGGACGAGTTCCTGAAGGAAAAGGGGATCCAGGGGTACAATTAGAGGGTTACTATACAAGTACAAAATGCTTTAGAGCAGTGGTCTCAAACATGCGGCCCGGGGGCCACAAGCGGCCCGCCAGGTACTATTTTGAGGCCCTCGGTATGTTTATCATAATCACAAAAGTAAAATAAAACAGTTACTTGATCATATGTCCCTTTAGCTATAAATTACAATATTATTATTAAGACTTAGCCAAAAGGAAAGATTTATGAACTATAAAGAGTTTTACCTCATACAAAATTGTCATTTCTTTAATAAGACATTAACTATTTTTTCTGCGGCCCTCCAAGTACTTACAAATCCAAAATGTGGCCCTGCAAAGGGTTTGAGTTTGAGACCACTGCTTTAGAGTAATAGATCACTACAGGTCATTGACCTGGGGGGCCACCGCGGGAGCAGTCTGCTGGGCATGATGGACCTATGGTCTGACTCAGCAGAGGCAATGCTTATGTTCTTATGAATATGGGGTTTTGGAGAACTATGTACATGTTCTGAAGCATTTCAACATAGTGGACTATGTTGAAATTCAGCTTTTAGGATAGAAAGGTCAGCACCATAGCTCTTAAAATTAGAACCTGTATATCACACATACCTAGTGTGTTTGAAGATGCAAAAAAAAAAAAAGTGCTGTCATACTACATTACATCATAGCTGTGATATGAAAAGCAACAGGAAAAACAAGCCTGTTGATTCTTTCGCTGCCCTGGGCTTTTCAAATTTATAGAATTAGGGATGCTTATTCCACAGCTGCTCTGGTGTCCCCTCACCCATTTCGTTAAGTTCCGTGTTCATTATGGAGTTTGGAAAGACGAACGCATGAAAAGCTGTAGCCTTAGCCATCTTCAAACTCAAGGTCCAGCTTGAGGCAGACTTATATTTGCACTGCTCATATGCGACCCATCCACAGATTGCACAGACAAAACATGAATAAATTAAGGAAATGGAGTGCTCTCATTGGCTGTGACAATCTTAAACCGGAATGGAATTCAAGGTGCATTTGGCGCTCCGTGCCGCGGCTTAGTAAAAGGGGAGGTAAGATAATATGATAACAAATTGTATTAATTCACTCACAATATTAAGGAAATGAGGAACCAAACCCAGTAAGTAATAAAGGAAATAATATTTATTAAAAAATTTTTCTATACCACTTAAAAACTAAGGGGCTCATAATCGAAAGAGAAAAACGTCCAAAATTTCCCAAATACATCCAAGTGCCGATAATAAAAACGGGTTTTGGACGTATTTCTAAACGACTTAGGCCTACATAATGCCGCTGAACGACCAAAGCTAAACGGGATGTTTCAGGAGGAGTGTCGAGGGCGGGACGTGGGTCGGCTTAGACTTAGTCGTACAGCATGTATAAAGTTATACAGCCCAGGATTGACGGAACTTGGACGTTGTGACTTAGACCATGTAAAACATGGTCTAAGTCACAAAAACCCACCTAAAGTCACCAGATAAGCACTGCAAACACATAAAACAGACCCCCACACACTACCCCAGTAATCACCAACACCCCCCCACCCCCATAAAAATATTAATCACACCTTTAAAATTCAGCATCCAGACCATCATCACCTGGCCGCCTGCATAGGAAAGCCTAGTCGTCCAGCACAGAGGCGGCTTAAGCCATCTTGAGGGTGGGTTAGGGACTCACGGAGAGGAGGACCCATGCCCATAAGCCCCTGTAATCACTGCATTGATACTTAAATATGTGCACTCCCCTACACACCCCCAAAACCCTTTTTTACTGGCAAATAAGTGGCTCCTGAAGCCATAAGGGCTATTGGGGTGGTAGATAAGTGGATCTAGGGGATTCTGGAGGTGGTTTGGGGGGCTCACCATGACCTATAAGGGAGCTGTAGTGAGGAGAAGCCATGGCACCCTTTTTGTGTTCACAGCAGTGCCCTGTAAGGTGCCCCACTATTTAGGTGCCATGTCTGGGTGTTCAGTCCATTACTTTGCAGACCCCTCCCACGTCTAACAGGGCTTGTTCTAGGAGTTTTGGACTTGGATGAAAAGTTGAGCGGAAATGTGGTATAAAGATGGACGATTTAGCGGCTTGGATGATCAGATCGGCAGGAGGTATAATTAGACGATTTTCGAAAGAAAAACAATTTGGGACATATTTTTCAAAAATGTGTCCTAGGCTGTTTTTTTGACTTTGGACGACTTGCGAGTTGGACGCTAACAGACTTAGACGTCCCTTTCTATTATGCCCCCCCCCCCCCCCCCCCGGATTAGGATGAAAACTAATAGATTAGGAACAGCAAAATTAAGCCCTAGTTTACAGCTAGTCTTAAATTATGACAGAACCCTCAGCAACTCTATGGAAATAATATAAACTAACAGTTGTTTATGATTAAAAAAAACCCCAAAAACCCCAAACCCATATAATCCTTATTTCCCAATTCTAATACACAGAATATTTAAGAAATGTTAAGGTGTTTTTGTAACTTCTGGCCTCCTATGATAGCTATGGCTGTTTATGTGAACAGGAGGGAGGCCAGAAGGACCCTATCAGGTAAAAGGAGGGTAAATAGGGCAAATATAAATTCCCGCTTAACTAGTATATTCAGGATTCTGGGACACTGATCCCCAGAGCTACGGTATATGTATGAGAGGGTGCTGAAAAGTTCTCAGCCCAACCAAGAAGAGAAGTGGATATGGTTCAATCAATGATCTGAAACGATGTCAAAACAAAAAATTTCATTTCTGCAAATTGGCACTTAACGAAATAAGATAACACTCTTGTAAGCTACAGTGGCAAAATAATACTCAGAATTTAGGAAGTCGGTTGGTTGGGCTGAGAACTTTTCAGCATCCCCTCACATGTAATAAAAGTGAGCCAAGTATAGGACAATCAAACCATTGTGACATCACTGATGAGGTTGGCTCTTATTGGGGCATTATGACATCACAATCTCAGCTCTGGCTACCAGAGACTGAAAGTCTTCACAGTAGAAGGGGGGGGTGCTGAAAAGTTCTCAGCCCAACCAAGACGAGAATTGACGTGGATACAGTTCAATCAATGATCTGAAACAATGTCGAAAAGCATAGGGCTCCTTTTACAAAGCCACATTAGCGGCTTTATCGCATGCACATTTGTAGCGCGCGCTAGCCAAAAAACGACCGCCGGCTCAAGAGGAGGCGGTAGCGGCTGGCGCGGCTTGCAAATTAGTACGCGCTATTATGCGCATTAAACCGCTAACGCTTCGTAAAAGGAGCCCATAGAATTTTGTTTCTGCAAATTAGCACTTAACAAAATAAGATCACACCCTTTTCAGCTCCAGTGGCGAAATAACGCTCAGCATTTAGGAAGTTGGTTGGTTGGGCTGAGAACGTGTCAACACTCCCTTGTTTAGAGGCAGTCGGCTGCTTAGAGGAATTTTCTGTCCCAAAAAAAAAAGAGCCGTCCAGGTCTTCAAACCAAAAGGTATTTAATAACACTCATACATGATATTGATTTGTATGAATGTTATTAAATGCTCTTTGGCCTGCTTAGAGGATTTTGTCTGCCAGCTCCCACCAAATTATTAACCAGAGAGATAGGCTGTTTCTTCATACTCCAAACTGCTCCCTTCCCCTGCTCACTCCAACTGCTTTTTCTCTCTCTCTCTCTCTAAACCAGGGGTGTCCAACCTTTTAGCTTCCCTGGGCCGCATTGACCGAAAAAAATGTTTCTGGGGCCGCACAATGCTGCAGCAAGACAGAGGAGGGAGCCAGCAAGACAGTAAACACCCGGGGGGGGCAGCAGAGGAAAACACTGCATCCTCCTCGACCGGGGCCCACAAAGTACTTCACGGGGCCGCATGCAGCCCTCGGGCTGCAGGTTGGACACCCCTGCTCTATACAGTTCTCAGGTTGAAAAAACTCTGAATCTTTCAAAAGAGCCAATAGTGGTTCTCTGCTCCTTGAAACATAACACATTTTTATTTATCAATCAGAAAAACCTAAAAATTACTGTACTAGAACAGACTGAAGGTCCATCAAGCCCAGTATCCAACAGGGGCCGTCCTTCTACACCAGCATTCTTCAAAGCAAGTCAGTGGTTGTGGCCATTCATACTCTGATTCTTATGTGAGCCAAGGATAATGAAGCCATTGTGACATCACTGATGTGATTGGCTCTTAGGCACTGGTGGAATGAGGCATTATGACATCACAATATCTGCTCTGGATACCAGAGACTGTCATTCTGTAGTGTCTGTTTCAACCTCAGTCCTTCTACACCAGCATTCTTCAAAGCAAAGCTTGCGGGTCAGTGGTTGTGGCCATTCATACTCTGATTCTTATGGGAGCCAAGGATAATGAAGCCATTGTGACATCACTGATGTGATTGGCTCTTAGGCACTGGTGGAATGAGGCATTATGACATCACAATATCTGCTCTGGATACCAGAGGCTGTCATTCTGTAGTGTCTGTTTCAACCTCAGTCCTTCTACACCAGCATTCTTCAGTGCAAGGCTTTGAGGGTCAGTGGCTGGGCCCATTCATACTCTCTCCTTAAAGAATGGCATGGAGACGGTTTTACTAAAGAGGTCAAACTGACCAATGTCAGTGAAAGATTCACCCCCCCCCCTTTTACAAAACCGCGCTTGCGCTTTTAACACCGGTCGCGGTGGTAACAGCCGTGATGCTCAGAGAATTCCTGTGATCGTCAGAGCTGTTACCACCACAGCCGGCGCTAAAATCCGCGCTACGGTTTTGTAAAAGTCAACAGAGGAATTCCACCCCTCACGTTTTAATGCTTATTGTGTTGATATTATACGTAGTATTGTGATTTCAATATTTTTTATTGCTCTGGTTGTCTACTGCCTAAGCCCAGGTTATGCTTGATGCACACCACCTTGAGTGAATTTCTTCTAAAAGGCAGTTAAAAAAAACCCCTTATAAATGAATGAATAGGGTTTGGTCAAATTCCTAGAGAAATCCGTTATTAACCAGGCAGACTCAGAAGAGCTACCACTTATTCCTGGGAATGAGCAGCAAGGAACAGATCCAGGCCACGATGTGAAACGCTTTCTGTGCTGGTAAGACTGGTTAAAACAGTCTTACTGGCCACAGGAGATCTCCTCTTTTTTTTTTTTTTTTAATCTTTATTCATTTTCAAACTTACAATAAGTGTGACAATATATTCAAACAAATTAACAATAAATATATCACTTAATAATCATCAATGGTACACATGATATGCTCTTATCTCCCACCCTTCCCACCCTTTCTTATCATATAATCAAATACCTTGTACAATTTGTAATAATAAATTACCCCCCTTCCCCCTCACAATTGAACTTGTAAATTTAAGGAAAAAAATGTCCTCTAATCAGTACAATATTTTGTTAAAGGCTTCCACACATCTTGAAATTTCTTAAAACACCCTTTCTGTATTGCAATAACTCTTTCCATCCTATATAATAAAAAGCTAGCCGCGCATGCGCACTCAGACCTGCGTGATCTGTCCTCCTTGATCCGTAGGTCCGTGGCCAGAGTGCGTATGCGGCGGCCAGATCGGGAAAGCACAACACAGCCGGCGACTACCCCCTCCCGCCCTCACTCACTACCAAAACCACCACCTCCTCCTTCTCGCCGGCTCGCCCGCGTTTAAATGGAGAGAAAAGCGCTGCACCGCTGTTTTCCTTCTGATTTGGTTTCCTTGCTGACTCGGACTGCTGCTTCTTCACGTCATCACCGGTGTTGATGTCACTATCACTGTCCTGCCCTTTTTCCATCTGTTCTCCGGAAATGCCACACGTGCCATAAACTGCCACAGGCTCCACCACTTTACGCATCGCAGAAGCAGCATTGAGAGAAAAGCGCTGCACCGCGCTACCGCTGGCTTTGCCGTCTTCTGTCCACTGCGGCCAACCCTAGCGGAAACAGGAAGTAGTCAGAGAGGGCGGGCCGCAGTGGACGGAAGACGGCAAAGCCAGCGGTAGCGCGGTGCAGCGCTTTTCTCTCAATGCTGCTTCTGCGACGCGTACAGTGGTGGAGCCTGTGGCAGTTTATGGCGCGTGTGGCAGTTCCGGAGAACAGATGGAAAAAGGGCAGGACAGTGATAGTGACATCAACACTGGTGATGACGTGAAGAAGCAGCAGTCCGAGTCAGCAAGGAAACCAAATCAGAAGGAAAACAAAGCCCGTGCTGAGGGGGCCACTTCAGAAAACAAACAAAAACAGCATGACTGAGAAGGACAAAGCTGAGAAGAACATTGAGAAGCTAACAGGAGAGGAAGCTACAAATGAGACAGAGAGGAAGGAGCCCTGTGCAGATGTTTCTGCCCCAGTGAATGGCGAATTTGCAGCCCAGCAGAATGAGAATGGTGAAGACAAGAACCGGGAAGAAGACCACAGTTTGGGTAGCGTAAAGCAAGAGGAGCCGACTGAATATACACAGAATGACACACCTTGATGCTAAGATGGAAAAGTTAGGCAGTGACAGAGAGAGAGACAGATAGAAAGAAAGACAGAAAGCTGCCAAGGAGAGAGAGAAAGAAAGAAAGACAGACAGACAGACAGTGGCCAAGGAGAGTGAGAGAGAGAGAGACAGAAAGAAAGAAAGAAAAACAGACAGACAGTGGCCAAGGAGAGATAGAGAAAGAAAGACAGAAGGCGACCAAGAATAGAGACAGAAAGAAAGAAAGAAAGACAGTGGCCAAGGAGAGAGAAAGAAAGACAGACAGCAGCCAAGGAGAGAGACAGAAAGAAAGACAGACAGACAGACATCTATTCTAGCACCCGTTAATGTAACGGGCCTAAAAACTAGTTTTATATATATGACATAGAGAATTCCACCAAAAATTATAATTTAATCTACTCCAGAGGAGATCTCCTCCTTAAGCTCAAAAGAGTTCTCAGAGGCAATTAACGATCCTTGTAGCAGATACCAAGAAATTTATGGAAATGCATTGCAATAATAATAATAATAATAATAATAACTTTATTATTTTATACTGCCATAACCAAAAGTCCTAGGCGGTTTACACTACAAAGAGCTGAACAATCAGTGAAATACAATAATACAGTAAAAAAATACAAATATTTGTAAAATAGAATTTCAATAATAAAACTCTCATTAAGTAATAAACTTATCAAACAAAGTGGTCTTAATTAATTTCCCAAAAACAGCAATAGGATAACATAGGGTTCCTTTTATGAAGCCGCGTTAGCTGCTTTATTGCACGTGACTTTTTATCACGCGCTGGAAGAGCCGATGCTGGCACGAGCAGCAGGTTGGGATTGCTGCTAGCACCGCAAACGTTAGAAGTACAAAGGAAGAGGTGTGCGCGTGTGGGAGTAGGGGGCAGAGAGGAGGATGGGAAGCAACTACCTGGCAGGGGAAGCCCCGATCAGCTGATCATGGCTCCAGAGCTGGCAAGGGACGCTGCAAATCAGCTGATCCAGCAGCCACTGCTTTCCCCTCTGCTGGCTCTCAGCTGATCGCGGCTCCAGAGCCTCCATCAACTGGGCAGGAGGAGTTGCTGCGTCTAGCCATGTGCTCTTCTGAGCAGGCACCAGGAACAGTTCCTCCCCTCTTTTACCAGGCTACGCCACACAAATAGCATGCTGTTTTTGTGTAAAAGTAAATCACTCCCAGCCCGGTATTTTTTACCGGGTTGACAGAGCTTTTGCACACCTGGATCCCAGGTCTGCCGGTTAGGTAGGAACCCTTTTTCGAAAGCGTAGCGAATGTTAAAGGAATTAGCGTGTGCGAAATGGTAAGAAGCCCAGAGGTATGTTTAAATGATTTTTATTATTCCATCAGTAAGAAGCAAATACAAACAGTAGTACCAGTCAGGAAATAACATTTTCAACAATATAATCAGTTCCCCTCCCATCCCCCCCTACCCTCCCCAAGAATCCATGGCCAGTCCAACAGCTGAGAGTGGGAATAAAATCTTAAAGATTCAAAAGTCTACTGCGAGCACGCGGTGTGAGGTCCTGCCAGAAGTGCTCCCACACCTGACAAAATTTGCGACCCGGGCCAAGAGTCAAGTCTCCCACCATGCGTCTCTCCAGTGTTGCGTGCACTATCATTAGGGATCTCCATTGTGCATATGACGGGGGATCACGGGAGAGCCAGTTGGTGAAGATGGCTTTTTTTTTTCCCACCAAAAGGGCTCTGGAGGTAAATGCTGACATTCCCCTGGGTTTGGGCGAGGCAGAAGCCCAGAGGTATAAAATAGACTTCTTATCATTTAGGGCCCACTAATTCTGCTAGCAAGGGCTAAGCTTCAGCACAAGGGCCCCTTAGTGATCCGGGTTGGCTGCTGTCCGAGACAGGATGCTGAACTCAATAGACCCTGCTCTGACTTAGCACAGCTTGTCTTATGTCCTCACGCTAAAAGAAAGCGACAAAGATAATTATAAAAGACTCAAGGAGAAATATAAAGAGGAATGCATTGTGCCTAAGAGAGGGCGTCTTTTTTTTTTTTTTCTTTTAAATTTGAATCGGTGAAAAATCTTCAAACATTTTGCTAGCTTAGGTAACCTTATAGCACAGGTAATTTGAGTTTCAGGGGCCTCCTCCCAAAACACAAGATATCGTGTTCTGTAATATGTACCCTTCTTTTGGGTTTCCTAGTTACTGTATAACTGCTACTTAGAATGCTTTGGATGTGATTAGTTTGAGAGAGAGAGAGAGAGAAACATGTGCCCATTGCTGTCCGTCTCTAATCTCAGTAGAAAGGATCTTTGTCAGTGAATTAAATGAATCCTTCAAAGGGTCTATTCTACCTGAAGGAAATGCGACACAGAACTTAGAATTATTCCTTCCTCCCACCCAACCGATCTATACTATTATAATAATAATAATAATCATTTATTTTCTTATATACTGCCCAACCAGAAGTTCCGGGCGATTCACAGCAAGAGAACTGAGACATATCAGCGAAGACACAAAATACAGTAGTAATACAATATAGTGAAATACAATATGATGTAGTACAATGTAATATAATGTAAAATCATCCCATAAATTTATCAAACAAATAGGTTTTTATTGATTTTCTGAACTCATAGTAAGATTGGGATTGGGCAAATAGAGAACACATCCAAGAGTTCATTTTCCCCACTTGGAAAGCCAGAGTTTTGTCTAGAAAACTTTTTAAACGACAGCCTTTCAGAGAGGGGTACGTAAACATGCCCGAGTTTCTTGTGTTCTTATTTGATATGAATAATTGTTTATCAGGCAGCACAAATGGAAAGTTTTATCATCAGATCTGAAATCAGAATATTCTGCCATTTTTTTTTTTTTTTGCCTTGTTGATAAATTAAAGTGATAAAAGGAAATCTTTCCTGGAAATCAAAATGTATGGATTAATAAATGGAAGAAAACGTGTTTTTATATATATTATTATTATTATTTAGCAGAATTCAAATGGTTTTAAATATATTTCATGAAATTGTATAATGGGTGCCTTGCTGCATTTTCTCAAAACAATGCCAGTCAATAAGGCAGGAGTGACAAAAGATCACTATTTCCCTTACAAGATGTCAGATGGGCTAAGGGGGGAGGGGCCTTGAAGAGGTTTGCGGGGGTGGGGGGGGCTTGTTATTATCATGTTTCCCCAAAAATAAGACCTAGCATGATTTTTAAAGATGCTCCTACTATAAGCCCTACCCCAAAAAGAAGCCCTAGTTAAGATCGACCCCCGAAGCACCCCCCCCCCCAACGAATGTCCCCAACACTCCCCGACTCTATCCCTGACACTGGTGCTGCCTGATTCGCTGAAAAAAATCAGAGTCATCAATTCAGCAACCCCCACCCCGGTGAGACCGAACATATCTCTGCTCCGAGGCCTCCTAAAACAGCAGTGGAGGCAGCGCTCTAAATGGGCTGCTTCGGGGCCTTCCCTTTGCCACATCACTGATGACATTATGTTGAAAGGAGTCAGGCAGGATATGTGATGATGTAGAGGTGAACATCTCTGCTGGCGGCTGGATGTTAACTTAACTGAGCAGAACACTTCACTTTTAATTTACGTTTTCATTTAGTTTCTTATTACAGTACTCCCCCGAAATTCACGAGGGTTCCATTCCAGGAACCCCTGTGAATTTCAAAAAACCGCGAATACAGTTTTTAGGCAGGGGAGACAGGAGAGGGCAGCTGGAAAGGAAGGAGAGGGCAGCCGGAGTGCCGACGAGTGAAGGAAATCACTCGCTGTATGCTCCGACCGCCTCTTCTTGTACTAAAGTCGGGCCTCACCAATCAGGAACTGCTTTGACATGCAGCTCCTGATTGGTACGGCCCGACATTAGTACAGGAAGAGGCGGTCGGAGCATACAGCGAGTGATTTCCTTCACTCGTCGGCACTCCGGCTGCCCTCTCCTGCCTCTCCAGCTGCCCTCTCCTGCCCAGTCATTCGTGGTTGGAAAATACCGTGAATGAACAGGACCGCGAACCGCCGTCCGCGGATGAGCGGGGGAATACTGTATGGAGGATCATACTGTATGGTGGTCATATGATGACATATACCACAAAAGCAGTGGTGCAGGTGGTGGTGTTTTCTAAAAGAAACCCTCTGTTGGTCTGGGAATCAATAAACCATTTCTCCAGTTCCAAAGTCATATCATAGATCTTGCACTCATTGCATTTAGAGTGCCCTCCAGTAGTTTTTACCAAACAGATGATGTCCTTAATGTCAGACGGGTTCAAAAGTTCCTTTAAATTCTTCTGTCGTGTAAAGGCAATCCTCCAAAAGAATTCTGAAAATCAGGTTGAAAACTCTAAAATATTCCAGTGATGTCTTAAATATCCGTACAACTTTTCCGATTCTAGGCGAGTATTGTAGTATTCACGTCAATACTGATTCATCGGAGGATCCAATCAGGCTGTGCAGCCAATAAGTCCCGGTTAATAAATTTTGCACATTTATAAGCACAGCTGAGTGCAGCAGAGGGGAGAGCCCCTGTTTAATATCCAATCGAATAGACCGCGGCTTTGGGTCTTATATTTCCTTGTGCCCAAATACATCTAAAAAACTGAGATTGAGGAAGGTTTAGTATAAGAGTCACTGGATGCATAGGCAGCGGAATGCTTTTTTGTTTGGGGGGGCCTGCAAGCTCTGCCCCAGACCTCGTCCCCATAATAGTACTAATTGTAATACCATTTTTCCATTCATTTTCATATATACACACACAATATAATCTTATTCACACTGTACGTTTCTCAACATTCATTCCTATCAGAACATCTGGCCTTGGTCACACATGCAGAACACAGATAACCCCTATGCAAATACAGGACCACAAACTAAAAGTACTAATATATACAAACCAAACCCTAAGATTCAAGACTCTGCATGCAGTAGAACCCCCAGAGAAATAGAAACAAATGCATTTCTTCCTGAACAGTGCAAAATATAGACAGCAGATGTAATTTCTCAAAATTGACACAATTCAACCACTAAATTGAAAATAAAATCATTTCCCCTACCTTTGTTGCCTGGTGATTTCGGATTTCTAGCCATCTTTCCCAATCTCTGGCTGTACTTCCTTCTGTCTGTGCGCTTAACTGTGTATCCAGGGCACCTTATCCATTTCCTTCACTTTCTGCCATACATCCGTCTTTTGCATTAACTTTTAACATTCAACTTTCTCGGATCGGAGAAGGTTATCATGCCGCTGTACCGGGCCATGGTGCGCCCTCACCTGGAGTACTGCATCCAGCACTGGTCGCTGTACATGAAGAAGGACACGGTACTACTCGAAAGAGTCCAGAGAAGAGCGACTAAGATGGTGCTGCTGTACAGCGAAAGATTAGAGAAACTTGATCTCTTCTCCCTCGAACAGAGGAGATTGAGAGGGGACATGATCACAACATTCAAGGTACTGAAGGGAATAGACTTAGTAGATAAGGACAGGTTGTTCACCCTCTCCAAGGTAGAGAGAACCAGAGGGCACTCTAAAGTTGAAAGGGGATAGATTCCGTACAAACGTAAGAAAGTTATCCTTCACTCAGAGAGTGGTAGAAAACTGGAACACTCTTCTGGAGTCTGTCGTAGGGGAAAACACCCTCCAGGGATTCAAGACAAAGTTAGACAAAAGTTCCTGCTGAACCAGAACGTACGCAGGTAGAACTAGTCTCAGTTAGGGCACTTGTCTTTGACCAAAGGTCCACCGCGTGAGCGGACTGCTGGGCATGATGGACCACTGGTCTGACCCAGCAGCAGCAATTCTTATGTTCCCATTTTTCTGCTTTCTTCTCAGAATCTACTTTTCCATGCCTTCTCTTCCCATCTATCCATGTGTACCATCTCCTCCCTCTTTCTTCTCCCCTACTCCCATCTATCCATAAGAAGCATTTCTTCTTATCTCTTTCCTGTCACACCCATTGCTATGCACCATCTCCTCCCTCTGTCTCCCCTTCCCCTCCATCCCTATGCACCATCTCATTCCTCTCCCATGGTCAGACATCTCTGTCTTCCCCCTTCCCCCCTCATATGGTCTGGCATCTCTCCTTTCCATAGCCCGGAATCTCTCTCCTCTCCCATGGTCTGGCATCTCTCCTTCCCTCCCTCTTCCCGAGGTCTAACATCTCTCTCCTCTCCATTCTGTGGTCTGGCATCGCTCTCTCTCCTTCCCATTCCAGTGGTCTGACATCTCTTCTCCCTCCCAGTGCAACATTTCCCCCTCCCTCCTATTTGCCACTATCATGTCCAACTATTCTCCCCCTTTTTCCTTTCCCCATATACATCATCTCTCTTTCCCTCTCATGCCACACACCTATGTTCATCAATTCTCCGTTCCTTTTCCCTTCCCACTACTCCACCTGTGCAGCATCTCTCTTTTTCTCTTTTCCTAACCCTCCCAGCCCATGCATTTGTCCTTCCCAACCCTCTCCCAGTACGTGCAGTATCTGTCTTTCCCAAACCCCTGAGCATCTGTCCTCCCTGCCTTCCCAACTCCCTACCCCCTGCACCCAGCATCTCCCTGCCAGGCTCTGCACCCAGCTCCTTCCCTCCATCAGACTCTGCACCCAGCCCCCTTCCCTCCCTCCCCCTCCCCTGTCAGACTCTGCATCCAGCCCCCCTCCATCAGGTTTTGCACCTAGCCTCCTTCCCTCCCTCCCCTGTCAGACTCTGCACCCAGCCCCCTTCCCTCCCTCCCTCCCCTATCAGACTCTGTATCCTCCCCCCCCCCCGACTCTGCACCCAGCCCCTTTCCCTCGCTCGCTCTGCACTCTGCCCCATCCTCCTACCTCCTCTGGCCTGGTGGTCCAGAAGTGTAGTGGGCAGAAGCGAGCTTTCTGGCTCCTGTCCTGTTGCTAACCCTGCCGGTCGTGGCTGGTTTCTTCTTCCGCTTAGTGGCAATGAGCGGGAGTGTGCTTTGACGCTCCTACTCGGCGCTCAGTGGCTTCTTTGACTGGCTCTCGTGAATTCTTGCGGATATCCGCGCATAATGTCATTGCGTGGCATCCGCTCATGCACGGAATACCTCCTGCCCGATGCAATTTCAAGGAAGCTTTTCAAAACCCGGACAAAGTGCCAGGTTTTGAAAATCAATCTGGACCCCTGGACATGTCCTTGAAAAGGAGGACATGTCCGAAGAAATCTGGATGTCTGGTAACCCTATGCTAAGTACGCTACTGCCTGGATGTCTCACTCTTTGGCCTGGTAAACGTCACTCTTTGGGATGGTTCATTTTTGGCATCTCTGTGAACTTTCTCACATACATTCTTACTATTTCCACTTGTGCTCCCCCTTCCAGTAGCCCATCCTGACCACTCTCTTTCTGCCTTCCCAGCCTGGTCCTAGCATATTCTCTGCCTCCCCGGTCCAATTCCACCAATTACATTCTCTTTCCTGAGTCACATCATCACAGCTGCAGCCGCTGCTCCCTCTTTCTTCCAGGTCACTTCCTCCCCCTCCTTGACGCAAGCTAGTTATGACAACTTAGGTCAATTAAACATCTGATGACTATGGGCACATTGCACATTCTTATTCATGCCCTAGTGATAGTAACATAGTAAATGACAGCAGATAAAGACCTAAACGCAAACATCGTGATGGCACATTTGATAGTATATAATGAGATAAGAATGGTGGAAACGTACTCCAACGTGCCTGAAATATCAACACCAATATCTTATACTTAACTCAAAAGTTAACTGGCAACCAGTGTTCCAGCTGAAAAAAAGGGGGGTCACATGGTCAGACCTATGTCCACCCAATAGCAACTTTGCAGCAATATTTTGTATCAACTAGAACCTTTGGACGCCCTGAAGCACTGAGTTTTGATGGAATTCAAAAAAGTGTGGAATATACACAGAGGATCTCTAATTAGAAACGAAGAATGTAAATTAAAGAGCTATGGCCAATACTGGACAGACTTGCACGGTCTATGTCCCATATGTGATGATTTGGTGTAGGATTGGGCTGGACTTAATAGTAGAAATCCTGCAAACAGGATGGTTGGATAGGCTGGAGGGAGCTTGGACGGCAACTTCAGCATTTAGAACCTAGGACAATACCAAAGAAGAGACAAGTTAAATTAATCATGTATTTAATGGGTATAATTAATGGGCAGCCCAATCCTACACCAAATCATCACATATGGGACATAGACCGTGCAAGTCTGTCCAGTATTGGCCATAGCTCTTTAATTTACATTCTTCGTTTCTAATTAGAGATCCTCTGTGTATATTCCACACTTTTTTGAATTCCATCAAAACTCAGTGCTTCAGGGCGTCCAAAGGTTCTAGTTGATACAAAATATTGCTGCAAAGTTGCTATTGGGTGGACATAGGTCTGACCATGTGACCCCCCTTTTTTTCAGCTGGAACACTGGTTGCCAGTTAACTTTTGAGTTAAGTATAAGATATTGGTGTTGATATTTCAGGCACGTTGGAGTACGTTTCCACCATTCTTATCTCATTATATACTATCAAATGTGCCATCACGATGTTTGCGTTCATCACAGCAATCTTTGTTACAGGTGCCGTCAGCCCACCGGGTTTCTACTGCCACATTTTGGGGTACGTTATGGTCAGTGGTGGGTCCCACCCTTTTGAATCAATCGCCCAAAGGGCCTACGGGTTGTGCCGGCTTTGCCAGTGTTTAAACGACAGCTTAAAGTGTGTGGCGCAGTGGTTAGAGCTACAGCCTTAACGCCCTGAGGTTGTGGGTTCAAATCCCTCGCTGCTGCTTGTGACCTTGGGCAAGTCACTTAACCTCCTCATCGCCCCAGGTACATTAGATAGAGTTATGATAAAGTACCTGAATGTAAACCACTTAGGATATACGTAAGTGGTATATAAATAATAAATAAAATCTATTTTGTGGAACCTTCCAGAATTAACAGTCATTTAGAGCTAGGTTCTGCCAGTTGTTGTTGACCTAGTAGCCGACTGGAGCACTGGGATTCAAACTCATGTTGGGTATTTTTTTCCTATTATTTTATGGCATTCTTTTCTATGCTTTGGATTTTTATTATAACTGCTTGTATGGACGTTATGCCCTTGAGTGGATAAGCAAATGAAATAAACCTGAACCTACAGGTCAATGCTTGCAGAGTGAGAGGAGCCTTTGCAAATGGTCGTACTGTAAACTTTGACATCACAAGTCTGTTCATGCCCCAAAAGGAACATGTGAGCTGAAAGTTTTCAGGATACCAGATTTGCTTGGCTTTGCAAAAAGCATGCCCCTTGTAACCACCAGGAAAATAGCGGAAGCCCCAGCAGACATCACCAACCCAAACATATGTCTATATGTAACAGCATGGACAGATATGCCCTATATTTCAGTGTGCATATATTTCCCATGACTGTTTATAAGCTATCAGTTCATATCCAGTGATAGCTGCCAGATTTGTTTGTTTTTTACTGTAGCTGACTGCTTTGCAAAAAACAAAAAAACAAAAACCAAAAAACATCGGAGCTGCAATTCTGGGCTCTTGGTTTTTCCTGTTCAAGCTCTCCACTCCTGCTGGAATAAGGTTGTCAGGTCAAAAGCGCACCGGGACAAAGGCGCGCGCAGACAATTGAGCGCAGCGCGGAGGTGCGCACCACAGAAAATGATCGCGTCGCGTTGTGGGGGCATTGTGAGGGGTTGTAACCCCCCACATTTTACTGAAAACTTCACTTTTTCCCTGTTTTTAGGGAAAAAGTTAAGTTTACAGTAAAATGTGGAGGCTTACAACCCCCCAAACCCCCCGCAACACCGGCGCGATCTCTATTAAGTAAACTGGGGGGGCACCCCAACAAAACCCCCCGTTGGAGCCCCTAAAAACTGTAATTTTCTTCGGCACGCGCCTCCATCTTGCGCTCAGTTGTCGGCGCGCGCCTTTGTCTTTCATGGGGTTGTCTATGAACCGGAATAAGGAGTTTCAAGGGAAGACGGTCAGAGTTGCAGAGCTGCCGGCTCCAGTAGCTGTCAGAGGCCCATTTCAAGGTTTCTGGTCATTTCTGGAGGCAGATCATAGAAGCCAAGGTAGCGCTTTAATTTATTGAAGGGTTGGGCTAGTGGCAGTAGCTACACCCCCCCCCCCCAAAGAAGATTTAAGCTCTGCTTTTTGGTGCCACAATTTTCTTTCGGATGCTCTCCTGTCATCTGACCATCCATTCTGATGGAGAGCCTAAAGCTGAACACCTGAAAGAAAATGATAGATTCCGCCTGTCTGTGCCACAAGGGCAAAGAATCAGAGATGGGGGCAGGTACCAGCCTAAGCAGTTTACATTCAGGTACTCATGTATTTATAGGAACCAATGGTGTAGTAAGGGGGGTGGTGGGCGCCATCTTGGTGGGGGCACCTGTCCTTCTCCTTGGTGGGGTAACCCGTCCTCCTCTCCGTCCCGCTCCCCTCCCTGCTGCGTGCGTGCACCCCCTTCCCGGCGCGACAGAATCACTAACTCGCTGCCCACATCGGGGTCGTTTCTCTCCGACGTCACTTCCGGGTCCCGCGCCTAGGAAGTGGCGTCAGCGGGAGAGCCGACGCCGACGTGGGCAGCAAGTTTGTGATGCTGCATGTGTGTGGAAAATTAAAGAGGTATGAAAGAAGGGAAGGGGGGCGCGTGCTCGGGCAGGGAGGGCGGAGAAGAGGGCAGGGGAGGGGCACCAGTTGCCCTCGCTACGCCACCGATGGAAACCTACATCTGAGGCAGAAGGGAGATCGTGTCGGTGTCAGGTTTCCACCACAAAGGTCTGAGATTTAGAAAGGTACAGTGGTGCCTCACATAACGAACGCCTCGCACAACGAACTTCATGTCTTGATTCACACAACGAACTTCGTTTCACACAACGAAGTCGCCCGAGCTGCCGATGTATTGCATCCTTCCGCGCAGGCACTGCAGGCAGTCGTTAGTCACTGCGCTTAACTGCCCTCTCTCACAGCCCTTCGCCTGGCTCCCTGTGCAGTGGCGGACCGTCGGCTCGCCTCCTTTTATGGAGGGGCCCGGCGCCTACTGCTGATGCGTTGGGGGGGGCGGAGCTACTCTCGCCGCTTCCCCGATGCTAGAAAAAAAAAAAAAAAGAAAAGTTAAGTCCCAGTTTTTGCCGCTGAGACTCTGCCCTCTCTCACTGTATACAGTCGTCCTTTTAAGATAAACTCAATATTTTTTATATATCATGGCTTCTAAAAAAAGCAGGAAGGTGATTTCTGTTGAAATGAAACGGGAAATAATTAGAAGGAGTGAAAGTGGGGTAAAACAGTGTGACCTCGTCAAAGAGTTTGGCCTCAGCAAGACCACCATTTTCACCATTTTGACAAATTTATCTTTTTTTATGTCATCTTAGCATATTTTATGCTGCAGAACGAATTATTTTTTTTAACATGTATTGTTATGGGAAAACGCGTTTCACATAACGAACTTTTCGCATAACAAACTTGCTCCTGGAACGAATTAAGTTCGTTGTGTGAGGCACCACTATACATGTCTCTTACCATCTGATATGAACTGGAATATTTTGGACCGTGCTATTACCATCTGAAATACCCTCAGCCTGTCCTGCATAGAGATTGCTTTTATTCTGTAACATCTTTGTTTTGGATGAGAGAAGTAAGGAGAATGGATATCCACTGTATCTAAGTGGAACTGGTTTTTCTATGCAACTGTTTAAAAAAAAAAATAGCCTCTTTCATCAGCTGAGAGACTAAAGTTCAATATTTTGGAGTGTCACCTATGGTGTGGTCTACCTTATTGGAGTGAGTGGGATGTCTGATGGTAGCTTGCTTGGCCCACCCCCAGCTTCAAAGCTGGTCCTGGCCCAGGTCCTGACAAATAAATTATTTATATAACCCTACCCCTACTGTCTAGGCAACTGCCTAGTACCCCACTTGACCAGGGGGCTTACATATAGGTTAAAGTTTTTCTCAGGACTTTTGATGACTAATCTGCTGAAAGCACAAAACTTTCAGCGCAACGGCAGATCATAAATATGCAATTCAGCTGCACAGAGATAGCCAAAATGTTTTATTTTGCTTCAGAAGTTACAAATAGAATTCAACACAGCAAGAATCATCTCAATAGCAACCCGCTCCACTATGTAATACCACCGAAACTGCCCAGATAATCCGCCTTGAACCGCAAGGTAATGGCAGAATAGAAATCACTAATGGAATGGAATGTAAGTATTCTAAGTTTTCTGGGAATCAAAATAAGATGCTACTGGATTTTGGAATATGAAGTTCCTCATATTATGCAAAGATAAATTACACCTTCTTTACAGAATTTTGCTGCTATTTGGGTTTCTGCCAGGCATCTGTGATCCAATTGGCCACTGTGGAAACAGGATACTGGGTAGATGGACCATTGGTCTGACCCAGTATGACAATTCTTATGTTCTTTTGCGAGCAAAGTATCGGACAATCAAGCCATTGTGACATTACTGATGAGTTTAGCTCTTAGGCATTGGTGGAATGCGGCACTATGACATCACAATCTCAGCTCTGGAATGTTGCTACTACTTGAGTTTGTGCCAGGTGCTTGTGACCTGGATTGGCCAGTGTGGAATCAGAATACTGGGCTGGAGAGACAATTGGTCTGACCCAGTATGGCGATTCTTGTGTTAGCTGGAACACATTTTAAATACCTTTCAGCATTCAGCAGTGCGGTCCTTGCTAAGCACACTTTATGCCCTGGATTCTTCCAACCCATGAACTATTTATCTTTAGGGGAGGTGGATCCAGCAGGAGCATTAGAGAGGCTCAATGGGATGCAGCAGTCACTGTTTGAATGTGGTCACCCGCGCACCATTAAAATGGTATCCCAGGTCAGCATTTGAACATATTCAGAGGTCCTCCTCTGCTTTCACATGTTTGATGTTTAGAAGTAGAGGTAGGTTATAAGGATAGGAGTAGAGATAGGTTATAGAAATAGTCAGGGACCACTGCTCAGGCAATAGGCCTGATGGGCCGCCACGGGAACGGACCGCTGGGTGAGATGGACCTCTGGTCTGCCTCAGCAGAGGCAACTTCTTATGTTCTTATGTTCTTAAGGGATGTTTCTTTTCTCCAGTGTTGTTCAGAGGGAATTCCTAAATATCCAGACCTGGTACCTGAATCTTCCATATGGAAGTGACACCTCTATCCATTTGGAAGAGTGCTCGGTTGCTGTTTCAATCCATATATCCGTCCAAAAAGCCCAACATAATCCAGTCAATAGCATTTAATTATGTGTACCTGATAAAGTTGAGGCACTTGACCGGAGGGTCTTGTTGAAAATGACTCCAAGTCTTTTCATGTCTGCATTGTTCTTCCTCGTTGGATTTTAAAAGCAAATAATGAATTTAGGGATTTCTTACTCATTTATTTCTCTGTATCCTGTGAAATTAGAAGGGCAGCCCATATCCTCAACCTGGAGGACACCAGAATTCCCAAATTTGTCCAGCTGAAAATGAGCACAGACGACAGAGGAGAAGACTGTGTCTTTGACTGAAGAAACACCATCATGCACAATTTTAAAACCTTCAAGGTAGCCTTCAACAGTGGGAGAACATGGCCTTAGACAAGGTCAGATGGAAGCAGCTTTGTCACTTGGCCACCAACTTGGACAAAAGGCAAATGAGACAAAAATGGTCAACTCTGCAAATTCATCAATTTTTTTTTTTTGCCAGCATTCACCTGTGGTCTCAGTCATGGGCCAAAAATTGTTCTTATATCACGCTGAACTTGGTCAAAGAGAGTTTAGAAACATAGAAACATAGAAGATGACAGCAGATAAGGGCCATAGCCCATCAGGTCTGCCCACTCTACTGACCCACCCCCAAGTCTACTATCCTAGGGATCCCACTCCTGGTGACAGGTTCCCTTGGCTTAACCCTCTAAGGGATCCCACATGGGCATCCCATTTGCTCTTAAATTCTTGCACGCTGTTTGCCTCAATCACCTGCACTGGGAGCTCGTTCCAAGGATCAACCACTCTCTCGGTGAAGAAATATTTCCTGGTGTTGCCATGAAATTTCCCGCCCCTGAGTTTGAGCGGATGCCCTCTTGTGGCTGAGGGTCCTTTGAGAAAGAGAATCTCTTCTTCCATCTCGATACGGCCGGTAATGTACTTAAATCTCTCGATCATGTCTCCTCTTTCCCTACGTTCCTCAAGTGAGTACAGCTGCAAATTTTTCAGCCTTTCCTCGTACGATAGATCCTTGAGCCCCGAGACCATCCTGGTGGCCATCCGTTGCACCGACTCTACTCTCAGCACATCTTTTCGGTAGTGTGGCCTCCAGAATTGCACACAGTATTCCAAATGAGGTCTCACCATGGTTCTGTATAATGGCATTATGACTTCAGGCTTCCGGCTGACGAAACTCCTGCGGATGCAACCTAACAACTGTCTTGCCTTAGATGAACCTTCTCCACATGATCAGCAGTTTTCATGTCTGCGCTGATGATCACTCCCAAGTCTCGTTCTGTTGAAGTTCTAGCTAAGGTCTCACCATTCAAGGTGTAAGTTCTGCATGGATTTCTGCTGCCGAGGTGCATGATCTTGCATTTCTTAGCGTTGAAGCTCAGCTGCCAGGTCGAGGACCAAAGCGCCAACAAATGTAGGTCCTGTGTCATACTATCGGGTGAATTGCCATCTCTCACTATATTGCATAGTTTGGTGTCGTCAGCGAATAACGTTATCTTACCTTGAAGCCCCTGAGTTAGGTCCCCTATGAATATGTTGAAAAGGAGCGGGCCCAAGACTGAGCCCTGCGGTACTCCACTGGTCACCTCTGATGTTTTAGAGAGGGTACCGTTAACTACCACCCTTTGAAGTCTGCCACTCAGCCAGTCATTGACCCATGTAGTTAGTGTTTCTCCCAGCCCCATTGATTTCATCTTGCTCAACAGCCTGCAATGCGGGACACTATCGAAAGCTTTGCTGAAGTCTAGGTATACGACGTCCACGGATTCTCCCAAATCTAGCTGTTTTGTTACCCAGTCAAAGAAGCTGATGAGATTGGATTGGCAGGACCTACCCTTGGTGAATCCGTGTTGACTGGGATCCCGTAGATTCTCCTCATCCAAGATTGTGTCTAATTTACGTTTGATTAGTGTTTCCATGAGTTTGCATACTATTGATGTGAGACTCACCGGTCTGTAGTTTGCAGCCTCTGCTCTGCAACCCTTTTTGTGCAGTGGAACGACGTTAGCTGTTTTCCAGTCTATGGGGACTCTCCCCGAACTTAGGGAGAGATTGAAGAGTCCTGATAGCGGTTCTGCCAGGACATCACGCAGTTCACATTATCATCAACAGGAGATTCCATAATATGAAAATTAAGGATATTTTAAATAACAGTGAGGGAAAGGGATTTGATATACCATCTTTCTGTAGATACAAGCAAAGCAGTTTACATATTATGTGCAGGTACTTATTTGTACCTAGGGCAATAAAGGAGTCATAAGGAGCTGCAGTGGGAATTGAACGCAGTTCCTCTAGCTATTAGGCTACTCCAGCAACTAAAAGACAAAAAGCAATCACAACAATCAGAATGCAGATGGTTACTGGCAGGACTAGAAATATTAGTTTTGCTAAATTTGGAAGCCACCAACATTTTGTGGATTTGAATGCTGCTACAACTAGTCATTTCAGAATTCTCATGAAATTCAAATTGGACAAACTAGGCAAATGTTCTGCAGGACACCCTTTCACAGACCTCTGACCAATGGATAATCTTCCAATCATCTATGTTCCATACATAGCCAGTAGCTAATTGCAAGTGTCCAGCAAGATGGTTTAGGGTGCATGGCTTAATTAGAACACATCCTCAGCTCCTACACCCAGAAGCCTTTACTCTACCTGAGATACGTTGGCAATAAATTCAGAATCTGTACCCATAAAATTGAAGCTCCAAAGAAATTCCATTAGGAACTCAACAAACTCCGCTCTATCATCAGGCTGCAGAAGGTTCACCTTTTGAATACCACTCTGTGGTAACATGAGGGACACATAAGATCCACATTAGGCCAGAAACCCATTACATGCTTCCAGCTTCCACCAATAACCTACCTCTAGATCAGGGGTCTCAAAGTTCCTCCTTGAGGGCCGCAATACAGTTGGGTTTTCAGGATTTCCCCAATGAATTTGCATGAGATCTATATGCATGCACTGCTTTCAATGCATATTCATTGGGAAAATCCTGAAAACCCGACTGGATTGCGGCCCTCAAGGAGGGACTTTGAGATCCCTGCTCTAGATCCAATGACCACAGCCAAACCAAGCCATTTGTTCTGAGTGACATCTCTGAGAGAGACTCCCATCTGGCATTGGCATAGCTACTGTTGGACCAGGCCCACCCAACAGCAGCACCACACTCCCTCTCCTCCACCAGTGGCCCGGTATCTGCTCCTGTCCCTGAAACCCCTCCCTAGTAGCCTGTCCAACAGGCTTCCCTCTGCTGCATTCCACTAGTAAGGAAAAAGGAACTGATGTCATCAAGGGTGGGGCACAGCAAAAATGAAGAGTTGCAGCCGTCTCTGAGGGTCACTGGGGAGAAGATTCAGAAACAGGGGGAGTTGCAAGTTCGTGGACGGGAGATTCAGGAGAGATGTTGGATGTTGATCATTGGAACAAGCTTCCAGTGCAGGTGATCGAGGCAGACAGCGTGCCAGACTTTAAGAATAAATGGGATATCCATGTGGGATCCCTACGAGGGTCAAGATAAGGAAATTGGGTCATTAGGGCATAGACAGGGGGTGGGTAAGCAGAGTGGGCAGACTTGATGGGCTGTAGCCCTTTTCTGCCGTCATCTTCTATGTTTCTATGTTTCTATGATGTGGGAGAGAGGAGGGAAGCTGAGAGGAAGATTAATTTATATATTTATCTGGGGGAGAGAGGCATGCAAATGTCCTTCCAAGTCAATTCTGGGCCCACACAAAATGCCACACCACTGCCATCTGGAGAAACTACAACACACAGAGCCTGTAGTACGTCTCTCCTCTTTCCCTCCCCCTCCACAACATATGCACTGGTTTTCTTAGTAACATTAAGCCCTTTTGAGGAAGAGGGTGAGATTGCTACAAGATCTCTGGTAGTGCAACTGCCCTCAGGCTCCCCAGTAGCATACTAAGGGTGGGTCAGTGTGGTTAGTCTGCCCTGGGTGCAGAGAGTTGGGGTTGCTGGCAGTAGCCTAGTAAGGGGGGGTGCAGTATGCCTCGGTCATCATCTTGGTAGGGGGCACCCATCCTCCTCTCTGCCCCTCCCCTCGCTCCTTCCCCCCCTCATAACCATGCATGTGCACCTTTCCCTTCCCTCGTACCTCTTTAATGTTCCCGGTGTAAGCAACAACTCCAAGCTGCTACTTGTACCAGCATCAGTTCTTCCTATGAGGTCACTTCCTGGACCCATGGCTAGGAAGTGACATCAGAGAAAGAGCCGATGCTGGCGCGAGCAGCAGCTTCGGGTTGCTGTTTGCGCTGGGAACATTCAAGAGGTACAGGGAAAGCGAAGGGGTAGGCATGCACACATGGCAGGAGAGGGCAGGGAAGGAGCGGATGGGAGTGGGAGGATGCCACCGCCCCGGGTGCCTTTCACCCTTGCTATGCCACTGGGTGCTGGAGTGGTTGTGGGGCTGCAGCCCGCTGTTCCCACTCCTCCGATGTCAACTTCCTTGCTCTGGGTTGGGGAACTGGCAGAGTCAACAGTTGAATTCAGGAGGGCTGTGGACCCACAACCACTCCGCATATCCCCCTGGCCTGGAGGAGGGGGGTGCTCCATCCTGAGCTCCTGTCCGGTATGCCACTGACCATTCCATTGCTGACAAGAGCCAAGCAGAGGTGAGGGGCAGAATACAGGGGTGTACAGAAAGGGAGAACCTAAGCAGCAGCATTCTAGGTCAGGGGTAGGCAATTCCGGTCCTCGAGAGCCGGAGCCAGGTCAGGTTTTCAGGATCTCCACCATGAATATGTATGAGATGGATTTGCATGCACTGCCTCCTTGAGATGCAAATCCATCTCATGCATATTTATTGTGGAAATCCTGAAAACCTGACTTGGCTCCGGCTCTCGAGGACTAGAATTGCCTACCCCTGTTCTAGGGGACCTTTTTGCCTTACACAAACTTCTCGATACCTGGGGACCCCAATCCACTGCTAAGTATGTCCAGGATCGCTTTAACCACCTATGGAGCCCTGGGAATACTTTGCCTCCATTTCTAGTCCAGCATTGACCCTACTCTCTGCTCTCTCTCCTCAGCATCACCTCTTCATTCTTCCCTTCTCTCTCATCCACCTGTCCTGCATCACCTCTGTCTCTTTCCCTACACCTGGTCCAACATCAACCCCTCTCCTCCCTCCACCAAGTCCTGCATTTCCCTTCAAACATAGCTGGCTTCTATAGCAGCGGTAATAAGCATCAGGAGTCTTTGAGCCCATGTGCATGTGAAGATCCTGCTGGTATTGCCCACACTGATGTTTTCCATACGTGTGCATGACAGAAGAGCGGGACTTGGGTGTGATTGAATGTGATGATCTTATGGTGGCCAAACAGGTTGAAAAGGTGATGGCGAAAGGTAGAGGGGTGCTAGGGTGCATAGGGAAAAGTATGGCCAGTAGGAAAAAGGAGGTATTTGACCTCAATTAGAATACTGTGGACAATTCTGGAGGCCGCACCTTCAAAAACTTTCCAAGTTTATTCAAATTTGATATACCGCTTTTAATAGTGTTCAAGGTTACAATATAAAAAGTTTTAAAATATAATTTTGGGGAATAAAACAAAGACACGACGTACAGGAACAAAAGGAAGGGAGGGCTGAACTACAATTGAGAACAGGCTAGAAGAACGGCAGTGGAAAGAACATTAGAGAGGGGTAGCTATGCTCCTCCTTTATTGGAATTGGTGGGAATAGGGAGGTCAGGGGTCGTAAGCATCTTTACATAGGAAGGTTTTTAAGTTTCCCTTAAATTTTTCAAGATTTGTCTCTTCCCGTAAGTATAGAGGAAGTGTGTTCTAAAGCTTAAGGGCAGCAACTGAAAATATACGCTTCCAAGTGGTATCGTAGAAAATATGTATTAATGAGGGGACGTGGAGAAGAAATTGATTACTGGAACGAAGAGTTCTTCAAGAGCAATAGAGGATGAGCTGACTGTCAACGAATCCTGGTATGTGTAAGATCTAAAAAGGATGGAGTCGGTCCAGAGGAAGGCTACTAAAATGGTGCATGGTCTTCATCATAAGGCGTATGAGGACAGACTTAAAGATTTCAATATGTATACTTTAGAGGAAAGGCGGGAGAGGGGAGATATGATAGAGACATTTAGATACCTACGTGGTGTAAATGCGCATGAGTCGAGTCTCTATCAATTGAATGGAAGCTCTGGAATGAGAGGGCATAGGATGAAGTTAAGAGGTGATGGGCTCAGGAGTAATCTAAGGAAATACTTTGTTTACAGAAAGGGTGGTAGAAGTGTGGAACAGTCTCCTGGAAGAGGTGGTGGAGACAGAGACTGTGTCTGAATTCAAAAGGGCCTGAGATAGGCACGTCGGATCTCTTGGAGAGAGAAAAAGAGAATGGTTACTGCAGATGGGCAGCTCTATGACCTCACAATGCAGGTGCACAGAGCCTTAACCTATAGGAAGAGGAGATGCAAATGTTAAGAGCCTTAGCCAATAGGGAGAGGGGAGATATGATAAGAGACGTTCAAATACCTACGTAATGTAAATGCGCATGAGTCGAGTATATTTCATTTGAAAGGAAGCTCTGGAATGAGATGATATAGGATGAAGTTAAGAGGTGATGGGCTCCGGAGTAATCAGAGGAAATACTTTTTTACAGAAAGGGTGGAAGATGTATGGAACAGTCTCCCAGAAGAGGTGGTAGAGACTGTCTGAATTCAAGATGGCGTGAGATAGGCACATGGAATCTCTCAGAGAGAGAAAGAGATCATAGTTACTGCAGATGGGCCACTTGGCCTTTATCTGCCATCATATTTCTATGTTAGGGTGCAGAACCAGCAAGGCCTTCATGAGTGCTTATTGCTGATGATTCCTTCATTGCTGCTTAAGGTCCAGGGCATGGCAGTGGTGGACCATGGTGGCAACAGAAGGGAGGAAGGATCAACATGGGGCCTGTGATCCAATGGCTCTCTTACCGCTTCCTTACTTTATCTATGGCTAACTGGGACCCCCTTCTGCAGGGGCCCAGGGTAACTGCCCCTTTTCTTTGTAGATCAAAGCAACCGTGAGTGTGTCTATGAACACTGATGTTTCAAATCCGACCCTGTGTAAAAGAACGCATTAAAACCACAATGACTTGCTTGTGACTTCCATACTATGAAGGTTATTTCATACCAACAATTAATGAATTCCATTGTTCCATGCCCTTAATTAATTTTCTCCAAGGATTCAATAACCCATGGGACAAATTCAACTGGCTACTTAAAACGTCATTAAAAAAATCTAGGTGAGACCATCTGCTGAGTTCTTAGTTTCCTTAGAAAAAAAAGGGATCATAAATATAAAGGTGGAAGTCAGAAAAGAGTACAAGATGTATATCAAAAAGACTGATTTCAATGAAAAATCTGGCTACAGAAAGTGATCAGTTCATATATAATGTGCTCAGAGATATAAAACTCCAAAAGGAAGGCTAGGAAGCCACCTTTACGGGAAGCGTTCACCTTCCAGTCATTGCGACCTCATATGTATTTGATCATTCTCTGAGACTTGATGGAAAAAATATGTCTTATATTGCTTCAATTATTCAAAAGTCATTCAAAAGAATCAAAAAGGATCATTTCTAGTCTTCATATGTTTAAATGCATTAAAGTTCATAATATGCAGATAAACAAAGAAATTGCCGAATTGATTAGATGTAACATATGAAGACAAGAAATGATCCTTTTTGATTCTTTTGAATGACTTTTGAATAATTGAAGCAATATAAGACATATTTTTCCATCAAGTCTCAGAGAAGTGATCCGATACATATGAGGTCGCAATGACTGGAAGGTGAACTCTTCCCGTAAAGATGGCTTCCAAGCCTTCCTTTTGGGGTTTCATATCTCTGAGCGCATTATATATGAACTGATCACTCTCTGTAGCGACTTCTTAGATTAAGCATTTCTGGGACTAACATCCTACCATTGCTTTTCATTCAAAGCGTAGGGGTTGATGTGCATATTTGTTCCCCTTCCTGAATATGCAAAAGATTAAATCTTTGCCTAAAAGCTGTACTATATCTAAGCAGTAATAACAAAGCGACTTGCAGGTTTTTTGCCCGATCCTGATTTATGACACAGGATGAGCTTTTTCCCTTATTTAGTGCAACAACCTTCTAACCCACATTTTCTGCGACAAGCAGTACAGCAATAGAGGTGGGACTTAGAGGCGAGGAAGGCACACTGTTCAGGATACAAGGTAAATAAATGGTTTCTTCTTAAGCAGGGGCAATGCCACACTTTTTTTGGGATGCAAAGACCAAAGTAATCAGTCTCTAATCCAGTTCACAAGCTCTATACTCTCCGATGCTATGTTGAGCATAACATTGGCAGGTCATGGTCCCAGTGGCCTATCCCAGGAGTAGGCAATTCCGGTCCTCGAGAGCCGGAGCCAGGTCAGGTTTTCAGGATATCCACAATGAATATGTATAAGATGGATTTGCATGCACTGCCTCCTTGAGATGCAAATCTATCTCATGCATATTTATTGTGGATATCCTTAAAACCTGACCTGGTTCCGGCTATCGAGGACCGGAATTGTCTACCCCTGGCCTACCCTCATTCTATCGCCAATGCTCTTAAGCACTCAATATAAAGTGAAGGGTTGAAGACAGCAGGAAGATCACATGAAAGTGGTAGTGGGCATTCTGTAAAGCAGAGGTGTCAAAGTCCCTCCTCGAGGGCCGCAATCCAGTTGGGTTTTCAGGATTTCCCCAATGAATATGCATGAGATCTATTTGCATGCACTGCTTTCATTGTATGCTAATAGATCTCATGCATATTCATTGGGGAAATCCTGAAAACCCGACTGGATTGCGGCCCTCGAAGAGGGACTTTGACACTCCTGCTGTAAAGCAATTAAGGCTTCATTCATCCCTCCCTACAGATGTGTATGTGCAGTGGGGGATGAAACCAGAACCAGTTCTGGGCTCTGATGTCATTTGCAACACTAACACCGATACTTGACAAGGGAAACCCTGAAATCAAGGTGTCGGGGAACAGGAAAGAGGTAGCTCTGTGTCCATCATCTCTCTTCCTTACACCGTAATTGCTAGGAATGAGAACTTGTGGAAGAAAGTTGGAAACAGTAGCCCATGGTCCCACTTTAGAGTAAAGGGTCCATACCCAATATTACTCACTGGGAAATGCAATTGAAAATTGTTCTTAGACTTTACATTCCACCGGAACGTGCAGCCCGGATGGGGATTACTGCGTCGCATTCTTGCCCGAAATGCAATCAGGCTCACGCATCTTTGAGTCGCATGTTTTGGACCTGCCCAGCAATCCAGCAGTTTTGGAGACATCTTGGCCTATATACCACATCGCTTTGGGGAAGGCGATGGCTTCCGCAACCGAGGGCGTTATTTGGATTTTATAATATAGCCTCGCCCAAACCCGGAAGAATGTCAGCATTTATCTCCAGAGCCCTTTTGATGGGAAAAAAAGCCATCCTCACCAACTGGCTCTCCCGTGATCCCCCGTCATATGCACAATGGAGATCCCTAATGATAGTGCACGCAACACTGGAGAGACGCATGGTGGGAGACTTGACTTTTGGCCCGGGTCGCAAATTTTGTCAGGTGTGGGAGCACTTCTGGCAGGACCTCACACCGCGTGCTCGCAGTAGACTTTTGAATCTTTAAGATTTTATTCCCACTCTCAGCTGTTGGACTGGCCATGGATTCTGGGGGAGGGGAAGGGAGGGGGGGATGGGAGGGGAACTGATTATATTGTTGAAAATGTTATTTCCTGAATGGTACTACTGTTTGTATTTGCTTCTTACTGCTGGAATAATAAAAATCATTTAAACATAGAGTAAAGGGTCCATTCAAAATAAGAAGGAAACAATTGTGGGCAGAGGGCAGACTCAAGTGAAAACAGCAGGTTTTTAACCTTATGAAAACAAATGCAGAATTGCTAATGACAGCCCTTGACCTCTGGTTTTTGTTTTTTACACCAGTGGAAAAGTAAAAGAAATAGAGAGATTTTCAGGTGCAAATTTTATAGATTTTCAATCATTTGAGCATTTATTCACAGCCCAGAAAAATATTAAGTAAAATAGCCCACTTAGACTTCTCCTATCCATCATGCCCTTTACAACTTAGGCATGTTGCAGATGAGATGTATTCAAGCCTGGACCAAAGGGCCATAATGGTCACTTGCCCCAATGGAGACCCAAGGTAGCCAAAAGAGGATACTTAAAGGGCGTAACCCCAGGAAAGCTCCTCTTCCAGCCTTTGGCCACCAATGGGCCTTGCTTGGGCTGGGGCAACCATCAAGTGAAAGCAGGCTGGGATTCCCCCATTCCACTCCCCTTTTAAAAACACAGGGAACCACACGTCTGTCTTCAGGTGTCTGCTGATGCCAAATTTTCAGATGCCTTCCTTTCACAGAAAGTGCTGTGTACAAGTGGGCATCTACAATGGCCTCTGCTAGACGGACCGGCCAGTGCCAGCGTCTTTGGCCTGTGACTGAATTTTAAGGAAACCGTTCAGCAGACAGAGGGCGATGTCATTTGCTACAGAGCCTGTAAAGAAATCAGGATTTAGAAGGGATGTTCTCCTATGAATATCTTCAGTCTGATGACAGAGCTGCCTCTAAAATTGACCACGGTGTTGACGGTGACCATTTCCAAGTCCAACTCAATCTCTCTTGGGCCTTTTATGGGACGAGTCATAACCAGGGTTGCACTGATGGGGCCTGTTTGCTGCAAAGGAAAACCAGAAACAGTGAGTGGTGATATTTAGGATGTTCTCATCTTAGAATTACAGTAATTTCAATGTTTATGTTAAAACGGTTTTTATTGATGAAAACAAAGTCATTGACATACAACCAAAGAACAGACCAGAACAACCAAAGCAACAGAATAGAGCATGTCAATTGGTTCTATCATCAAAACAATTTTATATTATAACAGTCCAACACCCAAATCCTTCCTATAGATCCCCCCGTTTATGGTAATGCAAACAATGTTGATCGACGACCCAAGAATATCACACAGCAAAATCAGCAAACCATACAAAATATCAATACCAAAAGCAGGTAATAAAGAGAAAGAACATTCCAGTCATCAAAAAACAGAAGGTAAAACCAGAAACCCCTCCCCCATGTATCCCCCCCCCCCAAGAACCACCTCAAAGGCAACCAAACATGACAAGAACAACAAGATTACATTTGCTTCAAGATCTTGGCAGTTTTAAGAAAAATTTAAAGGCTGTTTTGTTTGCTCAAGCATATTGTGTGGTTTGATTATAATTAAGATACAGACGAGGTCTGACAATTAAGTTCGCATACTTACCTCCGTGCGCTTACATTGGCAGCACTGTGCAAACAACTCGGTAAAGTTTCATAACGTTGGCATATCAGTTGTCTCACAGCTAAGTTTGTGTCGACATGTGGCGGTGTCTTGCTGAGTGGCATTCATTATTGTGTGCTTTTGTGTGCTGTTGCAAGAATGTCAGCGCTTAAATTAGAGCAACAAATAAACATTACATTTCTTGTTAAATTTGGCAAGAGTGGAAGTGAAATCTGGGACATGTTAGTCCAAATTTATGGGGATAATGCCATGAAGAAAACGGCAGTGTACAAATGGATTAAACGTTTTTCTGAGGGGAGAGAAAGCATCACTGATGGAGAAAGGTCACAGCGGCCAGTAACGAGCAGAACTGACAAAAACATTGCAAAAATTTGTAGAATTGTGCGTCAAAATCATCAGCTGACTGTGAGAAGCATAGCGGACCAAGTAAACATCAATAGAGAAACAGGAAAATCTTAACTGAAAATCTTGGCATGAGAAAGTTGTGTGCAAAAATGGTCCCGAAGGAGTTTGCCGACAAACAAAAGCAAAGGAGAGTCGAATTTGCCAAGAGCTTTTGGAGAGGCATGATGATGTGTTGAGCCATGTTATAACTGGTGATGAAACATGGGTGTACCAATAATGACCTTGAAACAAAGCGTCAACGTTCACAATGGAAGTCAACCAATTCTCCATGACCAAAAAAGTTCTGCCAGTCCAAATCAAGAGTCAAAACTATATTGCTAACCTTTTTTGATATCCGAGGGATTGTTCATTATTAATTTGTACCAACTGGACAAACAGTTAACCAAGTTTACTATTTGGAAGTGCTGAAAAGGCTGCGTGAAAAAGTTAAATCGAAAATGACCTGAACTTTTCGACAACGATTTATAGCTCTTGAATTACGACAATGCACCAGCTCACACAGCAGTCTGTGAGGGAGGTTTTTTAGCCAGAAAACAAATAACTGTATTGGAACACCCTCCTACTCACCAGATCTGGCCCCTAATGACTTTTTTCTTTACCCAAAAATAAAGGAAATATTGAAAGGAAGACATTTTGATGACATTCAGGACATCAAGGATAATATGATAACAGCTCTGATGGGCATTCCAAAAAAAGAGTTCCAAAATTGCTTTGAATGGTGGGGACTAGGCATTGGTGTCAATGGATAGCTTCCAAAGGGGAGTAATTCAAAGGTCACCGTAGTAATATTCAGCAATGAGGTATGTAGCACTTTTTCTAAGATGAATTTGCAAACTTAATTGTCAGACCTCGTATAGGTATTTTGTCTTTTGTATATATGTGATGTAGATTAATTTTATGTAGGTACTTTGTTACCCACCTAGTTAATAGTTGAGAAAAAGTATCCCCAGTGATGTCGCCTTGAGCCTATTTAGGTATGTGTGATGCACAAATGGAAGATTAGATTAGATTAATGCCACAATGTCGTCGGATGTTTGTAATGAATACTGGGATCAAAAAGTATTTGAAAAAGAAAGAAGAAACTCTTTAAAAGTGATAAAGAGAGCCAGAAAAGTCATCCAAGTGTCTAGTAAGTGGATTATCCGCCTCTGTACACTCATTGTCATGTAGTTTGCAGTGGCAAGGGCCTTGTTTTCATCCAATGTATGGGCACCACCTGCTGGCTGTAATTCAGAAGCATGGGAAATGTTTTTGGGTTACTTAACAGGAAGGAAGAAAGGAATGCCCAAAGTTACAAAAGTATTGGATGTTTTCACAACAGGTTAACAGAAAGGTCAGGGGCTCTTCTGGAATGCAGTCTTCATATATCAACATAACACAGCCTGGGACTATCTCCTGTCCCACCAATCTGGGGTGTGTCGTGGCTTGCAGTCCTCCTAACTTTTAGTAAAGTTGGACACAGTATAACTACATTAACCCTGCCTAATGTTTTACACATTGCAGGTTGGAGTCAGTGAATGGCGCTAAACTTATATTTTGTAAAGGGTGCTCTTTAACAGAATAGTAGCAAACAAGAGCGGCCCAAGGCAATCAGCTAGCTGCCTGAGGTGAATGATGAGACCGACCCCCCAAAAAAATTCTACTTGTAATTGTTCCAAAGGTTGGCGCTTCTCTCGTTGCCCATCTGAGGCCGGTCCAACATCTCTCTACTGCAGCCCACCCTCTTTGACATAACTTCCTGTTTCCATTGGGATGGGCTACAGAAGAGAAAAGACGTTGGGTTGGCCTCAGATGGGCAGCGTGTATAAATTGCCAATCTTTGGAACAATTAAAGGTAAAATGGGGGAGGGGTGTTACATAAGAACCAATGGTCCATCAAGCCCAGTAGCTCGTTCTCATGGTGGCCAATCCAGGTCACTAGTACCTGGTCAAAACCCAAAGAGTAGCAACATTCCATGCTACCGATCCAGGCTAAGCAGTGGCTTCTCCCGTGTCTTTCTCAATAACAGACTATGGACTTTTCCTCCAGGAAATTGTCCAAACCTTTCTTAAAACCAGCTACGCTATCCGCTCTTACCACAACCTCTGGCAATGGGTTCCAGAGCCCAACTATTCTCTGAGTGAAAAAAAAAAATTTCCTCCTATTGGTTTTAAGAGTATTTCCCTGCAACTTTCTCTTGGGAGCTCTGTTATTAAGAGGGGCTGTGGTCAGGGATTGAACTGAAGGGGAATGGAGAGTGGCGCAATTCTCTATAGGGCGCCACAGCGTGATTGACATGTGGTTGGCAGCCACTTTATAGGCGGCCGCCAATATCAACACCTTATAGAGAATCCGGGTCCAAGTGCAAACTCTATAACAGCATTTGGGTGCCAAGATTTCATGATTGATTACTAGCATGTACCAGTGGCGTAGCCAGGGGAGGGGGAGGGAGCTCTGGACCCTCCAAAGTTACAGCAGCCATTGCAGCGCTATCCAGCCTCCCAATCTCAACCCTGCTTGGTTTCTTTTTACAAAGCCATGGTAGCAATTCTCCTGCAGCAAATGCACCAAAGCCCACAGGAACTGAATGAGCTTTGGTGCATTCGCCAAGGGGGGAATCACTACCACAGCTTTGTAAAGGGAGCCCTATATTTGTAGGGTTACCAGAATTTTGTCCGAAGAAACCTAGGCTCATGGACCCGCCCCATTCTGCCCCTAGCCCTTACCCTTAGCCCCGCCCCATTCTGCCTCTGGCCCCGCCCCTTCAAAGCCTCATCTTTGTTTCCCGACCTCCAGGTCGCATCTGGAGGGCATCCGAGCACGCGCGGATGCACATTGCAGCTGTACTCACTCGAGGAACGCAGAGAGGGGGGAGACATGATCGAGACGTTCAAATATGTCACGGGCCGTATCGAGGTGGAAGAGGATCTCTTTTTCCTTAAAGGACCCACGGCAACAAGAGGGCATCCGTTGAAAATCAGGGGTGGGAAATTTCATGGCGACACCAGAAAATATTTCTTCACCGAAAGGGTGGTTGGCCGCTGGAATAATCTTCCGCAACAGGTAATTGAGGCCAGCAGCATGCCAGATTTTAAGAAAAGATGGGATTGGCATGTGGGATCTCTTCATGGAGGTAGTTAGGGGGTGGGCCATTAGTGTGAGCAGACTAGATGGGCCATGGCCCTTTTCTGCCGTCATCTTCTATGTTTCTATCCGTGCATGCTCAGAGGCCCTCCAGACATGGCCGGAAAGTTGGGGGCTTTCCAAAACCCAGACAAACTGCACGGGTTTGGAAAGTCCATCCAGGCACCTAGACAGTCCTCAAAAATAGGACATATCCGGGTTTTCCCGGACATCTGGTAGCCCTATACAGTATATGAAAGCGTCTCATTCTACAAGGAAGAAAAGTATTCCACAAATGGCTGCACGGAACTGAGTTCCCCATTAACAGAATTAAACGTATAAGCTACCTACCCTCATGTAGAATTCTCTTCCTTCATTTCCCGACTTGATCTGGAAGATGTAATAGGCACCAGGGTAGCGGGTAGTAGCCTGCATTTGGAAGATGTCAGAAGGCACCGTACGCTCCGATACCATTTCCATGTGTCTGTGCAGAATGGTGAATGGCTGGTCCCTGCAACCAGGGTTTTCAGCAGGGCACATACAGCGACTGGTAAGAGACAGAAAAGAAAGACCTCATCAACCCCTAGTTCTATGCAAACTTCTCAACCAGGACTGGAAGGCAAAGGCGGCAGTCACTTTTTCAGTAGCTTGGGAAGGGACATGCTCCCCCCTCCCAGAAAGATCACAGCTTTAGTAAATGAAAAATGACGGCAGATAAAGACCTGAACGGTCTCATCCAGTCTGCCCATAAGTTATAATCATTAAAAAAAATACATGATTAGATTAACTTGTCTCTTCTTTGATATTTCTGGACCATAGACTGTAAAGTCTGGTATTGTCCTAGGTTCCAAATGCTGAAGTTGTCGTCCACGCTCACTCCAGCCTATCCAACCATCTCGTTGTTTGCAGGACATTAACCGTAAAATCTGGCTAGTAACATCCTCATGTTCCATATTAGTGGAGTTCACATTGATGCCCTCCCCAGCCCAACCTACACCAAATCACCATGTATAGATAGCCCCTTAGTCCTTGGGAATTGGGGGTGCCCTCCCTACTTTAAAAATGCAGAATCCCAGAGTTTCATGAAGCCTCTCAGATAGGGTTACCAGACATGTCCTCTTTTTAGAGGACTGTTCGGGTTCTCGGAGGGACTTTCCAAAACCTGGCAGTTTGTCCGGGTTTTGGGAAACCCCGTGCTTCAGCCGCGTCTGGAGGGCCTTCAACAAGCATGCACGGATTACATCACACGCATCCATGAATGCTGGAGGCCCTCCAGATGTGGCCTGGAGGTCGGCAAAAAAGAGACGAGGCTTTTTGGGGGTGGAGATGGAAGTGGAACGAGGCGGGGCGGGATGGGGCGGAATGGGGCATGTTGTAGGCAGAACAGGGCGGGGCCATGCATCCAGGTTCTCTCGTCGTTAAATATAGTAACCCTACTCTCGGTTATCTGTGTTTGGAAACCCCCCCCCAATCAGAACCAACTTTTCAAAATTATTAGGAGTGCTAAACCCAATGAAAATGACCTCACCCTAGACCAGGGATCTCAAAGTCCCTCTTGAGGGCTGCAATCCAGTCAGGTTTTCAGGATTTCCCCAATGAATATGCATGAGATCTATGTGCATGCACTGCTTTCAATGCATATTCATTGGGGAAATCCTAAAAACCCGACTGGATTGCAGCCCTCAAGGAGGGACTTTGAGATCCCTGCAGTAGACATAGTCAAGGAATTTGTTCAATATTAGGAGTGCTCAAGCACCCACAGAGCTGGCTTCTATATGTAGGACCCCGCCCCCTAGGGATTAAGATTTTAAATGAGTTGCCAGAAATTGATTTATTTAAACGGTATTCTTTAATTGATTAGCAATTTAAAAGCTTGGGATACCCTGGACTGGAAAGACAATAAAATGATATGATCCCTCTAAGACAGGGGTAGGCAATTCCGGTCCTCGAGAGCCAAAGCCAGATCAGGTTTTCAGGATCTCCACAATGAATATGTACGAGATGGATTTGCATGCACTGCCTCCTTGAGATGCAAATCTATCTCATGCATATTTATTGTGAAGATCCTGAAACTATTTTATTTTACTTTTTGTGATTATGATAAACATACCGATACCGAGGGCCTCAAAATAATACCTGGCGGGCCGCATGTTGCCCCCGGGCCATGAGTTTGAGACCACTGGTTTAGACTGAGTGCCCTGATTATCCTGACCTAAAGATCACTCCAGCCTGTTTCCTCTCCTGTATTTTCAAAACATGTCTTAATGTTCATCAGAAATTTCCCAGATGGATCCCAATATGTTTCTGTTGTGAACATCATCTACCACTATGCGGCACAGACAGATGGACATATTTATACCGATAATCCCAATTGCCATCATTTCTCACGTCTGGCAATGTACATGCATATCAGCTGTCCCAGCTATGGGTACTCAATCACAAACTTTCAAACTGAATGCAGGTTCATCCGACAGGGTTAATCCACTCCTGGGTTTACCCTGTCACATTCAGAGACTTGTAGTCTTGATTTTCTCAGGGAATACAATGCAAAAATCAGGACTATAAGTCCCTGCATGCAATGGGGTAAACCCAGGTTTGGATCAACCCTGTCAGGCAAATTTGCATCCAGTTGGCTACCCTAATCAATTGAGGCCTGCTACAATGATTGTACAATTTCTACAATGAACAAGGATTTTCATGGTCACTGAGGCACATCCTCCGTGTCTCTAGTTGACCAGCATGTGCTGCTACTGTATCAACAGCAGTTGGTGATGGCAGCCACCTTCTCTTGCTTCCCACCCCAGCCTCTGGGACCAAGAGCTGGGTCATCATCAGGCTCCATAAAAAGGAGGATGGATTGAGACATCCGCGTTTTACTTCTATTGCTTTCAAAGGAAGTCAAACCCGGAGGCCTAAAATTTAATGCTACGAAATGCAAGTCATGCGGCGCTCAGGAACAAAACCACGTACACTGAGCCTTTGTCGCTAAGCTTCCTCATCAGCCTATTTTCTTCATATTTTGAGTCCCATAAGAATATATAATGGTCTCACTCAAAATATGAAGGAAATAGGCTGATGAGGAAGCTTAGCGACAAAGGCTCAGTGTACGTGGTTTTGTTCCTGAGCGCCGCTTCTGATGGCCTTCTAAAAGCAAGATAAGATGATTAAAAAAGTATGTTGAAAAATGCTATTCTGGTATTGAAGAGACTCTTTGTAAATTACCAAAATTAAAGTTTGTGACCTTTTATAAAGAGATAGCATAGTGCACTGCAGCTTGAGTTACAGGGCTAGCCGATTTGTAACTTGTAATTAATATTACAAGCATTTTAATTTTCTTTAAGCATTTTGATAATGATTCTTCCACTGTTGCATTTGAAATAGTTTGCTCCTGCTATAGTACTGGCATAATGGTCTGAATATTTTTTTTTTTAATTATATTTTAGAACAATATAGTTTGCAAAAGTGACTAGGCCACTTACTTATCATTGAGGGTTATATATGGATCCTCACATTTCACGGGAGCAAGACATTTAAATGACCCCGGGACATTGAGACAGGTCTGCTGCACTGTACATGTGTGGTTCCCATAATCGCATTCGTTGATATCTGAAATGCAAACACAGACGATACGTGTTTTCAAAATCCTTAAATAAAGTAGGTAGAGAATGACATGGGAACAAATTTCTCCCTGTGCTCGCGGGAACTCATTTTTCCTTTCCGGCGAGTTCTTTTCCTGTCCCTGCCCCATCCCTGCAAACTCTGTCCTCATCTGCACAAGCCTCAAACACTTTAAAATCATAAGAAGCAACATTCTAGAGCTCAGATTGTGATGTCATAATGCCTCATTCCACCAATGCCTAAGCTCTGTCCTCATCTGCACAAGCCTAGAACACTTTAAAATCATAAGTAGCAACATTCTAGAGCTGATTGTGATGTCATAATGCCTCATTCCACCAATGCCTAAGCTCCGTCCTCATCTGTACAAGCCTAGAACACTTTAAAATCATAAGTAGCAACATTCTAGAGCTGATTGTGATGTCATAATGCCTCATTCCACCAATGCCTAAGCTCCGTCCTCATCTGTACAAGCCTAGAACACTTTAAAATCATAAGTAGCAACATTCTAGAGCTGATTGTGATGTCATAATGCCTCATTCCACCAATGCCTGAGCTCCGTCCTCATCTGCACAAGCCTCAAGCACTTTCACATCATAAGTAGCAACATTCTAGAGCTCAGATTGTGATGTCATAATGCCTCATTCCACCAATGCCTAAGCTCCGTCCTCATCTGTACAAGCCTCAACCACTTTAAAATCATAAGTAGCAACATTCTAGAGCTGATTGTGATGTCATAATGCCTCATTCCAACAATGCCTAAGCTCCGTCCTCATCTGTACAAGCCTCAACCACTTTAAAATCATAAGTAGCAACATTCTAGAGCTGATTGTGATGTCATAATGCCTCATTCCACCAATGCCTAAGCTCCGTCCTCATTAGAAACATAGAAACATAGAAAGATGACGGCAGATAAGGGCCGTAGCCCATCAAGTCTGCCCACACTATTTACCCACCCTCTTAAATCTACTGACCCCCTAAAGAATAATTGTAATTATACTGTCACTCTACTGACCCGCTCATTCAGTCCTAGTGACCCTATCCCTTGTAATTATACTGTCACTCTACTGACCCGCTCATTCAGTCCGAGTGACCCTATCCCTTGGCATGACCTCGTAGGGATCCCACATAGGTATCCCATTTGTTCTTGAAGTCTGAGATGCTGCGTGCCTCGACCACCTGCACTGGAAGCTCGTTCCAATGCTCAATCACTCTCTCCGTGAAGAAGTATTTCCTGGTGTCTCCACGAAACTTCCCTCCCCTGAGCTTGAGCGGATGTCCTCTTGTGGTCGAGGGTCCCCTGAGAAGAAAGATATCATCTTCCACCTCTACCCGTCCCGTGATGTACTTAAATGTCTCAATCATGTCTCCCCTCTCCCTACGCTCCTCGAGAGTGTAGAGCTGCAATTTGCTCAGTCTTTCTTCGTACGGGAGACCCTTTAGCCCCGAGACCATCCTGGTGGCCATCCGCTGAACCGATTCAACTCTGAGCACCTCCTTACGGTAATGCACAAGTCTCAAACACTTTTATATCATAAGCGTTCGAGGCTTATGCGGTTAAGGCAGAGCTTACAGGAATGGGGAAGGGATAGCGACAAAACTCGCAGGGATGGAAATCCTAAATATATGCTAAATATTTTTCCTTAAGAATTGTTTTAAAACATTCCAAAAGTTCTGCACCGATGAATTCAGTTCCCCAAGCACAGCGTGAAATATGTATGACAGGTTGTGCTGTGGTCAGACTAATTTTGAATGAAAGAACAGTGACTAACCAGACTTTTAGAAAGAATTCATGTATTTAGCATTATCTCAGACCTATATTCAGGGAAGACTGCATGCCTATCGGCTATCAAACAGCGCTTCAGACCTTGGCAGCAAAAACTGCTACTGGAGATACTCTGGGCAGGATCTCTCTTCACCTTTGAGTACAGGAATGATCCACACCTTCCTCAGGCTTTTTAGTAACATAGTAGCTGACGGTAGATAAAGACCCGAAGGGTCCATCTAGTCCAGGGATCTCAAAGTCCCTCCTTGAGGGCCGCAATCCAGTCGGGTTTTCAGGATTTCCCCAATGAATATGCATTAAAAGCAGTACATGCAAATAGACCTCATGCATATTCATTGGGGAAATCCTGAAAATCCGACTGGATTGCGGCCCTCAAGGAGGGACTTTGAGACCCCTGATCTAGTCTGATGAACCTGATTCAATCTAAAAATTTGTTGGGGGTTTGTTGTTTTTTGTTTTTTTTTGGTTCTTCTTCTTAGCTATTTCTGGGCAAGAATCCAAAGCTCTGCCCGGTACTGTTCTTAGGTTCCAACTACTGAAGTCTCCGTCAAATCTCAATCCAGCCCATCTACACCATCCCAGCCATTGAAGCCCTCCCCAGCCCATCCTCCACCAAACAGCCATATACAGACACAGACCGTGCAAGTCTGCCCAGTACTGGTCTTAGTTCAATATTTAATATTATTTTCTGATTCTAGATCCTTTGTGTTCATCCCATGCTTCTTTGAACTCAGTCACCGTTTTCCTCTCCACCACCTCTCTCGGGAGCGCATTCCAGGCATCCACCATCCTCTCCGTAAAGTAGAATTTCCTAACATTGCTCTTGAATCTACCACCTCTCAACCTCAAATTATGTCCTCTGGTTTTATCATTTTTCTTTCTCTGAAAAAGATTTTGTTCTACGTTTATATTTCAAGTATTTGAACGTCTGAATCATATCGCCCCCCCTGTCCCTCCTTTCCTCATATGGCTGTAACCAAACCGCATGGTTTAATTTTATAAAAGCCACTGCTAAGCTATGGACTGGATTCCCAGATATTTGGATTTTCTTTTTTTTTTTTTCAGTTCAAGAACATATTATCTCTGCCTTTGTCAAGAGTCTCAACGGCTGGTAATTCTATCACATAAATAGAGCATTCAATGCAGGTCAGATTTAGAAGGAACAGGGAAATATCTGGTGTCTCATCCTCACGACGCGTGTCAAAGCAATTCCTGACTGGTGTAGCCTGACTTTACTACAGGAAGAGGCAGCCGGAGCAGACCGCGAGTGATTTTCTTCCCCCGCCGGCACTCCAGCTGCCCTCGCCTGCCTCTCCTGCCTTTTGCGGTTTTTCAAAATTCGCGGGGGGTCCTGGAACGGAACCACCACGAATTTCGGGGGGGAGTACTGTATTTACCAACCTTTCTGAAGGTGCCACATCAATGAGGTTGCTTACCTTCGCAGCTTCTGCTGTCGTCGAGCAGAGTGTAGCCGGAAGGACAGGCGCAGTAGTAATTGCCAGGCTGGTTCACACATTTGTGCTGGCACAGGAACTCCGAGAAACTGCACTCGTCCATATCTAGAAGGAGAGCAAAGTCACCGCTTAGGGAAAATGGCATTTCAGGCACAGGAAAAACCCCAAAAAGGGAGCCCAAGGAGGCCTCAACGATGAGACAATCAAGGCACAGTGAGGACGAGATGTCAATAATTCAGCCACGGGTGTAAACGTCAAAGTTCACTTTCTTGACAGTAGCACCGCGAGAACTTGAAGACTCGACACTGATAGGGTTTTGGCATCTATGTCTTTGTCCAGTCTCAACGGCTGTTAGTTCTATCACATAAATAAAGCATTTCATGTGGGTCAAATTCAGAAGGAGCAGGAAAATATCTGAAGTCTCATCCTCGCGACTCCTTTGTTTTGTTTTTTTTTAATTTAAATTTTAATTGCAAATTTTCATAATATACAACAGACATTGAACATCAACCTTCAGTCACATCAATAGTAGAAGCATCAACTACTAAAAATGCTCAATAAAAAAATGCACATTTACCCTACAATTTTCACCCCAGGACCCCCCCCATCCCTCCCATCTCATATAGCCCCAACTCCATACCCCCATCCAACCCCCCCCCCAGAAACCCTCTCACCATCCAATGAGCCAACCAGGCAGAATGAACTAAGGAACCCCTACAGAGTATCCAATAAATCTCTTATTTTGATCGTGACTCCTTTGTTGTGCCATTTCAGACACAAGCCCAGATTGCAGGCTTCCCATCATATTTCTAATATTGGTTCCCATAAAAACCATTTTATTTTCAACTTGGCTGCACGCCGTTTTATGAAGATTTGTACTCTGAGCATGCTAGAAAAATGATAGCAAATCGGATACAAAATCACCCAACTCTATTGAGAGATCACTTTTAGAAATCATATCAACTTATAATGAAACATGTGCTCAGAGACATGGAGGCAAAACACCAAGGGGCGAAGCCCAAGAACATCGCCTCATCATCGCATTTTCAATATATTGCAGTTGATAGCAAAAAAAACTCTTCGTTCACTTTCTCATTTGATTAATAGTTCAAAAATGACAAGCTTATCTTGAATTACAGGTTCCGACGTGGCCCGTTTCGATCCTGCGTCAGGGAACCAAACCCTTAATTCAAAGTGTTATTTCAAAGGTGGTGTTGTCTCAAAAAAATTCCAAATAAGTTCTCAAAGGGGGAGAAGACCCGCTTGATACAACACCTGAGCACCAATAAGAATATCATTTAATGAAAATATGCGAAACGGGGTGTCCTCGGTGTATAAGAACATAAGAAATGGCTTCGCCGGATCAGACCCTAGGTTCATCCAGTCCGGCGACCCGCACTCGCGGAGGCCAAGCCAGGTGTTCCCTGCTGAGAAACCTCGTTTACTCGTATTCCCCAATGTGATTTGCGAGAAGGTGTGCATCCAACTTGCCCTTGAATCCCCGGAATTTTGGTCTCCATCACAACCTCCTCCGGGAGAGCGTTCCAAGCGTCCACTACTCGTTGTGCGAAACAGAATTTCCTGATATTTGTCCTGGGCCTGGTGCCCCTCAGTGTAGGGTCAGCGATAGGAGAAGACCTCCAGCGTTTAACATAGAAGGCACAGATTAACCAACCTGTGTCAGCACACCATCACTGGACACCTCACGTGTGCTCAAATTAATAAGTGAATAACTTAAACAGTGATATGAATACTTTATAAATCACACAACTGCTGTAACAAGCGTGCGTCCCGCTAAGAGAACCCCCCCCTGCCAACTCCAGCAGGTAGTAAACTCCTCCCAGCTGGCTTGGCATTCTAACTGATCGTCAATTCCAACGACACTGGCAGCGTGCCAGATTTTAAGAAAAGATGGGATTGGCATGTGGGATCTCTTCATGGAGGTAGTTAGGGGGTGGGCCATTAGTGTGGGCAGACTAGAAGGGCCGTGGCCCTTTTCTGCCGTCATTTTCTATGTTTCTATGATTATTCTTCTGCCTCCTGTTTGGCAACGGGTTCCTGATGAAGGGACTTTTTGTCTCCGAAACCTGGCTTGGTTGAACCTACTTCCAGGATGCACAGTTAATATGTTCTCCTGTCTTGACTACGGACATTTGGACCAATCATTAAGCTAAGTCTGAGTTTACTACCTATTGGAGTTGGCTGGGGGGGTTCTCTTAGCGGGACGCACGCTTGTTACAGCACTTGTGCGATTTATAAAGTATTCATATCACTGTTTAAGTTATTCCCTTATTAATGAATTTGAGCACATGTGAGGCGTCCAGTGATGGTGTGCTGACACGGTTCATAGACAAAACCACGGAAGACAAAGGTGTGCGCCAACTGAGGACAAGACGGAGGCGCGCGCCGAAGAAAATGACAGTTTTTAGGGGCTCCGACGGGGGGTTTTGTTGGGGAGCCCCCCCACTTTACTTAATACAGACGGCGGCAGCGTTGTGGGGGGTTTGGGGGGTTGTAACCCCCCTCATTATACTGTAAACTTAACTTTTTCCCTGTTTTTAGGGAAAAAGTGAAGTTTTCAGTAAAATGTGGGGGGTTACAACCCCCCAAACCTTCCACAACGCCCCCACAGCGCAGCGCGATCTGTATAAAGTAAAGTGGGGGGGTTCCCCCCACACACACCCCCGTTGGAGCCCCTAAAAACAGTTATTTTCTTCGGCGCGCGCCTCCATGCTGCGCTTAGTTGTCGGCGTGCGCCTTTGTTTTCCGCGGTTTTGACCTGACACCGCTGACACAGGTTGGTTAATCTATGTCTTCTATGTTAAGCGCTGGAGGATTAGGACCGCTGCGAGCGGTGGTCTGAAGATCCCTATAAACATTAGAGTTTTGTCTGCACTCATAGAAAATTTCGGGAGTGGTTAGATACAAGCAGTGGCATACCCAAAAGAGGGTGGGCACTTCATTTATGCCCCAGCCCCGCTCTCTGTGCCCTCCCCCCGATGACCCCCGACGTAACATCATCGTCTTCTTTAAAGCAGGTCAGGGGAAACACGGAAGGTAACACAGGGTCATGGATAGAGTTTGAAGGGAGGGCTAACGAGAACAGAATTATACGGGGACACTTTAGTGCAATATATGAAGGAACAAACGATCCCTCGGGGTCTGGGATTTACTAAGGAGCCAACGTGTTTCTCTTATGATAAAGATTTTGCACTTAACCCGACAGCGGGGAGCCAGCTTGGGACTCTGGGATGATGCCTCTTGTGTTAAATGCAAATGCCAGCCAGGTACGTACCTCCACTCATTTTTGGAATGCTCTAAACTTACTCTATGGAGGGGGGTGCTGGCCAAGTTGGAGGCTATCCTTCAACGGTCGGTGGAATGGGACTATGGGGTTTTACTTCTAGGGTTGCAGGAGCCACTTATTGAACAGGGTTTGTCTGTCCCCCAGCGGCGCTTCCTTTACAATGTATTCTTAGTGATTAAGAAAGCAATTCTTTCTAGTTGGATTTCTGAGGCCCCTCCCCCTACTGCGATGTGGCATGCCAAATTGCGGGACATGGCCACTTTTGAACGCCAGTGGTATGAGGGATCTTCCAACTGTGATAAAAGATATTATGTGGCTATGTGGGAAGGCTTACTGCGCTCGATCTCTGCTCCAGAGCCAGTACCCAGTGACAGCTAATTGTGAGTTTCTGGTCCAGAGGAGAAGACCCCCTTTGGGGTTCTCGGGAGCCCCCTGCTTACCGGGGTGACCTTCTCTCTATTTCTCCTTCTATTTTCCATCCGTAGGCCTATTTCTTTCTATATACTCATAGACAGCTCCTCTATCTAGGACTGGGGGGGAGGGGGAGGTTTGCTTGTGTGTGTGTGTGTGTGGGGGATTAGTGAGAAAGGGGGGTGTGCCTGTTGTCATGTGTGTGCTTGGTGAGCATGGGTTTTGAGTCGGGCTTGGGGGAATGTTTATTTGGTTATTTGGTTATTTGAGGGGGTAAGTAAAAATAGGTGGAGTTGGCACTGCCTTGTGGCGGGGACTTTCCTTGTATTTCTTGTTCATGGATCCTTCTCGAATCCCTGATGTCTCTGGTTTGGTTTGCATTTACCAGCTGTTTATGTATCCCTTGTGTTATCTGCTTGTAGATTATGGCATTGTTGCCGCCTGAATGTATGTGCTGCTTCACTGTTAATAAACATATGTTTAAAAAAAAAAAAAAGATTTTGCAGCCAAATGGAATGCAATTCTGAACAGATGTCGTCAGGATTTAATGTTATTAATGGCGGAAACTATGTCAGGAGTTGAGCAAGAGCTTAAAATGTTTTTTTTTTCAAATTTCTGATATTGAGTCCAAATTGAAAGCTGGTAACAACTTAAGAGACATAAGAGAAGCTTCGAAGGGATTTGCAGTCCAAGATACAGAGACCTTTAAAGATTCACTGTGACAGTTGAAGATTGAAAAATGCAAATGAAATGTACATGATTATCTACAGAATACCATTTATCCATGCACGTGGAAAGAAAGGAGCAAAGTCTATAACCTTGAGACAGTATTTAAAGATTCTGACTATAGTGGAGATAGCATTTCAAACAAGATCAGTAAAGGATCTGCTAAAAGTAATTTTTTTTTTTTTTTTTAATATCTTTCGAAGTGTGGACAAACTTCAGAACCCAGAAGAATTGGGTTTCACAAACAAAAAATGAGCAGTCCAGTAACCAGAGCTGGTTTCCCATATTTTTATCCTTGCTTTCTTCACTGAGCTTAAAGCGTTCAAGTATCTTACGGGCCGCATCGAGGCGGAGGAAGATATCTTCTTTTTCAAGGGTCCCACGACAACAAGAGGGCATCCGTGGAAAATCAGGGGCGGGAAACTGCGAGGTGACACCAGGAAATTCTTTTTCACTGAAAGAGTGGTTGATCGCTGGAATAGTCTTCCACTACAGGTGATTGAGGCCAGCAGCGTGCCTGATTTTAAGGCCAAATGGGATCGGCACATGGGATCTATTCACAGGGCAAAGGTAGGGGAGGGACATTAGGGTGGGCAGACTAGATGGGCCGTGGCCCTTATCTGCCGTCTATTTCTATGTTTCTATGTTACACTATGGCCCTGGTTTACTAAGCCACTGTAGAGGCTTCTACCATGGCCCAGGACACTAAATGCTACGAAGCTCATAGGAATTCTGGGCCACAGTAGAAACCTCTCTACCATGGCTTAGTAAAAGGGGGGGGGGGATATATATGTTGTTCTCCCTGGGACTTTATAAGGCTGATTGGTTAGACCTCACAAGATATTTCTTGAGTTACTCTTTTGGTGGATCAAATCAGAACCTTAAATTTGAGTTACAATTTATTCCAGCCACGGTTTATGATCCTATTATAACTAGAGTGGTCTTTCTTTTTTTTTAGTTTTATTCACAAATTAAAGCTTTGCTAATTTTCAATATTATCTCTACTTGGATTGCATATATTGATTAATCATCCTAGTTTTTGATGGATACCACTAGGATCTATGGAACCCATAATTGCCACATTTAGAGATCTGGTATTAGGGGACATAATCGAAACATTCAAGATAATGAAGGGAATAGATTTAGTAGATAAAGACAGGCTGTTCACCCTCTCCAAGGTAGAGAGAACGAGAGGCCACTCTCTAAAGTTGAAAGGGGATAGATTCCGTACGAACTAAGGAAGTTCTTCTTCACCCAGAGAGAGGTGGAACACTGGAACGCTCTCCCAGAGGCTGATATAGGGGAAAACACCCTCCAGGGATTCAAGACAAAGTTAGACAAGTTCCTGCTGAACCAGAATGTACGCAGGTAGGGCTAGACTCAGATAGGGCACTGGTCTTTGACCTAAGGGCCGCCGTGTGAGCGGACGATAGACCACTGGTCTGACCCAGCAGTGGCAATTCTGATGTTCTTATTAAAAAATATTGAGCGTATTGGACGTATACTAATAGGACAATTATGGGAATCAGTAGCATTAAGAGAATTGCTAAAGAAGAAGATGATTATGATTTTGCAAGCAGATAAGGGAGGAGGAGTCAGTGGCGTAGCGAGGGTGAGTGGCGTCCCTCCCCCACCCTCATCTCCTCTCCCCCCCCACCCCCAATCCCCCTGATGCATGCATGCTCCCTTCCCTTGTACCTCTGGTTGTTCACCGCCGTGAGCAACAATAACCTCAACATGCTCCTCGCGATCCCGTCATCTCTCCCACTGACGTCACTTCCTGTGCGTGGCACCCGGGAGGGATTACGCAGTCGGGAGGAGAACGTCATAGTTGTTGCTCGTGGCAGTGAACAATTAGAGGTAGGGGGAAGGGAAGTGGGCATGTGCTAGGGGGAGGAGTGAGAAGAGGCAGGGCGGAGAGGAGGAGGGTTGCCGACGCCCCCACAAACATGGCCCCTGGGGCAGACCCCTCCCCCCCTTACTACGCCACTGGGCGGGGTGGTGGTTCAACTTTCAGAGATTACCACCAATTGAGGCCTAATAGAAGATCTTGATCAGCGACTACAATGTAATATTAATGGGGGGATTCATTAATGTGTGCTACTGTTAAGATGGGTTATTTTTGCACAAGTCGTGCTATTTTACTACAGGGGCACAATTTGAGGTATAATAACCCGCGGCTAGATCGATAACTGGAACGCTAAGATATGAGCATATTACTCCATATCTCCGTCAACTGCATTGGCTGTCAGTTGTATTTAGAATTCAATGTTATGTCACCAATTCCTATATGGCACGATCCCTGAATTTTTAAAAGAGTTTGATGTCTGGATATCAACCATCACGATCACTGCGCTCCGAAAGTTCAGCATTTGCTGAAGACAAAGGCTAATCCTAAATATGTGGAAATGAAGGCCATGACTTTTACATGTGCCGGAGTAAAGTTGTGGTCGGACTAGCCTGGTTGGTCAAATTTGAAAATGTAGAGACAGGAACTCATTCAGGAAAATGTTAAAAAAAAACCCACAACTATTTGTAGATGCATTTCTTTGAGCAACTGATCTTATGTAAGGATTGAATCCAGGGCCGTATTTAGATGAAAAGAGGCCCTAGGCTATTCCACTTACGAGGCCCTTTCACCTCCCATTTTTAAGTTTGTAAATTACATGAGAGATAATAAAATACATCATTACTGCGATATATATCAATATGTTAAATGAAACATGTTGTTATTGGTACTAACCTTTATAAAAAATGTGACACGGATCTTGAGGCCCTAGGCTGAAGCCTAGTTAGCCTATAGGAAAATCCGGCCCTGATTGAATCTGTCTGCTTTTGTTCTGATTTGTTTTAATATTTTATGTATGTAACTTTTTGTAAACCGTTTTGGAAAAAAACAGTATAGAAATTTTAAAGATACATAAATACATAACAGTAGCATACATTGATGAATTCCCCCTTTAGCAACTTGTTACCTCTGCCATGGATCTCGTATGTTAAGCAGGTTTTCTATTCCGCCTTTACCTATCCAGTTCAAGGTCGGATTACATTACAAGAGGTTGGATCAGTTACCCAGGAAGTTACAATGGACAGATTGATGTGGGTATTCAATAGGGTTGCTAGTATAATTAAGTCATAGTTACATATACATAGTTACAAGAACAAGTAGGTCATCGTTGGCTCTTCGTTATGTCCCAGGAGTTCCATTAGACAGTTTAGAAATGAGTCTCTACAAACTACTGTTTCAGTTACTTCAGGGCTGGCTCCCTGTTTAGGTACAGAAGTGCTTTTAAACATTTTCTGAACCTGAGAAAGGGGTCACAAGATTGTAATTTAAGTGGTTGTTGGTTCCATCATTTTGCTAATTGATATTGGATGGATAAGGTAATTTGCCTGGTAGATTGTATGTTGTTGCAAGCTAGAAATTTTAAGAGGAAAGATTTCTGGTGGAATATCTGTTGAAGGCACCCTGGGGTAGGATGGCCAACTCTGTTAGGTATTTTGGGGCGTTCCCTCTCAGGATCCTAGAGGCAGTGATGCCTAATGTAAACTTGACCCTTGCACTTATGGGCAGCCATTGCAGGTGTTCCGATTTCCATAATCCATATACGAGTCTTACTGCTGCATTTTGAACTCGTTGTAGACACAATAGCAATGTTATGCAGCCAAGAACTAGTGTTACAGTGGTCTAGTCAAGATAGGATTACAGATTGCACCGCAATTTGGAAAGCCTCTGTTTCAAAGTATTTTCTGATGGATCTTAGCTTTCTCATCACAGGGAAAGATTGTTTTATTATTGATTGTACGTGGCTCTTCATGGATAGGTGGTGATCAATTTTTACTCCTAAGATTTGGGATTGTAGTTCTTATAGAAAGTCTATGTCGTCTACTGTAATCTTTGGAGTGTAGCATGGATTAGTAGAGGGGCCTAGCCAAAAGAATTTGGTTTTGTTCTTATTTAGTTTGAGGCGGTGGGTTGAGGTATGTTAATAATTAATGCAGCATATCTTAAAAATGTCAATATTGATGTACCCCCTGTCTATTATTTTACCAACAATTCATAAGAATTTAGCTTCACCTCTGGGCCACCCTATTGTTTCTAAGCAAGGATCAGCATTACGTTGGCTTCGGTTTTTAGATTATTTTTTTTGCAACCAGCTGTGAGACAAGTAACATCACATATGCAAGATACGTGTGTATATTGCGTTTACTTAAGGATGTAACAGATCTTCCTAGACCAGCTTGGTTCGTACGAAGGATGTGACATCACTATATATGCAGATACCACAACAAGAGGCATTATCTGTAATGCAGGGTACGCTTAACAACTGGGTGGGCTTTCAACATGTATCCACTGATCTTTTGATGGATTAGCCACTTTAGAATTATTAATGGTTTCTTAGCAATGGGAGCTTCTCCCCTCAGGGGCTACACTGTGGAGGAAATTCTGTAAACAATGCTCAGAATTCCTGAGTGCTAGATTAAAAAAAAAATATCGCATAAAAAATCTGTTGCAGCCGTTATAGTAGCAATTGTAAAAATGCGAGTCATTCTCCAAAAAAATGCTCATGCAAATGAGGTTGGCGGAAAGTAGCAGAGACTCGCTAGATTTGCATGCGCCCATCGCTGGGTAGAGTGATGGACACATGCGCAGAATAAACACAAAACACATCAACAGCGGGAGAGATGCCCAATGTCTCCCACTGCTAACCAAAACCTCTTTAACTCCCCCTCAGCAGCGGGGAAGATGCCCAATCTCTTCCGCCCACATTTCAGATGCCTAGGGCCGCCTAAGCTCATCTAAGACCACTTCTGGGTGAAACCATGCCCATGCCTAGCCTTGGGCGAGCTTAAGCAACCCTATGTGCCTCCCTAGGCTCGCAAAGACACCTAGAATGTAGGCAGCCTGCCTCGGGGTGTTTAAAAAAACACGTCCTCCAATTGGCTGGTTAGACAGTGGTAGGATGTCTACCGGCTCCTACAATCGGGGCTCTGTTTATAGAATTTGCCCCTAAGTATTAGAAGGGGAAAGTTACACGTTTCTATAAAAGCCATGAGATAATCTGTACAAAACAAGAGACATGCTATGAATGGAAAATGTATGGATTTTGATGTTACCAGAGCAGCTGACACCATCAGCCTCCAGCTCGTAGCCATTCCCACAGCGACAGAGGAAAGAGCCGTAGGTGTTGAGGCAGCTTTGCACACAAGGGTTCTCGGTGGCACATTCGTCGACATCTGCAAGGCAAGAGAACGCTCCTGAATTTTCTCACACAAAAAAAACCCAAAACAATGGTATCTACTGAATTTGACCTTACAAATTTTCTTGAGGATTCGCAGGATGCGACAAAACTAGATCTGCCCTCTTAGTGACTTGCCTAAACAAGAGTGACAAAAGGTTGATGATGAAAGCGTATCTTAAAAATAAGAAAGCAGTGTTTTGTGGTGCCAATGTTTTGATGTTTCCAGATGTGGCTAAGGCAACACAGCTCAGACATAAAGCCTTTTGGGTGTTGAAACCTAGGCCTGTGGCCTTAGGTGTCAGATTATTTTTGAAGTTTCCTTGTAAATGTCTTCTAAATTTTCAAAGTAAGGATTTTGTTTTTGGGGGGATGACCCAGGGGCATAGTAAGGGGGGGTGAGGGAGGCGTTCCGTCTTGGGTGCAATGTTGGGGGGGGGAACACCCATCCTCCTCTCCACCTTTTTGACTCTTCCAATTCCTCCCCTCCCTTCCTCCACACCTCTACGTTGAAGTTATTGTTTGCGACGGTCAACAACGTGCTCTTTGTGACCCCTTCAGCTCTCCCACTGATGTCACATCTGGGTGCCACGCATAGGAAGTGACATCAGAGGAAGAGCCGACGGGGTCGTGAGGAGCATGTTGTTGACCGCCGCGAGCAATAACTTCAACTAGAGGTACAGGGGTAGGGAAGGGGCGCTTGCGGCAGGCGGGATTCTATAAATGGCACCTTAATTTAGGTACCTAACATAAGATAAAAATGCTGTTTAAAACCAATTAAAAGTGGTTTAAAAAAATGTAGGTGCCTACTAATATCACGTCAACGTAGGTATTTTATGATGCATGGCTAACGCTGGAAATGGCGTCAGACAGCGTAAAGTCCTTCTGTAGGCATGATTCACATGAAAAGTTGGCCACAGAAATGCAGGCATTCAAAACCTTGGCCTACTTTTCTGGCGCCTACCTTTCCCGATGATGTAATTCTATAAACAGTGCCATCACATGATTGGCTTGTGATTGGCGACCATTTTTAAGGCGGCGGCTGCTGCCAGCACCATAAAAAGAATCCAGGCCATAGGGAACAGAGCAGAACTACTGGACTTCCAGCGTAGTCATGTGAAGGGCAATTCTATAACTGGGTACCCACATTTAGGCACTATATATTCAGTAAGCGCTGCTCAAAAAAAAAAACCAAACGGTGCTGAAAAAATATCTGCGTGGAACGCAGTTCTACAAATTGCAGTCTGAGCTGCGTGTTGTTTATAGAATAGCGCTTATAGCTGATTTCTTCGCCAAACAGTGGACTTGAGGATTTATTTATTTGGATTTCTATCTTGTTGTCCCAACAGCTCAGAACGGGTTGCAAAAGGACATTCACAGTGTAGGGAGAGGATATGACGCTTAAGACGGACTATTGAGGACAAAAGAAGTAAACAAGGAAGAGAAAATAGCAATAGAAGCATACAAGGGGACAGTGGCCTAACTCTATAGGGGCGAGAGGTTAAAGATAGTAGCTTTCAAAGGGGTCAGATGAAATAGAGAATGACACGGTGACAAAATTCATCACCGTTTCCGTCCCCGCGGATAACCGCGGGAAACCATCTTCATGTCATTCTTTAAAGAGAGAGGGAAGAATCAGAGTTTGAATGGCCACAACCACTGACCCTCAAGCTTTGCTTTGAAGAATGCTGAGACTGAGCAGCAACGTTCCAGAGCAGATATTGTGATGTCATAATGCCTCATTCCACCAGTGCCTAAGAGCCAATCACATCAGTGATGTCACAATGGCTTCATTATCCTTGGCTCCCATAAGAATCAGAGTATGAATGGCCACAATCACTGACCCGCTTTGCTTTGAAGAATGCTGGTGTAGAAGGACAGAGGATGAAATAGACACTAGAAAATGACATGGGATTATTTCCCGCGGTTATCCGCGGGGACGGGAACGGTGATGAATTTTGTCACCGTGTCATTTTCTAAGCTGAAACCTAATCATGATGTGTAAGTTGTACACAGATCCCCAGTTTTCAGTGACACTTTAATAAACACCTCAGACCTGCCCATGCTCCTTTCAGGGCCACGCTCCCTTTTGAGTTGCGCGTGGATCTGTATAGATTAGAACCTACCAAGATGCATTGCATAAATCCCAACTGCTGCCAAGTAACGCCGATAATTTAACACCTAATTATTGTTGCTAATTGACTCGTGCACCTCAGGATAGTGCGCAATTTTGCGTGTGGAAATGTTCACATCATTTATAACACTGGTTCCCAACCTTGTCCTGGAGGACCACCAGGCCAATAGGGTTTTCAGGCTAGCCCTAATGAATATGCATGAGAGAGATTTGCATATAATGGAAGTGAGAGGCATGCAATTCTGCTCCATGCATATTCATTAGGGCTAGCCTGAAAACCCGATTGGCCTGGTGGTCCTCCAGGACAGGGTTGGGAACCACTGATTTATAGAACCCAGCCATATATGTGCAACACGACTAGCTTTATAAGTATAGCTGCTTCCAGGGTGCCTAAGTGCTAAAGAATACATCAACGTAGGAATTTTTTTTAACAGTGAGAGACTACTTTGATATATTCTTTAGTCGAGGGTTCTCTGAGGCAGCTGGAAGCGAAACGTGTCGGAACCCAACGGCATAGCGAGGGAGGTTGGTGCCGTGTGCCCCCCCCATTCTTATTTGCCTCCCTCTATATCTCGTGAAATGTTTGCTGGCACGAGCAGCATTTTCCACCCACTGTTCGCGCCGGCATATGCTCCTTTCTGACATCACATCCTGGTCCCGCAATCAGAAAGTGATGTCAGAAGGGAGCCGATGCCAGCGAAGGCAGCAAGCAGAAGAAGCTGCTTGAGCCAGCGAACATTTAAAAGGAGACACAGGGGGGTGGAGAGAAGGAGAGGCACTGGCGCCCCCCCCCCGCAAAGATGGCGCCTAGAATGGTCCACACTCCCACCCCTCCTTACTAATGCCACTGCCAGTACCCGCTGCAAAGCTAAGTGCAAAATTATACCCTTTTCACTAAATAAGATTTTTTACACTAAAGCATGATTGGGCTACTGAAATATGTGCGATGATTGAGAAATAACAAAGACACACAAATGCTGGGCTTGACCCTTCTATTGGTCTCGTTCCACACCTCTGAGCACATTCAATATAATCTGGAACATACAAGGTCTGTTCAAAAAGTTCCAGGACAGTTTGAATTGCGTGCCAATGGGAAGTTCTTTTGAGACACACTAGTCAGTGTTGAGTAGCTTGAAACCTCACGAGTAACCTCCTTTTTCCTGTTTGTTGACAGACTACAAACCTTCAAAAAAGAAATAAAAACCCTTCTATTCATACAACACATAAAACCGAACTAACACAATCAGAAATGGCCCAAGCATCACCTGCATCTACTACATATGAACTTCCAATACCATGACAACTCAGATGTAATCCTTAACAACTCAAGAAATGTACAAACTACTCCCTAAATACTTCTAATCTCCGGACAATTACATTACATTACATTAGTGACTTATATTCCGCCTTTACCTTGCAGTTCTAAGCGGATTACAGTGTAAGACAGCTGGACATATCCAGGAAGTTACAATTCAGGGGAAGTATACAGATCAGGCATAGAATAGAGGGGGATAGCTGGGGTTTTCTAGGAAGTTATAATTGGATGAAGCTTACATAATAGATGCCGGAATTTACAAATTTAGGAGAAGGTTTAGGTTTGGTTGCGAGGTTGTATATTTTTTTTTGAAAAGTAAGGTTTTGATTTCCTTTCGGAATGATTTAAAGTCGATAGTTGTTGACAGCAAATTGGAGATAAAGGGGTCCAGTTTCGCTGCATGCGTTGCTAGGAGGCCATCATACATCTTCTTTCGCTGAGTTCCCTTGAGTGGGGGATAGGCGAATAGGTTCTTAGTTCTATTTGCCTATCCCCCACTCAAGGGAAAGAAGATGTATGACGGCCTCCTAGCAACGCATGCAGCGAAACTGGACCCTATTTGTAATACGCCTTGAACCGCAAGTTAATGGCAGAATAGAAATCCCTAATGTAATGTGTTTTAGTCTCCAAGCTATGGCAGTTTTTGTGAAATTGTGTTTTCGTGACTGGCTATTTTTCATCATGTGCGACCTCATTAAGCAGCACTACAGAGTGACGTTCTGTTTTAAACTGGGTAAGACCGCTACAGAAATTTATGAAATGTTGAAAGTGGCTTATGGGGAACATGTCACGAGTCGTTCAAGGTGTTTTGATTGGTATTCACGCTTCAAAAGTGGTTGTGAATTAGTGGAAGACAGTTCGCAAACTGGAAGACCATCAATGTCAACTGATCATGATCATGTTGATCAAGTGTGCGCTAATTGGCAATTAACTGTTAGAGTATTGGCAGAGGAATGCAACATCTCCATTGGTTCATGCCACAACATTCTAACAGAGAAGTTGGGGATGTCTTGCGTTGTGGCAAATTTTGTTTCATGGTTGATGACTGACAACCAGAAGAACTACCACATCATGATCTGCTAGAATCTTCTTCAGCAAGCAAATGAAGACAAAACATTTCTTGATAACGTGATGAGACATGGGTCTATGGTTATGACATGGAAATCAAAGCTCAATCATCTCAATGGAGAACCAAAACATCGGCAAGACTGAAAAAAGCTTGACAAGTTCGGTCAAACATCAAAGTGATGTTAACAGTTGGTTTTTTTTTTTTACAGTTGTGGTGTTGTTTACTATGAATTTCTACCACAAGGATAAACTGTCAACAAAAATTACTATCTGAAAGTGTTGAAATGACTCCATGAGAGAATCAGGAGGAAGCAGCCCGAACTTTGGAAGGAGCATTCATGCTTCCTGCATCAAGGTAACGTGCCCGCTCATGCCGGCATCAAAATTTGTAAATTTTGCACAAAACAATGCGATGACAGTTCTTCCTCAGCCACCTTACTCTCTTGACTTGGCCCCTGCTGACTTCTTGTTGTTTCCTAAACTTAAATCCATGCTGAAAGGAAAGTGATTCGACACCATTGAAGGCATAAAGCAAAATTCGACGCAACAACTTTTGACAATTCCTGAAGATGCGTTTAAGGACTGTTTCCAGAAGTGGAAATGACGTTGGGAAAAAAGTATACGTAGGGAAGGGGAGTACCTTGAAGGGGACCCAATGGAATAAGTTGCAAGATTGTTTAATAAATTGGTATAAAATCAGTCCTGGAACTTTTGGAACAGATTTTGGAGATTTTTTTTTTTTCGCTGTGAGTTTGTGCTCGACTTTAGGATTGTGCACTTTCTGTCAGCACATTTTGAGTTTAGTTTTCGCAGTTCTTTTTGGGTAGCCTCACAATATACCACAGCATTAGTACAAATACATACTGCATGGGCAGTGTAGAATTAAAAAAATATATATATGAATAAAAAAAGAAGAGTGAGCTATAAAGGACAGGAAGTGTAGGTACGAAGGAGTAGAGCAACATAGCCAGTAGAGAGTGAAGGGAAGAAAAGAGTGACTAGTCATCACTGGATGCTACTGTTCCCTCTAAGCTGAGCGGGAGTCCTCCACCTACAATCTGGCCAGTGGGTGGTGCTGTTTCATGATCACATTTTCAATAGTGAGAGACAGACAAGCTCTGTAGGACTCCTGGGAACCTTCCTCTCCCTAGCAATTGAAATTACAATACTGAAGCAACACCCCCCATGCCCCCTACTGGCAGTTGGAGGACACCCACTCAGGTTAGAGGGAACAGTGCTGTAAAACGTTGGTATTTGATAGGCGTTTAATCAATCAAATTTTTAAATAAACTTGGTATGCTGAGATATGTACCACTCAGCCATAACTAGGACTGCAGTGACAGTGGGGATAATCCGGAATGCCAAACGAGTGCTCCGGAATGGACCAGCTGAGTTTCTCTGCTCACATGTTGCAGTTTCACTAAGCTAGGTCCATGGCAGCTGAGGACTGTGCTGTGGAATCATTCTTATGTTGATACCTTCCCACTCATTCCTGCCCGATGCCACTGCTGAATCAGGATAGCTGCCAGAAGTCCCAGAAACCATTTTGATACTGGCACCCAGCATATACAAGAGCAGGGGGGGGGGGGAGGAGAAGCGACAGCGCAACCCATTTTCTGCAGGTTGGGAGTGGAGCCTCCGCAGTGCACTTTTTCTGCCGGGAGAGGGGAAGGCAGGTAAGGAGGGCAAGTCATTTCAATTTTAGCTTTAGCTCCTGTTGAAACGGAGTCCTGGATTTCAGCCAAAACAAAAACCACTGGTTTTGGGTTGACCCCTGAGGTATACCTGCACTAGTTGCAAATAATCTTAATCCATGATGCAGAACTTTTCTGTGTAGCAACTACAGGGGATAATGTGAGCATACTGCACCACCCTTTGCACTTATCACGCTTGCTCTACACTCTCGAGGAACGTAGGGAGAGGGGAGACATGATCGAAACATTTAAGTACCTCACGGGACGTGTCGAAGTGGAAGATGATATTTTCTTTCTCAAGGGACCCTCGGCCACAAGAGGGCACCCGCTCAAACTCAGGGGCGGAAAATTTCATGGCGACACCAGAAAGTATTTCTTCACAGAGAGAGTGGTTGATCATTGGAACAAGCTTCCAGTGGAGGTGATCGAGGCAGACAGCGTGCCAGACTTTAAGAATAAATGAGATATCCATGTGGGATCCCTACGAGGGTCAAGATAAGGAAATTGGGTCATTAGGGCATAGACAGGGGGTGGGTAAGCAGAGTGGGCAGACTTGATGGGCTGTAGCCCTTTTCTGCCGTCATCTTCTATGTTTCTATGCTCTTCAATACACTAACATTCTCTGTTGTGTGTGGAAATGATTCAGCATGCCCCCTGGCCCTTCAAGCTTTGCCACAAGGCCCTGCCAACACGTCTCTTGTCTTTATCAGGAGACACCCTTTCTTCTGGTAAGTTCCTTGCCCATCCAGTCCATGGACTCTCTCGTCAGACTGCCCGTGTAGGCGCCGACAAATTTTCTTTTCACAATGCGGATGGATGCCTGACCAGCTGGACTTGGAATCCGCTCAGTTCAATGAGGCCACGACATGGTCTTTTAATGCCAGTGTCTTTTTGTCACTGAGCCTCGGTGCAATCAACATGCCAAACCGTAAATCTATGTTTTCAGCGCAGGGTCCGGCGTTGTGGAACGCTTTGCTGTTAACATTTTCGCCAATCGAATATTTTGTTGCAGTTTAGAAGGGGGGGGGGTGAAAACTGTGCTGTTTGAGCGCTTTTTGGATGCTAGTTATGCAGCAGTGTGATCCAGAGCAGGTTTTTTTTTTTTTTTTGCTGTTTTTTGATTCGTATTTACTTGTTGGTTTTGTGTTTGTCCGCTTTTAATTTTGTTCTCCGCCTAGATTTGCAGATAGGCGGGTTAGAAATATTTTTAAATAAATAAATAAAGCTGGAAGACCCTGTGGCTTTACAGTCATTTCCTGACCCAAATAGTCTTTGCAAACATTCAGTCATTAGTAACCGATTCCGTTGAAAACCCTATGCAAAATATATTTTAGTGCCTAACAGGAAACTGGTACGTTAGTCTCAGTTTCCAACTCTGTGGGCGTCTTTGCCAGCAAAATGAATTTAGTGCAAAAAATAAACATGTTATTTAATATTAATACCATAACAGTGGCATAATTAGCTTGTTCTTTTTTTTAACAGAGAAACAGAATTAAACTTTGCTGCCCACCCAACACATAAAGAGAAAAAAAAGATCAGTAGAGAGATATGATCTGTATCTAGTTACCTACAGCAAGATCTTGTGGCTGATTAAAATATTCACTATTCTGTTCCTTTGTGGATTTTGGATTTGCCAATTTAATTGCTCACGTTTTCACAGGTGATTGTAAACAGTAGTTACTTCCCATTTTGATTGACTGATCGATAGATACACACATATGATTATATTTCCTTGCTCTTATGAACTGAAAGGCATGCATACTTCCAGGGCAAGATTAATTCGTTGAGAGCCCCTAGGCACACAAGTACACTGGGCCCCCTGCCCCGCCCCACCCCACCATGCGCCCAGGCGGAAACAGGAAGCTGCCTCAGAGGGAAGCTTTGGGCAAGCAGCACCGCTTGCACAATTACAGTTCCCATTGCCTTTCTTACCCGCGTTGCTTGCTTGTCTTACTTTCCGTCGATAGGGGGGGGCGCGTTGCCGATCGGGTTGGAGGGGGCCCATCGCCGTTTGGAAAAAACAATGTTGATGCCCTCCTTCATCGGACTCCCCTGACCATTTCGGGCCCTAGGCACGGCACGTAGCCTATTGGTTAATCCTGCACTGCATACTTCAGAGCCAACACAAGAAGGGATTTGGGGTAAAAATAGTGTGGGGGGGATGGTCCTTTTGGAGACTAAGGAAGATGATAATGCAGAAACCAGGACAGGTCCCCGCCCCCAAAGATGGGCCTCTAGCATCCTTTAAAAAAATATAGAAGATCTTTTTAGAATAATCTTCTATTTGCAAATGTACTGGGATCTACCGAGCGTCAGTTCCATCTATAAGGACAGGAGGTGTTTAAATACAAGGTATTATTCAAATCTCACCGGCCAATATTCAGAACGATTTAAGTGGCTGGAAGTGGCCACCAACCGATTAAATCACTTGTTCGGGGTTATTGGGTCATTTTCAGTGTGTCTGGGAGGGAATGCATGGATGGGAGAACATCGCAGGGGAGGAGACATAGGCATCCTGGGACTGTCTGCCAAGTCTCTTCCCTGAAGAAGCCCTTTCTGGAAACGTCAATTGCTCCTCCTAAACTTACTTGCTCCACTTCATCACTGACGCTGAAACCGTGGATTGAAGACAAAGTTTTATTTTATTTTTCTTTCCAGCTTATGATTTATCTTTAATCTTATCTATTGTTTTGCCTTTTGTCTTTGTTTTGTTCTATTTCTATCATTTAAATTTCTCCAGAATTCTACTGTTCAACAGCTCCCCCTTCTGCTTCTATTCCTTTCTCTCCTCTCTTCTACCTTCCAAAGTATTTAGATCAATGCTGTCTTGTTAAAATGTTTATTTTATTTTTATTTTTCCTCTAACTCTACTTTTCACTTCTCTATTACCCTCCAGGTACTTTAGTTAGATTGTGAGCCTTCGGGACAGTAAGGGAATTTTTCAAGTACCTTTCTTATTTCTAATCTTAATGTATATTTTCTGTAAACCGCTTAGAACCTAACGGATGTAGCGGTATATAAGAAATAAATTACATTACATTACATTACATTTTCAGTGCCACTTAATCGGTTATCTTCACTGAAAATGGCCAGTTAGCACCAAATTCATAAGTGGCTAACTTGTGGACATCCTAGGAGTGGAATCCGATATTCGTTTCCTCACTGCGTAAGTAAACCGCTTAAATCAGGCTGCATAAATAGCAGTCCTTTCTTTAACCGGTTTGGCTTATGCAGTTAAGGGCTAAATATTGCCTTAGCTGGCTATGTGTTGTTAGCCAGCTCAAAAAAAATCCCAGATATTCAATGCTGAAGTCAGTGGCATAGCGAGGGAGATTAGAGCCTGAAGCGATGGCATCCAACATTGCTGCACCGTGCGTCCCCGTCCCCCCGCTCCCCGCGTACCTTTTGAAATGTTTGCCAGCACAAGCAGCGTCTTACACCAGCTGTTTGCGCTGGCCTTGGCTCCTTTCAGACATCACGTCTTGGTCCCGCAACCAGGAAGTGACATCAGAAAGGAGCCAAAGCTGCTGCGAGCAGCGAGTGGAAGATACAGCTCGCAAACTTTTAAAGAGGTACATGGGGGGGTGGGGGCAGAGATGAGGAAAGGCACCTGGGGTAGTCTGCACCCCCCCCTCCTTACTACGCCACCAGCTGAAGTCCGTTCAGGTCCCGGCATTGAATATCTGGGAACAGCAGCAGCAAAACATTCAATGCTGCCAGCTGAGTAGCAGGGGATGTGGCACAGTGGTTAAAGCTACAGCCTCAGCACCCTGAGGTTGTGGGTTCAAATCCATGCTGCTCCTTGTGACCCTGGGCAAGTCACTTAATCCCCCCATTGCCCCAGGTACATTAGATAGATTATGGGACAGACAAGAAAAATGTTTGATTACCTGAATAAATTCATGTAAACCGTTCTGAGCTCCCCTGGGAGAACAGTATTGAAAATTGAATGAATAAATAGTGTGAAAAGTTTCAGCCTCTGATAACCAGAGCTGGTATTGTGACATCATAATGCCTCATTCCACCAATAAGAGCCAACCTCATCAGTGATGTCACAATGGCTTGATTATTCCTTACTTGGCTCACTTTTACTACATTTTGATTTCTAGAGTGGTGCAGTGGTTAAAGCTACAGCCTCAGCACCCTGAGGTTGTGGGTTCAAACTCACACTGCTCCTTGTGACCCTGGGCAAGTCACTTAATCCCACCATTGCCCCAGGTACATTAGATAGATTGTGGGACAGACAAGGAAAATGCTTGAGTACCTGAATAAATTCATGTAAACCGTTCTGAGCTCCCCTGGGAGAACGGTATAGAAAATTGAATAAATAAATAAACCCTTCCGAGGAATGTAATCTTTGAAGGCAGTGGCTTAGTGAGGATGAGAGGTACCTGGAGCGGTGAGGCCCCTCCCCTGCCCTCTTTTCTGCCCCCCCCCCACTGTGCACATGCACCCCTTCCCCATCCTGTACCTCTTGACTTCTCCAGCGCAAGCAGCATCACTAATCTGCAGCCCGCTTAGGAGTCGGTTCTCCCTCCGACATCACTTCCTAGGCGCAGGACTCAGACGTGACATCAGAAGGATAGCCAATGCTGGTACGAGCAGTAGGTTGGCATTGCTGCTTGCTCTGGCGATGAGATAGAGGTATGGTGTGGGGGGAGGAAGTGAAGGTACGTGTGCAGCGGGAGGAGGTGTGGGAAAGATCGGGGAGAAGGGGAGGAGAGGAAGAGGGGTGCCAGTACCCTCACCAAGATGGCACACAGGGTGCACTGCCCCCCATCCCCTTACTAAAGCACTGTTTAAAGGGACTGCAGATATATAAAGAGAAAACCCTGCAGAAAGGTTTGGACAAGTTCCTGGAGAAAAAGTCTATAGTCTGTTATTGAGAAAGACACAGGGGAAGCCACTACTTGCCCTGGATCGGTAGCATGGAATGTTGTACTCTTTGGGGTTCCGGAATCTTTTGTTACTCTTTGGGATTCAAGAATCTTACTATTCTTTAGGATTCTGAATGGAATGTTGCTACTTCTTGGGTTTTGGCCAGGTACTAGGGACCTGGATAGTCCACTGTGAGAACGGGCTACTGGGCTTGATGGCTATTCTTTTGTTTTTATCGGTGCTGAGAGCAGGACAGAAAGAAGTCGAGAGCAGGAGGGTTTGCAAGAGAGAAAAAACATGAGCGCACAAATTTTAAAAAGCCCAAACAGAATTAACCCAGAACGGTCGATGACAGACATCTCTTATCCACTGATTAATTTATTCAGGGAGGGGCAAAGGAAGTCTAATATTTGTTTATTATTTTTAAAAGATGTACCTTACCGTTCTCGTATTCACAAGACATTCGATAAGGGTCTTATTGTCTGTCTACAAACCTTGGCACGACCTCCCGTCCTCATTGAGGATGAAGCCTGGATTACATGTGCAGGAGTACGAGCCAGGGACGTTGGCACACAGCTGCTGACAGTAGCCATAACGGCATTCATCTATGTCTGGTGAGAAAAGGCAAATGCATACGATGTTAACAGGAGAGGGAATTAGTGGCAGGTAATCTCAAGGTGAAATATCTGCCTAAGACAACACAGGAAAGAGCATGCTAGGTTAGTATTTCAAATTACCCAACTCCAAGTTCATTCCTTTCCTTTCAGCACCCCCCCCTCCCCCCCCGGGGACTGCAAAAATTATTGGGTAACTTTAGGAGCCAGACTGAACCAGCCATAACAGCATAATAGAGAGATTAAAAGTCATTATTTCTGCTTTAATTTCAATGCTTGGCACATATTGCAACTCACTTTACACCTGGGACTCCAAAATGGCTTAACTGATGTCTTTAGCTATCCAGAAAGCTGCCGATACTGCAGAGTGCAAAGAAAGTTTAAACGCTTCAGCTCCACCTTAAAGTCTCTGCACTGGCTCCCCACACTTTTAGAGCCAAATTCGAAATTCTGACGGTGGCCTTGAAAAGCAACCAGGTGACACACTGACCTATCTCAGCCGATGCCTAAAGCGGAGGATCTCAACCCATACCCGGCCAATTAGTGTGTGAGGATATCCACAATGAATATGCGTGAAATTGATTTGCATGCACTGCCTACTTGGTATACAGAGAGACCCAACACATAGTCATTGTGGATATCCCCCCAAAAAATCCTCCAACCCACCTGCTAAGCACCAATATCTGTCTTATCATTCACTCTGTAATTCCCCCACCTGAGCAGTTTGTGTTGATGTTCTTTTTTTTTAATAATTCTTTATTCATTTTGACATAAACAACAAGTGTACAATGGAATAACAAACAATTTGAAATAGCATCACTTGATATTCTATAATAATATATATCAAGAAAGTTAAAACCCCTACCCCACACCCGACTTCATCAATAACCGAAATACACCCTATGAATGTAATATCTTATTTTTTGATCACATATACAATTAGTAAATCAGCCATATACCCATCCCCCACCCAAAACCACCAGTAAATCATAATTGGGAAAAATGTAAATTATTCATTATAATACTTTAAAAATGGCCCCCACACATCCTTAAATTTATTATAACAACCTTTTTGAACTGCTAGCGCTCTTTCCAATTTATAAACTTGACATACTGAGTTCCACCAGAAACAATACTTCAATCTTTTATAGTCCTTCCAATTCTATGTTATTTGTTGGATGGCAACTCCTGTCAAAATCATTAATAGCTTATTGTTATTAAAAGATATTTGACCTTTATATCTCATAGACACACCAAACAAAATTGTATCATAAGACAACCCAAACTGCAGACTGTGTACAAGATGCAGGCAAAAATTTATTGTACCAGAATTAAAATGGAAATAAGTAAAATAAAACCCTTTTACCAATCAAGGGAACCGACACGGTCCGTGTTTCGGACAAACCTTCGTCAGGGGTCCATGGTGAAAAAGGTTGGGACATACCATAAAAAAATGAAGATAAGTAACAAAGTGCCTGTATATTGTGTTCGCCGAGGATCGCTGCAAAAAGTCTTATCATTCCTTCTGTAATTCCCCCACCTGAGCAGTATGTGTTGATGTTCTCATATAGCTGTGGGGGGAGACAGGATTGAAGTCTACAAAATCCTGAGCGTTGTAGAACAGGTACAAGCGAACTGATTTTTCCTCTGTCAAAATTTACAAAGACTAGGGCACACTCAACAAAGTTACAGGGAAATACTTTTAAAACCAATAGGAGGAGATATTTTTTCACTCAGAGAATAGTTCTGGTTATTTTATTTGATATAACGCAATTTTTTTAACAAAGTTTAAGCCAAAGCGGTTTATAAAAATAAAAAATAATAGGTAAAAGTTAAAAATCTAAAAAAAGACACATAGGGCAAGGGGACCAGGACAAATAAACAAACAGAGCACAAATAGGGCTGACAGGGGGAGGGAAGGTTTACAATTTTATGGGGGAAAAAACAAAAAGGAAAGTAGCAAAAGGTGACAGGATAAAAAAATAAGGGAAAAAGAATAATATTCGTGTTAACCGAAGTAAAAGAAGGCCAATAAAGAACTTGTATCAAATTTCAGAAGTAATAGGCTTTTAATTGTGACTTGAAGGTCTTGAGAGATTTTTCCGACCTTAATGGTTACAAAACCAAAATTTATTGGCATATTCTTTCACTTTTGAGGCTACAGTTTCATCAACTCAAAGATTCACATGGTATCTGTTGATTACATACACTCGATGTACGCCCCCACCTGTTACTCGGCAAACATCGATGCGATAATCGAGCTTGGACCAGATTCTCCGAAGCATATCCGGCGTGATCGCATTTATAGCTTCAGCAATGCATTCCTGCAGATCATCCATCGTTGTGGGTAGCGGAGGTACGTACCCCCCAAAGGAAAAAGACACAAACAGTAATGTCCGGTGATCTCGGGGCCCACTTGAGTCATTTTGTTGCGTTGCATTGTCTGAAGGTTGTAACTTCTGCACCAAGTGCAGCATAGAAGGGTGGAAGTGCAAGTGATTGTGTAAGATCTTGTTGACTGTGCTTTTTGGGACTTGTATTTGCTGTCATCTTATTTATAAATCTATTCCAATAAGTTTTGATTTTGTAACCATTTAAAATCAAGGAGTGTTTTTGCGGGCACCCTGTATAATGGTAGAGAGTTCCAAAGAATCGGGGCCATAACTAAAAAGCTAGAATCCCGGTTAATGTCCAGAAACATCTGCCTAAAAGATGGCACAGATAGTAAATGTTGGTGGGAAGAATGAAGATCCCTTTTTGGTGAATAGAGGATCAGGTAATTAGACAAGAATAAAGGAAGCCAGAGGTCGTGCTAAGAGCAGATAGCGTAGCTGGTTTTAAGAAAGGTTTGGATAAGTTCCTGGAGGAAAAGTCCATAGTCTGTTATTGAGACAGACATGGGGGCTAGAATCCTACAATTTCCCCCAGCCTTTAAGGCATTGCACTTTACCCACCTCACATCTTGCCCTGTTATTATCTATACAAACTAATCTGTCACTAAGTTGATAACTTGCACTATACCCCAGTTATCAAGAGACTGCAAGGATAAACAGGAAAACAACTCCTAGAGGAAGATTCTCAAAACTTACCGTGCCTTTAACGATGGCTGCTAAACCGTCCTTTTAAACCCTATACTCCTGTAGTTTCCCTTTGATGTTCATATCTTATTATGCTTCACTAAATGTTACCCTGTTACATAAATTTTCTCTCAACTTTTTCTGTTACTATCTTGTGTGGCAGAGTAGGTGTTATAAATCTGAACTCGCTTTGGGCTTTTTGGTTAGAATAATGTGCAATTTGTTGTATGTATTTACGGATATTTTTCATTTTTGGGCATTTTAAATATATTTAATAAACTGTGTGTCCACTTATCTGCTTCTTCTGTGACATCCAGAAGCTACAGTTCCATGTTGTTTTGCTTTTGGAATACATAAAATGGCGGTTCAATGACAAAACTGCCAAAGACAGAGGTGCGCGCCGACAACTGAGCGCAAGATGGAAGCGCGCGCCAAAGAAAAAGAGTGTTTTTAGGGGCTCCGACGGGGGTTTTTGTTGGGGAACCCTCCCACTTTAATTAATACAGATCGCGGCGGCGTTGGGGGGTGGTTTGGGGGGTTGTAACCGCCCTCATTATACTGGAAACTTAACTGTTTCCCTGTTTTTTAGGGAAAAAATGAAGTTTTCAGTAAAATGTGGGGGGTTACAACCCCCCAGACCCCTCACAACGCCCCCACAACGCAGCGCGATCTGTATAAAGTAAAGTGGGGGGGTTCCCCCCCAAACCCCCGTCGGAGCCCTTTAAAACAGTCATTTTCTTCGGCGCGTACCTCCACATTGCGCTCAGTTGTCTGCGCGCGCCTTTGTCTCGGCGTGCTTTTGACCTGACACCAAAATGGCAATGATACCAGCAAGTCAGATTGATATTCAAAGACCCTCCAGTCAATGTTGTCAGGTTTTAGTTTGATGAATATTCCACTGAACCTAGCAGGTTAGGTTGAGAGGAGTAAAGGAGGAGCTTAGGGGTTAGTGCAGTGAGCTGCAATCTTGGGGAATTGGACAGTGGCGTAGCGAGGTTGTGAGTAGTGCCTGAGGCGGTGACGCCCCTCCCCTGCCCTCTTCCCTTCCCCCACTCCTTCCCATCCCAGAAGTGACGTCAGAGAGAGCCAACACCGACGCAGGCAGCAAGTTCATGATACTGCTCGCACCGGGAAATTTAAAGAGGTACAAGGGAAGGCGCAGAGCGGGGGGGGGGGGGGAGGGGAGGGGAGTCAGTGAAGGAGAATGGGTACCGGTGCCCCCCACCAAGACAGCGCCGGGGGTGGACCACCCCCTGCCCCCCTTCTACGCCACTGGTACTACAGAAGTCTTTAAAAACATTTTTTTTTCAACAGGCTTTTGTAGGACGCACAGACTGATTTTGCAAGTTTCAGAGTGACATTTCTAATTTCATGCTGTTTTTATTCAGTGCTTATTGTTTGTTATAGTGTTTCAGTTTGTGATTGATTTTATTGTACTTGTTTTATCTGTACCCTGATTCAAATTGTAGATAACGCAGGCTATAATCTTTTAAATAAATAAATAAATAGAAATGATACTTAGTTCCGTGTTTCCCCGAAAATAAGACCTATCCTGAAAATAAGCCCTAGATGCTGGAAGCGGCAGCAGCGCTCCCCCCACCCCCTCCGATCCATCTCTCCCTCCCATCCGAACCGCGAGACAGAAATAAATACCTTATAACAAACCGGCAGCATTGGCAGAAATCTAGACAGGCTGCTTTGCGGCCTTCTATTGCCCAGCCGTTCCTCTGCCATGTTGCTGATGACATCATCAGTGATGCGGCAGAGGAATGCCCGGATGTAAGAAGGGCAGGCCACGATGCACCCTGTGTTGCCGACGCTGCCGTTTGTTTCCAGGTATTTCGGCTCACGGTCGGGGTTTGGATGGGAGGGAGAGATGAACGGATCAGCAGGGGGGGAGTGCGTGGTGTGCAACGGCGGGGGGGGGGATGGAAGGGATAGAAAGATGCTGCACAAGGGGATGGGTGAGAGGGGAGGAAAGATGCTGTACATGTGGGGGAGAGAAAGGAAATAGGAAGAATTGGGGTGGAGGAGAGGAAAGAAGAGATGATCATTGTACATGAAGAAAAATAAGACCTAGTGCCTTTTTTGGGCTCAAAATTAATTAGGTTTGGAGAGTAGAATGTCGACTATTCATGCTAGGATCAGAGCATCAATGATATCTGTGGCTGGCGTAGAACTATGGAATGCCTTGCCTGGTATCCTGCAGTTTTGTATGAGGAGGATGAATTTTAAGAAAATGCTGAAAGCTCAATTATTTGCCAAATGCCTTCTTATGCTAAGATATATTTCAGTTGATAATCGCCTTTTAGAATTTTCTGACATCAATCTATGATTTAAAGCTTGCTTGTATTTCCAAATTGATCAAATTTGCGCTCTATCCCTGTTTATAACAGGGACAATTAATGATGATGTTTAGACATGTCTATGTTATTTGTGATAATCGTAGGGAAACAAGATTTTATGTATGTGATATGGAAACCACATAGTTGTATGCGGTATATAAATTTTTAAATAAACATGACAGTGTCTTATTTTCGGGGAAGCACAATAGTAGCTAATGGGTGAAGTATTTTGAATCCTCTGTTTTCAGACAAGTTGTACTTTATGGTTTATGTTCTGTGTTCATAAAACCATAAAATTAAAAAAAATTGGACCAGCTAGAATTAAGTGATCTTTTGCTAACAAGTAGCACATGTTATCTGCCATAGGGCCTGTTTTATTCCTAGAAACCCTGCGGCAGATAACAGGTGCTAATCATTAGTAGATCCCCTTAGATTAGCTGGGGTTACCCTGGCTAAACTTTGTTTCATGCTGGAAATTAGCCACTTACCTAGGCTTCCTCTTTAAAAAACCAAAGAGGACACTTGGCCCTGCCCCCACAAGAATAATAATAATTATTATTTTATTTTTGTATACCGCCATACCATATAGTTCTAGGTTCACATACAATAAAAATTATATAATCAGTGAGTAAAATACAATTAACTAAAAATCAGTAAGTAAAATACAATTGATTAAAAAGGCATTAAAATCAACTAAAATTCACACACTATAAGAACAATGTACTATTTACCAATCAGGATTCTAAAACATCAGTTTATAAATTTATCAAACATATCAGTTTTTAGCAGTTTCCTATAGGATATATATGAATGGGCCTAAGAAATGATGGTACTTAACCATAAGTTCATTTTACCTGCCTGAAAACTGAGTCATTTATCAAAAAATCTCTTGTATCGGCAAGATTTAATAGTCGGATGAAAAAATAAATATTGCCCTCGAGTAATCCTGTAAGGTTTATATCGTTCAAAGCATGAGGACAGATAAGTAGGCACCATACCAAACAAGACTTTGAAGCAGGTACTACCGAATTTAAACAACACTCTAGCCTCAAAAGGCAGCCAATGCAACTGTTGATATGATGGAGTAACGTGGTTGTACTTTTTCAGACCAAAAATCAGATGGATCGCCGAGTTCTGGATGAGTGTTAACCTTTTTTGAAGCTTTTTATGAGATCCCAAATATATTATATTGCAATAATCCAGAACAGATAAAATGGAGGATTGCACCAGTAACCTAAATGATACACTGTCAAAAAAATTTTTTATCGTTCGAAGTTTCCACAAAATTGCGAAACATTTTTTTGTCAATAGATCTATATGGTCATTCAAAGTTAAGTGGCTGTCCAGTATAACTCCCAAGATTTTAATAGAGGTACAAATTAAGAAAGTTTGACCATTCAGTTGTAGTACCTTTTCTTTTATATTATCAGAAGGACTAGCCCAAAAAATTTTTGATTTTTCCAGATTAAGTTTTAGTTTGGCCCTCGTTGTCCATCGCTCAATATGAATTAGTAAAGAAGAAATTTGGCTTTTTATCTCCCCTGAGAGAGATGTAAGATGAACCACGCGTCTCCTTCCCTGAGCTCGGGGATGTCCTCTGCGCATGCGTGGATGTCGATACGATGACATCACGTGAACCTGCATGTGATGTCATCACATCGACGTCCATACAGGTGCAGAGGACATCCAGACACAGCCTCGAGCTCAGGGCCTTCCAAAACCCAGATGAACAATCCAAGATTCGACACGATCGTGTTTTGGCCAAGAAGGCCTGCCACAGGAGTCTGAAGTTTAAAATAATATATACATATTCAAATGTAAAATATTCATGTTATTTAAATATGTATATGTTATTTTAAACTTCAGACTCCTGAGGCAAGCCTTTTTGGCCAAAACACGATTGCGTCGACTTTTAATTATACAATAAAGCAACTGAGCAAAAATGGTCACCTTCGCAACCATTTTGGTTAAACCACGAACAAAGCAGTATATCAAGAATCTCAAAGGTACCCCTTTCCTACTCTTCAAATGGAATAAAAATGATCCTGTGTGATCTCTAGACACCATCCATGTACTTTATTAGTGAATAAATAGTCCAGCTCAAGGGAGATCCACTCTTGGGAGTGCCACTGGAAAGTATTTCTAGCAGGATACTGTATTTTTTTTTTTTTTACCATTTAAGGCCTGAAGGAGGGCAGGAAGTTGTTTGATTTCAGGATTATGATTGCTTTGTGTTTTTACTTTAAAAACTGCCAGGAAGGAGAGAAGGGGGTACATTTTATTTAAACCTTTTTCCATGTGTTAAGCCCCCCCCCCCCCAGTGGCCTGAAGAACAGGGACCAAAATTACTTTTATTGGTTGTCCTGACAGGGCCCGTGTTTCGGCATGAAGCCTGCATAAGGGGTCTTTCAATTAATCTGTCCCTCTGATGTATTGGAAGTAGCAAAGTCTCATGAAAAATCCCAATACTTGTAAAGAAACCGTATGAGAACATATGTTATGCGCGCCAAACTCCTATTTTCAATAGTCAGACTATTTTGCCGAAACGCAGGTTGTGTTGGGTCAGCCAATAAAAGCAATGGAGAAGACACCGTGCCGTTCATGGAAGGAAGTGTTTATGAACAACTTGAAAAATTGAAGGTGGACAAAGCAATGAGACTGGGCGGGATCCATCTCAGGATATTGAGAGCACTCAGAGAGGTTCTGGCGGGTCCTATTAAAGATTTATTCAACAAATCTTTGGAGAAGGGATGGTTCCTGGGGATTGGAGAAGAGCGGATGGGGTGTCACTTCAAAAAAGTGGTCGCAGAGATGAAGCGGGAAACTACAGGCAGGTAAGCCTCACTTTGGTTATTGGAAAAATAATGGAAGTGTTGCTGAAAGAAAGGATAGTGAAATTCCTAGAAGCAAAATGGTTTTACTAAAGGTAAATTGTGCCAAACAAATCTGATTGAATTTTTTGATTGGGTGACCAGAGAATTGGACCAAGGACTTATGCTAGATGTAATTTACTTAGATTTCAGCAAAGCCTTTGACACGGTTCCTCATAGGAGGCTCTTGAACAAACTTGACGGACCCAAAGTGATGAAATGGATTAGAAACTGGCTTATGGACAGACGCTAGAGGGTGGTGGTTAATGGAATTTGCTCGGGGGAAGGAAAGGTGAGCAGTGGAGGCCCTCAGGGTTCGGTGCTGGGGCTAATCCTGTTCAATATATTTGTCTGTGGCATTGCTGAAGGATTAGAAGAAAAGGTTTTAAAAAGGCACCTTTCTGGCCTTTTCAGATAGATTCCCTGTTATAAAATCAGGCACAAAGGTCCATATTCTATAAATGGTGTCTTAACTTTTGTCCAAATAAGTCTAAAATGCCATTTAAAAGTGAACTTAAAACAAAATTAAAGGTGCCAGAATCATGCCTCCTGAGGCTCTTCATGATGCCTAAGGCCTCTGTAGGCATGACTAATACCGGAAGTGGTGTTAGGCATCATAAAGTGTCTCTAGATGTATAATTCATGTAAAAGGTAGGCGCCGGAAATGTAGGCCTTAAAAACCCTGGCCTACATTTTTGGTGCCTAGCTTTCCCGAAGGCGGGATTCTGTAAATGGTCCCATCACACGACTGACACGTGATCGGCGGCCGACAACAACGCCGTTTATAGAATCCGGCCCAAAGTGTCCAGAGGATAGATAGATAAATAAATGTGGTAAGAGCGGATAGCGTAGCTGGTTTTAAGAAAGGTTTGGACAAGTTCCTGGAGATAAAGTCCATAGTCTGTTATTGAGAAAGACATGGGGGAAGCCACTGTTTGCCCTGGATCGGTAGCATGGAATGTTGCTATTCTTTGGGGTTCCAGAATCTTGCTATTCTTTAGGATTCTGAATGGAATGTTGCTGTTCTTTGGGTTTTGGCCAGGTACTAGTGACCTGGATTGGCCACTGTGAGAACGGGCTACTGGGCTTGATGGACCATTGGTCTGACCGAGTAAGGATAGTCTTATGTTCTTATGTGGCGATGCTGGAGGAAAGGAGATTATCTGATCTGTGACGGAGCATTCTTTAAATTTAGAAGCCAATATCCAACAAGCTGGGGGCAGAAAAATTATTGGCTCACTTTAGACCACACAAAATTTATCCAGTCAGTTGTGGGAAGGGGGATTATCAAATGAAAAGACTTGTTCTAGTAGCGATTGGCCTTTCTGTCTTTCCTCACCTCAGCATCTTTTAGGGCCTAGTCTTGTACTAACAAGAGGGTCAGGATTACAAGAGAGTCAGAAATATGCTGAAGGGCCCTAACATGATCCGTACTGGAAAAACCAAGTAGAGTGGATTAGAAGAGTGCGCCATTTTGCTACGACACTCTCTTAGGAGGTTACTGCAATGGTTATTCCCTAGATCTATAATAGAAAGAGTTTGCAATTAGTTTTAGTCAGTAAAGGAACTCTTTTCTTTTGGCCCATTAAACTTTTACTGTAGTTACAAAGTATAATCTTGGGTTAAAACACAAGTTGAGTACAAATGGTGACTACAAAGAAGGTTTTCCCTTATTTAATGGACATAGGTATAAGTCTATCGTTCCTGCCCAAATGACAAAAGTGAGAAGTACCAGCAAGCCCTCCAACCTGAAGGACCTTGCTAACAACAAAATTAAAGAACACTTGGATACCCAACTGGTACCCATGCTGGGAAGAGAAAGGAGCTACAGAACTATCTGTAAAGGTGAAGGAGGTATCAACAAGGAACAACTCGGAGGTGAAGGAGGTATCAACAAGGTGAAGGAGGTATCAACAAGGAACAACTCGGAAGGTGAAGGAGGTATCAACAAGGAACAACTCGGAAGGTGAAGGCGGTATCAACAAGGTGAAGGAGGTATCAACAAGGAACAACTCGGAAGGTGAAGGAGGTATCAACAAGGAACAACTCGGAAGGTGAAGGCGGTATCAACAAGGTGAAGGAGGTATCAACAAGGAACAACTCGGAAGGTGAAGGAGGTATCAACAAGGAACAACTCGGAAGGTGAAGGAGGTATCAACAAGGTGAAGGAGGTATCAACAAGGAACAACTCGGAAGGTGAAGGCGGTATCAACAAGGAACAACTCGGAAGGTGAAGGCGGTATCAACAAGGAACAACTCTGAAGACAAATACCTCTGCATACAATGTAGTTGTATCTCTGTATTGTTAACACCTCTAGAGAAGCTCATGTAAACCACTCTGAATTGACTCCCCAGTCATTCGTAGTGGTATAGAAACTCTCAAACAATACAGGGGAGTAAAAGATTCATATTAAGGGAAGGGAAATTCAATATGCAATAGGTATTTCCCACACACACAGCCAAGGAGAAAACAAAAGACCACAATGATCCTGGGACTCAAGGAAAAGAAAATTCAAAAGATCACAAAATAAGATATTTAAGAATGTAACAGATCAAAGGTCCATTGAATCCAGCATCTTGTCTCCCATCCAGAACCCTAGCAAGTAACCTGAGAGACTAGTTTCTATTCTTTGCAGCTTGCTTCTCCGGTTAAACAATAGTTGTCCCAAGTCTATTTGGCTAATAATTGACATTTAGTCTTGAAAATTGTCCAAACCCATTTTAAACCCAGCTGCTAAATGTCATGACCACATTCTTTGGCAATATATTCACAGCTTGATTGTTTACTGAGTAAAAACAAAAATACTTCCTCTAATGTGTTAAAAAAATGCCACAAATTACTTGAGTGGAGGGTGCCCTGGTTCTAGTTAATATTAGCGAATTAATAAAGCTAGTTAGCAGTGGGGGAGAGGAAGACAGTCCTAGGGTTGATAAGCAACGGTATCGAAGGGGAAGATATTCTTAAGGTTGAAAGCAAGGGGGATGTGATGTTATGTTCCAAGATTACATCATATAACTGTCTTTATGAGGTTAGCAAGATGGCAATTATAATACCAGTGTTTAATCAGGATGAACACGTGTAGCCTGCAGAGAGTACCAGATACAACTCTGGCTACCTTGCTGGGCAAACTGGATGGATTATGCAGTACAGAATGACATGGGGACAAATTTTTCTCTGATCCCCGCAGGAACTCAATTTTCCCATCCCGTCCCCACGAGTTTTGTCGCTGCCCTGTCCCTGCCCCATTCCTGTAAGCTCTGCCTTAACTGCACAAGGCTCGAACACTTATGATTTTCAAGTGTCTGAGGCTTGTGCAGATCAGGACGGAGCTTAGGCATTGGTGGAAAGAGGCATTATGACATCACAATCTGAGCTCTATAATGTTGCTACTTATGATTTTAAAGTGTTTGAGGTTTGTGCAGATGAGGACGGAACTTAGGCATTGGTGGAATGAGGCATTATGACATCACAATCTGAGCTCTAAGGAAGTCCCTATGGACGAGCCCGAGGCGCCTGAGCCAATCAGGGCCTTAGATCCCTCCCTGTGCATCAGCCCTAAGGAATTTCCTGATTGGTTCAGGTGCCTCAGGCCACTCCCAAGGGAGGAGCCCGAGGTGCCTGGGCCAATCAGGGCTTTAGGCCCCTCCCCGTGCATCACATGATACAGGAGGACTTTGAGGTTCCTCCTGCTCCCATCGCACCCCTCCTGCTCCCAAATGGATCAAAAGAATAAACAGCGAGCTTATGAAAACACATATGTTCCCACTGAAAGATTCTGGTGCCACACTAAGCCATGGAAATTTGTCTTTGTGGTTCTTGATTTCTAGATAGTACATTTTCATTTTAATTCTGGAAGGAAAGACTAACTTTTTTGAGAAGAAAGTAGGCAAGTACCAGCGAATGGGAGTAATGTCCAAGCCAACAGAAAATGCATTTACCCAGGATACTGACTTTTAAAATGGGGATTACAATTTTGTCATCTGCTAACATTTTGGCATCTTGTTGTACGTGGATGAAGTTCTGCAGCTTTCAGAAACTACCTTACTGTGGCACTCTAGACATGTTTTTGCTGCAGCTTGTGTTTTTAAGAGTTTTTCGTACAGTAAAATCCCAACTTTGGGTCATTAAAACCACTTCTTCAAAAAGATATAAAAAGGATGGAATCGGTCCAGAGGAAGGCTACTAAAATGGTGCATGGTCTTCATCATAAGGCCTTTGGGGACAGACTTAAAGATCTAAGGGAGTTGTGAAGGAGGAGAAAGAAATCGCTGAAAAACTTAACATGTTCTTTTCGTCTGTATTTACGAACGAAGACACAACCAACATACCGGAACCTGAGCAATTCTTCAATGGAAATCAAGCAGAAAAATTAACATTCATGGAAGTGAGCCTTGAAGATGTGCGCAGGCAGATAGGTAAATTAAAAATTGACAAATCTCCAGGTCCGGACGGAATCCATCCAAGGGTTCTGAAGGAACTAAAGGAGAAGATAGCAGAACTACTGCAGCAAATATGCAACCTATCCCTGAAAACAGGCGTGATCCCAGAGGATTGGAAGACAGCCAACGTCACGCCCATCTTTAAAAAGGGATCAAGAGGTGGGTGACCTGGGAAACTACAGACCGGTGAGTTTGACCTCGGTTCCGGGAAAAATGGCGGAAGCACTGATAAAAGAAAACATCAATGATCACTTGGAAAGAAACAAACTTCTGATAACCAGCCAACATGGTTTCTGCAGAGGGAGATCGTGCCTAACTAACTTACTACACTTCTTCGAAGGAATTAACAAACAGATGGACAGAGGTGACCCCATAGACATCATATACCTTGATTTCCAAAAAGCCTTTGACAAGGTGCCTCATAAACGACTACTCCGGAAACTGAAGAACCATGGGGTAGACGGAGACGTACATAGATGGATCAGAAACTGGTTGGCGGGTAGGAAACAGAGGGTAGGGTTGAAAGGCCACTACTCGGACTGGAGGAGGGTCACGAGTGGTGTTCCACAGGGCTCGGTGCTCGGGCCGCTGTTATTTAATATATTCATAAATGATCTAGAAATAGGGACGTAGTGTGAGATAATAAAATTTGCAGATGACACCAAACTATTTAGGGGAGCTCGGACTAAAGAGGACTGTGAGGAATTGCAAAGAGACTTGAACAAACTAGGGGAATGGGCGACAAAATGGCAAATGAAGTTCAACGTTGAAAAATGTAATGTATTGCATGTGGGAAGCAGAAACCCTAGGTACAACTATACGATGGGAGGGATGTTATTGAATGAGAGTACCCAAGAGAGGGACTTGGGGGTAATGATGGACAGCGGCTGCGGCTGCTAAGAGAGCGAATAGAATGCTAGGTATAATCAAGAAGGGTATTACAACCAGGACGAAAGAAGTTATCCTGCCGCTGTATCGGGCGATGGTGCGCCCACACCTGGAATACTGCATCCAGTTTTGGTTGCCATACCTTAAGAAGGATATGGCGTTACTCGAGAGAGTTCAGAGAAGAGCGACACGTCTGATAAAAGGGATGGAAAACCTTTCATACGCTGAGAGATTGGAGAAACTGGGTCTCTTTTCCCTGGAGAAGAGGAGACTTAGAGGGGATATGATAGAGACTTATAAGATCATGAGGGGCATAGAGAGAGTAGAGAGGGACAGATTCTTCAAACTTTCAAAAAATAAAAGAACAAGAGGGCATTCGGAAAAGTTGAAAGGGGACAGATTCAAAACAAATGCTAGGAAGTTTTTCTTTACCCAGCGTGTGGTGGACACCTGGAATGCACTTCCAGAGGACGTAATAGGACAGAGTACGGTACTGGAGTTCAAGAAAGGTTTGGACAATTTCCTGCTGAAGAAAGGGATAGAGGGGTATAGATAGGGGGCTATTGCGCAGGTCCTGGACCTGTTGGGCCGCCGCGTGAGCGGGCTGCTGGGCACGATGGACCTCGAGTCTGACCCAGTGGAGGCATTGCTTATGTTCTTATGTTCTTATGTGTGGTGGACACTTGGAATGCGCTTCCAGAGGACGTTATAGGGCAGAATACAGTACTGGGATTTAAGAGAGGATTGGACAATTTCCTGCTGGAAAAGGGAATAGAAGGGTATAAATAGAGGATTACTGCTCAGGTCCTGGACCTGTTGGGCCGCCGCGTGAGCGGATTGCTGGGCAAGATGGACCTCAGGTCTGACCCAGCAGAGGCATTGCTTATGTTCTTATGTTCTTATCTCAATATGTATACTTTGAAGGAAAGGCGGGAGAGGGGAGATATGATAGAGACGTTTAAATACCTATGTGGTGTGAATGTGCATAAGTCGAGTCTCTTTCAATTGAAAGGATGCTCTGGAATGAGAGAGCCTAGGATGAAGTTAAAAGGTGATAAGCTCAGGAGTAATCTAAGGAAATACTTTTTTACAGAAAGGGTGGTAGATGCGTGGAACAGTCTCCCAGAAGAAGTGGTGGACACAGAGACTGTGTCTGAATTCAAGAAAGAGTGGGATAAGCTCGTGGGATCTCTGAGATGGTTACTGTGGATGGTAAGACTGGATGGACCATTTGGCCTTTATTTGCCATCGTGTTTCTCTGTTTCTATAACCATAAAGCTCTATGACCTCACAATGCAGGTGCAAAGAGCCTTAGCCTATAGGAAGAGGAGATGCAAATGTTAAGAGCCTTAGCCAATAGGGAGAGAAGAAGATAGTGGATGCTGCGGATGGGCAGACTGGATGGGTCATGTGACCTTTATCTGCCAGCATGTTTCTATGCTTCTATAACCATAAAGCTCTCTGACCTCACAATGCAGGTGTAAAGAGCCTTAGCCAATAGGGAGAGGAGGAGATATTGGATTTTGCTGATGGGCAGACTTGGTGGGCCATTTGGCCTTTATCTGTCATCATGTTACTATGTTTCTATGACTCTTCTACACTGTGCTGCACAGGTGCATATCAGAAATGATGTAATCTCAGAGGAAGTTAGGTTGCTGTGGAATTGCTTTGAAAGAATTGTCTCCAAGTCAGTTTTATTGCTTCACTGCCTGTTACCAGGTTTTAGGTTTACTCTTTAAAAAAAAAAAAAGTTTATATAAACATGGCACTTTACAAATCAGATTGTATATGTAATTTAAATGATAAATGAGAGTCAATTAGCCCTGATAATTGGACACTAATAATCAATTATCAGTTTCTAGTTTGCATCAATTAAAATTTGCATGTACATCTTTAGGCATAGGGATCTGCGCATAAATTTTATGCGTGGATCCGAAAACAGGGTGCACAGCCATGGCCACTATAGCAGATCAAGAATATTCCTGGAATTTGCATACAGTATTATAGTATTCAGGGGATCCATGCCTAATTTAGGAGCAAGAATTTATATCACGTTTCAGTTGGTGTAAATCCTCGTGCCCAAAAGTGGGCATGAATCGCAGCATCAAATGCTATTCTATATATGGCGCCCAGCTCTGAGTACTGTTTAAAGAGCAGCGCTTAGTGCAAAATTTTATTGGCACCCAAATTTGGGCACCAATTACAGAATCGAGTCCCTTTATCCATGCTACAACACCCCAAGTTCCTGGCTAATAGCAAATGTTTGCCCTTTAACAGCCATCAAAAGTATGGCATCAGACTAGATTAAGATTTTTCACTACTTTGATTTTAACATATGTTGTTCCAAGAGTGAATCATATTTTACTGCCTATATGTGACTGGCCAACCAGTGTTCAATTATGAATGACTCGAAGCTGCACAGAGTGGTGGAGGCAACTCTGTTGGACAGACTGAATGGGCCATGAAGGTCTTTAGCTGCCATCATTCACTGTTACTCCGACTATATAGCTCATAGTCAGTCGCGCGCGAGACACCAGCGCGCCGACAATGGAGGGCAGACAATTCAGCGCAAGACACCAGCACACTGCGGGAAAACTTAGTTTTACAGAACTCCGAAGCAGGGTGTGAGTGCGGAACCCCCCACTTTACTGCATACGGTTCGCGCTGCTGTTGGGGGGATGGGTTTGAGGAGTTGGAACCCTCCATTATAGAGATAACGGAACTTTTTTGATTTTTTTTCTCTATAATGTGGGGGGTCGCACCCCCCCCCCCACACTCCCCCCAACGGCAGCGTGAACAGTATGCAGTAAAGTGGGGGGGGTTTTCCCCCCACACACCCCCATTGGAGCTCTTTAAAACTAAGTTTTCCCGCGGTGCGCTTGTGTCTTCCGCCCAATTGTCAGCGCTCGATTATCGGTGCGCTGGTGTCTAGCGCGTGATTGTCCCATCACCAACTACATAGTGGTTCCAGTGCTCAAGTCATTCTACCATAGCCATATGAGCACACATTGGTTGGAATGGTTGACTAGCATGACCCAAAGGGGGAAATTCTACAAGCAAATCATCCCTTTCCCATATTATTACAGGCTATATTACAGCATATAATAAAAAGATAAATGAACTTCATTAGGGAACTTCTCAAAATTATGTCATACTTAGATGTTGCTTCATATCAACATCTTTCTTCATTAATAATTTTGAGAAGTTCCCCAAGGATGCCCGTTGAGTTGAAACACAGCACTGTGTTGGAGACATCTTCTACTTATTTGGAGAAAAAGGAAGAGGCAAAAGGATACCATATGGATAAGAACACTTGCTTCAATTCCTTATATTCATGAAAAATGAGATATCACTTTCTAGCTAAGTAAGTTGTTTTTAGCTATTTCTTTTTATAATTTCTTTCTTTTTTGCTACGTATTGCATATTGGTGTATTGAAGTGGCCTTTGTTGGTTTTTTGGAAGGTTTTTCCAGGGGCAACAATGAGTGTTCTCTGTCTCCCCAACCTATATAGTGGGGTGATTGATATATTTTGAGCTCCTGTCTTGATTGTTTTTTTGGGTTTTTTTAAATTAAAGTTAGCACCTATAGGTTTATCTTTTCCCCAGTGTCATTTATATTATGAGCCTTTGCCAGTCATAGTCTGTTATTGAGAAAGACATGGGGGAAGCCACTGCTTGCCCTGGATCAGTAGCATGGAATGTTGCTACTCCTTGGGGTTCTGGAATCTTTTGTTACTCTTTGGGATTCCAGAATCTTGCTATTCTTTAGGATTCTGAATGGAATGTTGCTATTCCTTGGGGTTCCGGAATCTTTTGTTAATCTTTGGGATTCCAGAATCTTGCTATTCTTTAGGATTCTGAATGGAATGTTGCTATTCCTTGGGGTTCCGGAATCTTTTGTTAATCTTTGGGATTCCATAATCTTGCTATTCTTTAGGATTCTGAATGGAATGTTGCTACTCCTTGGGGTTCTGGAATCTTTTGTTACTCTTTGGGATTCCAGAATCTTGCTATTCTTTAGGATTCTGAATGGAATGTTGCTATTCCTTGGGGTTCCGGAATCTTTTGTTAATCTTTGGGATTCCAGAATCTTGCTATTCTTTAGGATTCTGAATGGAATGTTGCTACTCATTGGGGTTCCGGAATCTTTTGTTACTCTTTGGGATTCCAGAATCTTGCTATTCTTTAGGAATCTGAATGGAATGTTGCTACTCATTGGGGTTCCGGAATCTTTTGTTACTCTTTGGGATTCCAGAATCTTGCTATTTTTTAGGATTCTGAATGGAATGTTGCTATTCCTTGGGGTTCCGGAATCTTTTGTTAATCTTTGGGATTCCATAATCTTGCTATTCTTTAGGATTCTGAATGGAATGTTGCTACTCCTTGGGGTTCCGGAATCTTTGTTACTCTTTGGGATTCCAGAATCTTGCTATTCTTTAGGATTCTGAATGGAATGTTGCTACTCTTTGGGGTTCCGGAATCTTTTGTTACTCTTTGGGATTCCAGAATCTTGCTATTCTTTAGGATTCTGGAATGGAATGTTGCTACTCCTTGTGTTCTGGCGAGGTACTAGTGACCTGGATTGGCCACTGTGAGAATGGACTACTGGACTTGATGGACCATTGGTCTGACCCAGTAAGGCTATTCTTATGTTCTTATATGTCTCTCTTTGCTTCTTTCAGTTTTGCATGGTAATGCTTTGTGTTCCTCTTCTTGCGTTCTTTTCTGTTTCATGAATGTCACCTCTTTTGCCTCTCTCAGCCACTTCTTTGGAGAACCATATAGGTTTCCTTTTACTCTTGCTCTTGTTTACTTTCCTGCACAAGGTTATATTCATGGGGTGATTAGCCCCTGGAACTGGGACTCGCTGCCAGAGAAAGGATTTAGAACTAACCCCTTGCTGGTGCTTGATTAATCTGTAAACAGAGGAGACTACAAATTGAGGCTTGCAATTATTTTGACTTAAGTTGTGGAGGAAATCTCATGGATGGAATTATTTGAATTTATAATCCTGACAACCTCCACATTCAGCTACAAAACTAATAAATTATTATTTAGTCTTTTGCCTGTGCCAAAATTCAAAATGTCTGCCAGCAAAGCAGCAAGAAAGAATGTGCTAGTGTGGGTATAATACAGACACGTCTCCACAGTCTACTTCACACATTTGGGGATGGCAAAGATTAAAATCTGGACACCTTTCTTTCATTCCAACTAGTTTAGACCATCTGCTATAGATCATCGACATTCAGAAACATTTTCCAAATAAGTGACTATATAAATCAAGTCTGATATTACCCAAGTTTCATACGCTTCTTGTATCAGACATGCTTATCAGTTTCAAATGCACATCTGTGCACACAAACAGTAACCTTTTAATGCTTGCAGTACGCATATGGCTAAGACAAGGGTAGGCAATTCCGGTCCTCGAGAGCCAGAGCCAGGTCAGGTTTTCAGGATATCTACAATGTCTATGTATGAGATGGATTTGCATGCACTGCCTCCTTGAGATGCAAATCTATCTCATGCATATTTACTGTGGACATCCTGAAAACCTGACCTGGCTCTGGCTCTCTAGGACCGGAATTGCCTTCCCCTGGGCTAAGACAACATCTACAGTTCTAGGTTAATAGGTTACTTCATTTGCACAATATTTTTATATCTGCTAACTACTGCTATAATTTATTTGAAAGAGATAATTGAGGCCAATTTAATTAATTTGTACTGATAGTTTAATATGTGTTTGGGCCAACGCATATACACGCTATCTCCAGCGGCACGATAAAAATGCTAAGTAGTAGGGTAATAGTAGATGTTTAGAATTAACCCTCTTGTTTCCGAACAAGTCTAATACTGGATGACGTCAACTGTTACCATTTAAAAAGACATGACACAAACCTGAACAAGGATTAAGCATCATAAGAACATAAAAATAGCCTTATGGGGTCAGACCAATGGTCCATCAAGCTCAATAGCCCGTTCTCACGGTGGCCAATCCAGGTCATTAGTACATGGCCAAAACCCAAGCAGTCGCAATATTCTGTTATCTCAGAGTAAGCAAGAGTAGCAACATTCCATGCAGAATCCCCAAAGAGTAGCAAGATTCTAGAATCCCAAGGAGTAACAAAAGATTCTAGAACCTCCAAAGAGTAGCAACATTCCATTCAGAATCCTAAAAGAGTAGCAAATTTCTAGAATCCCAAGGAGTAACAAAAGATTCTAGAACCTCCAAAGAGTAGCAACATTCCATTCAGAATCCTAAAGAATAGCAAGATTCTGGAATCCCAAAGAGTAACAACATTCCATGCTACCGATCCAGGGCAAGCAGTGGCGTCCCCCATGTCTTTCTTAACAACAGACTATGGACTTTTCCTCCAGGAAATTGTCCAAACCTTTCTTAAAATGATTAGCATGTGTAAAATGCTAAAGATACCCATTATATTGTTATGAGTGTCTTTAGCATTTAGCACTCACTAATCATTAGAACACTAACACAGTTAGCACTCTTTGATAAATCCCCCCCCCCCTAATTTGCTTGTAAGCCAATTTAGTTGGATGTATATAAAATCATGACTCTAATAGCTAAGAAGAACATTACTCTATAGGCAAGTTAAAGGAATAAACACGCGTCTGTGCATTCTTTCCAGAGCTGATTTACAGGATTTGGAATTTGGACGCACTCCCATCTCAGGATCCCTCCAACATTTTCAGTCTACGTCCCTCCTTAACGTTTCCTTCTTCTGGCTCTCACAGCCAAGCAATTCCAAAGAGCGTTAGCCGAAAACAACCAACAACTGTTGTGAAAGAAAAATAAACACTCAAAAATTTGGTTTTCTTTCCGTGGTTCCAGAAGCTCAGATCCAATAAAAGCAGATGGAGCAATCGCAGGCACATTTCATCTCCCAGACTCCACTAGACCTAAAGAGAAACAAATTGAACAAAAGAGAAAAGAAAACAAAGGGAGATCTTGCAGAAGTATATGGGGATAATAATATCCACAGAAGCAGGTTATGATACAACAGGTGAGGGGAAAAAAAAACCCACCCCTAGAGTGGAGGAGTGGCTTAGTGGTTAGAGCAGCTGCCTCAGCACCATGAGGGTGTGTGTTTGATTCCTACTACAGCTCCTTGTGGACTCTGGGCAAATCACTTACACGTCATTGCCCCAGGTATAAAATAAGTACCTGTCTGGTTACAATCAAAGGGCTAGATTCACAAAGAAAACCGATCGGTTTGCGACCCCTTTACGGGCAAATTTCCCTCCGGCCTGATTCACTTACCTCTCCTGCGATCCGCTTCGAATCTGTGCATGCAGATGAGGTGAAACGCATGCAAAGTAGGCAGGGACGCGATTCACAACACAAAATTTCACATCCGACTGGACTGGCCGATCAACTGAAGGAGCGACTGCTGGGGACCGGTCGCACAGGTTTCCGCCGACTCTCCTGCTCCATGGCCCTGCTCTCTGCTTGTGTAGGATGAGGTTTCAGGCACCGGGGGAATCGTGCGGTTCCTGTCCCTGCTCTGCTCTCTGCCCTGAGCTCTGCTTTGGGGTGTCAGGTCAAAAGCGCGCCGGGACAAAGGCGTGCCCAGACAATTGAGCGCAGCGCGGAGGCGCGCGCCGCTCAAAATTAATGTTTTTAGGGCTCTGACGGGGGCGTGGGGGGGAACCCCCCCACTTTACTTAATAGACATCGCGCCGCGTTGTGGGGGTGTTGGGGGGGGTGGGGGGGGTTGTAACCCCCCACATTTTACTGAAAACTTCACTTTTTCCCTGTTTTTAGGGAAAAAGTTAAGTTTACAGTAAAATGTGGAGGGTTACAACCCCCCAAACCCCCCATAACGCCGGCGCAATGTCTATTAAGTAAAGTGGGGGGGTTCCCCAACAAAACCCCCCGTCGGAGCCCTAATTTTGAGCGGTGCACGCCTCCACGCTGCGCTCAATTGTCTGGGCGCGCCTTTGTCTTTCGCGCCGTTGTCTATGAACCCTGCTTTGGAGCTGATTTCTAACCAGAGAAGGCAGGAAGTGTGACTCTCTCTCTGCTGCCTTCCCTGCAGTGCGAGCCCATGGGTTTACAGCCCCCTTTAAACCCGCAGGCTCGCACTGCAGGGAAGGCGGCAGAGAGCAGGAAAGTCTGGGCAGCAAGAGCAGGGCTTCTTTAAATTATTTTTTTCCCTCCGGAAAAGCTGTTGCGCTCCTGCCCCTCCAGGTAAGGCCCTCGCCGCTTCTGCCCTTTACGGAGGCTACCACAGCCTGGGCTTGGACCCCACCGCCCCCACCTCGGTGTCCCCAGCCTGGCTCTCCCCCTATAGCGCTCTCTGGCGGCAGTGAAAAAAAAGGTAAAAGAAAAAAAAGCAGCTTGGACATGCGCATGCTTGGGGATCGCAGAAAAGCGATCTGTGCCGGCAGATGGGGGCGTTCCTCCGATCGCCCCATCTGCATATTTTAGCTTCCAGAATATGTTGAACCTGCCCGGATCAGGCCTGATCGGGCAGGTTGATGAATCTAGCCCAAAGTGATTTACATATTTTAAACAGAAAAAGAAGTATATCAAGTCCTTTACCCTTTACAATCAAGCTATTGTGACATCACTGACGAGGTTGACTCTTATTGGTGGAATGAGGCATTATGACATCACAATTTCAGCTCTGGTTACCAGAGACTGAAACTCTTCACACTAATGGGGGAAGTTAGCAACATAGGCCACCGGGAGTGGAAGAGTGGCCCAGTGGTTAGAGCAGCTGCCTCAGCACCCTGAGGTTGCGAGTTCAATTCCTACTGCAGCTCCTTGTGACTCTGGGCAAGTCACTTAACACTTCATTGCCCCGGGTACAAAATAAGGACCACTTTGATTGTGCAAACCACAAAAAAGAGTGGTATATCAGTCCCATCCCCTTTACCCCAGGGGTGTCAAAGTCAAATCACATAAGGGGCCAAAATCTAAAACGCAGGCTAAGTCGCGGGCCTGATTTTTTTTTATTAAGATACTTACCCCCCCTCCTTTGCTGATGTTCAGCAAGGGCCCCAGTGCCAGCGGCTGCTCCGATGCTCACAAGACTTCTGTGAGCATCAGATCAATCGCTGCTGCCACCAAAACCCAGCCAGCAAAGGAGGGGGTTAGTTTTAGTAGAAGTATAGGGATGACAACCTCTCCAACCCCACATTGGCTACAAAATAAATAAAAAAGACTTTTCCTCTCTTTTAGGTCCTAGTTCACGCTTGCTGTCTAACACCAGCTCTGGCAGGATACACATTTCAAATCTGACATATTGTAATCACAAAATAGAAAATAAAATTATTCTTTCTACCTTTTGTTGTCTGCTCATTTTGCTTTTAGTCCCAGTTTCTCTTTCGGATTTTGTCTATCTTCTAATTCTCTTTCCAGTGTCTGCTGTCCATTTTTTTCTCCTCTTCTCTCTTGCTCCAGTCCCTGTCTCCAACATATTGATCTTTCCCTTTCAACTTTTTTCTTTTTTTATTTTCTGCCTCTGACCACTCAAATCTTGCCCTCTTTCTCATCCTTCTTTTTAAATTTTCAGCTACCTATCAATTTTCCATCTCCAGATCCAACTTTTCTCCCTTTCTCTTCCCAACTGCCCCCCATCCCATCTCTCCCCCTGTCTGCCTGCCTCCCTCCCCCCCCCCAGGTCCACCATTTCTCCCTTTCTCTTCCCAAAGGTTCTCCCTTCAAGTATCTTTTTCCCTCTTCTTCCACACTACCCCAAGTCCATCCTCTCTCCCTTTATCTCGCTCTCTTCACAGCCCAGTATGCCTTTCCCTCCAGCGCTGGTCCCTCTCTCCTCACAACCCGACGTGTCTTTCCCTCCGTTGCCGGTCCAATGTTGTCACCAAGCTGAGGAGACTGCTGGCCTCAGTGATTCTGCAGTGTTGTACATGGCTCTCCCTCCTGTTTTTTGCCTGCCACGGTCTGTCTCCATAAACGCACAATTTCCTGTTTCCGCCTGGTTGACTGCAGCAGACGGAAGGCAGGAAGGGGAGCCATGGACACTGCCAAATTGCTGCTGAAGCCGGAGGACACACTGAGCTGTGAGAAGGGGAACTTCGGGAGCATAACCACGGGCCACATAAAAAGGCCAGGCGGGCTGGATTCGGCCCGCGGGCCTTGTGTTTGACACATATGCTTTACCCCATGAATGCTCCTTGAGGTTTTCTACTGGAAACCAGAGTTTCTTCCCATGCTTTCAGGAATGTTATCTATATAGTACTTTATACTTATTGATTTTATGTATTTAAAAACAAATTTATCACCCACATCATCTACAATTCTAAGCAATTTACATATATAATAACATTAATATAGAGGTAGAATAGTAGGGATCTTCAATGGCACCAATAGGTCATGTTTTGGGGAAAACTAAGCTATAGAAATTAGCCACCTGTGTAGACCATAGATTCCAAAAACAAGAGCTGCAAATGGTCTATGCTAAGGGCCCCTTCCTATGGCATCATGGTCATGATTCTAATTTTCAAGGCCTATATTAAATTGTAGCCAAGGGGTCCAAATGGCACTGTGAGAAGGTGAAGGGGAGAAATATGTAGAAGCTGATAAAGAAAAGGCTGAATTGCTTAACAAATATTTCCATTCTGTGTTCACAACTGAAGCGCCGGGAGCAGGACTGCAGAAGACAACGCGAATAGGGATGGAGGCGTGGTAGACCCTGATCAATTTTCAGAGGGTTGTGTTCATGAGGAGCTAGCTAAATTAAAGGTAGACAAAGTGATGGGGCTAGATCAGTGGTCTCAAACTCAAACCCTTTGCAGGGCCACATTTGGATTTGTAGGTACATGGAGGGCCACAGAAAAAAAAGTTAATGTCTTATTATAGAAATGAAAATTTTGCATGAGGTAAAACTCTTTATAATTTATAAATCTTCCCTCCCCAAAGGCCTGCATGTTCCCCCCTTCTTTGCAGCGTTCTCCCCTGGCCTCCCGGTATTAGTTTCAGCTAATTACCATGCCTGTAGAGAGGATCGCCGGTGCTGTTACATTCCTTGTAGGCTGTCATCGGCCTCCGCAGCACATTCCCTCTGCCGCGGTCCTGCCCCTCCTCTGATGTCAGGGGCAGGATCGCGGCAGAGGGAACGTGATGCTGAGGATGATGACAGCCTGCAAGGATCGCTACAGCACTGGCAATCCTCTCTGCATGCTGCAGTAATAATCTGAAGGTAAGAACTGGAGGCCAGGGGGGAAGCCAGAGGACGCTGGAAAGAGCGGGCAGCACTAGTACAGACTGCGGGCCGCAAAATAGTACCTGGCGGGCTGCATGTGGCCCCCGGGCCGCAAGTTTGAGACCACTGGGCTAGATGGTGTAGATCTGAGGGTGCTGAAGGAACTTAGGCAAGTTCTAGTGGCTCTGCTGACTGACCTTTTTAATGAGTCTCTAGAGTTGGGAGTGGTACCGGAGGACTGGCGGAGGGCGGATTTATAGAGATGCATTCAATACATAAATAGATAATGATAATAAACACAATATTTATCCTTTAGGAATTAAATATGCAGAACATCAAAGGAATCAAATATGTAGAACATCAACATAGAAATTATAAGAGTTCTTTTAATCTTACATTTCTTTCTTTTCTATCAAAACATCTTTTTTTTTTTTTTTCTTTCTCTCTTTCTTTCCTTCATTACTTTTCTCACCTACCCTACCCTTATGTATAAACCTTAATTGTTAAAAAAATTATTATTATTTTTTTTTAATTGTAATTCCATTTTTTCTTTACCCACTTGTTTCAGTTTGTATTAATAAAATATAATGATTAGTTTGTATAATTTTGTCTTATTTGTATTTGTCACCCTAGTTTTTTTATTGTACATTTCAATTATGTAATTCGCATTGAAATATTTGATATTGCATAAAATCAAAATTTAATAAACTTGAAACTTGAAACTTGTCCCTCTCCACAAAAGTGGAAGTAAGGAAAAAGTAGGGAATTACAGCCCGGTAAGTCTGACTTCTGTGATAAGCAAATTAATGAAAACACTTTTAAAACAGAGAATGGTCAAGTTTCTGGAATCCTGTGGATTACAGGACCGGAGGCAACATGGATTCACTAGAGGTAGGTCTTGTCAGACAAATCTGATCAATTTCTTTGACTGGGTGACCAGAGAATTGGATAGAGGATGTGCGCTAGATGCGGTGTATTTAGATTTTAGCAAAGCTTTGACAGTGTTCCACACAGACGTCTAATAAATAAACTGAGTGCCCTCATGATGGGCCCTAAACTGACAGGCTGGGTCAGGAACTGGTTGAGTAGAAGGCGACAGAGGATAGTGGTCAATGGAGATCGCTCTGAAGAAAGGGATGTTGCCAGTGGTGTGCCTCAAGGATCTGTTTTTTAAAAACATTTTTATAAGCGATAATGCTGAAGGTCTGTCGGGGAAGATGTGCCTCTTTGCGGATGATACCAAAATCTGCAATAGAGTAGACACGCCGGATGGTGTGAATAACATAAAGAAAGACCTGGCGAAGCTTGAAGAATGGTCTCAAATTTGGCAGCTGAAATTTAATGCTAAGAAATGCAAAGTCAGACATTTGGGCTGCAAAAACCCAAGGGAACAGTACAGTTTAGGGCAGTGTCTCGCAAAATTTTTCGAGCCCCCTCGTCTACAAAGCCGCGCTAGCGTCTTCCAGGGGCACTAGCGCGGCTTTGTAGAAAAGGGGGGTATACCTAGTGTCCCCGGCTCGAGACACCCGGAAGTGCACTGGCGTCAGCGTGATGACATCATGTGCATGCATGATATCAGCGTGCCGCCGTCACTGCATGCATTAACATCAGTGCACCGCAGTCAGAGCGAGCGCAAAGGCCCTTCAAACGGGCCTTGCGCCGACTGAAAGACTGGCGCTGGAGAGAAGGGGCGGCAGAGAGAAGAGGAGCTGGCATCGGGAGATTGCTTACAGGACATGCCTCTCTTTGCGAGAGACACGTCCTGTAGACAGTCATCAGGGGCCAGCACCTCTCCTCTTCCCCAGTGTATCTCGGCACACCAGAAATCTCATGAGGCACACAGTTTGCGATACACTGGTTTAGGGGGTGAAGAACTTGTGTGCACAACAGAAGAACGGGACTCGGGTGTGATTGTATGTGACGATCTTAAGGTGGCCAAACAGGTTGTAAAGGTGACGACGGAAGCTAGAAGGATGCAAGGGTGCATTGGGAGAGGTATGGCCAGTAGGAAAAAGGAGGTATTGATGCCCTTGTATAAGAATATTGTGTGCAATTCTGGAGGTCACACCTTCAAAAAGATATGAAAAGGATGGAGTCGGTCCAGAGGAAGGCTACTAAAATGGTGCGTGGTCTTCATCATAAAGCATATGGGGACAGACTTAAAGATCTCAATATATATACTTTGGAGGAAAGGCGGGAGAGGGGAGATATGATAGAGATGTTTAAATAAATATGCGGTGTAAATGCGCATGAGTTGAGTCTCTTTCGTTTGAAAGGAAGCTCTGGAATGAGAGAGCATAGGATGAAGTTAAGAGGTGATGGGCTCCGGAGTAATCCAAGGAAATACTTTTTTTTACAGAAAGGGTGGTAGATGTGTGGAACAGTCTCCCAGAAGAGGTGGTGGAGACAGAGACTGTGTCTGAATTCAAGAGGGCCTGGGATAGGCACATGGGATCTCAGAGAAAGGAAGAGATAATGGTTACTGCGGATGGGCAGACTAGATGGGCCATTTGGCCTTTATCTGCCATCATGTTTCTCTGTTTCTATGTTACTGGCCCTCTCGCCATCGCTTAGTCTTTCCTCCTCCTGCCACATTCTGAGAGAGGACTTTTGTCTTTCCCAGCATTTAAAGTAGCAATGAAAACCTACTTTTTTTAGTGTATGGTTCGTCCAGCTGAGGATTGTGTGTTAGACATGATTAATGTTCTTATGAGTTTTTGGGTGATAATTTTTTTTAAGACTGTTAGAATGAATGACTTCTGTTCTTTTAAATTTATTGCTAGAGCTCTTTTCTTCCTTTTTATTAACCTTTTGGAAAGGCGGAATAGTAAATTTTTTAAGTAAACAATAAATTTAACGCGAGAGGAGGACAAGAGCTCCCAGTACAGCAGCATGGATGACTCAATGTAAGCTTTTCTCTAAATCTGGACACAATGTAAAGTTGTTAATGCTACGTAGTGATGCAGCCTGCCTGAGCGGTCGCACGAACGGAGAGCTCCTGCCTCACTCCCACTAAATCGGCGATAAAACCGGCCTTTCTGTGTCCCCACTGCAGAAACGAGCAAGCGGGACGGGGAATAATACCCTACCCTTCCCTTGATCCTCAGGAGCGACCGCAGCAGCACGGGGTATGCCCGTTAAATCGGCAAAAGGCACCCGGGACAAACCCTCTCTTACCCCCTCCAAGATGGCGGCGGAGCAGGCCACATTCACCATCCCCGCTGGCAACTGGATCACCGACATCACGCGATCGGTCACGGCGGCGCTGGCAGATAAACTTAATAAAATCCAGTCGGCGGTGGACGAAATGCACGAAAAATTTGACTCCCACAGCCAGCGCCTGACAGAGGTCGAGCAGCGCGTGTCCGACCAGGAGGACGCGTGCGTGACGCTGACTGCCCAGGTGGAAGACCTAAAACGAACATCGCGGGAGTTACTAGCGGCCCTGGAGGAGCAGGAGAACAGGAGCCGTCGAAACAACCTGCGGCTGGTCGGGCTCCCGGAGACGGTGAGTGAACAGGAGCTCTACACGATTTTCAGCACGTGGCTCCCTGAGACCCTGGACCTGTCTGGGGGCGCGGAGGCCTTCGCCTGCGAACGGGCACACCGTATTGGAAACCGGCCCCTGGAGGGGGGAGGGCGAAGACTGCCATAGCTCGCTACTCTAACTGGAGGGAAAAGGAACTCATACTCAGGGCATTTCGAAAGGCGGGGGCCTTGGATTATAAAGGATCCCGAGTGCTCATATTCAACGATTATTCTGTGCGGGTGGCGGCCCAACGCAAGCTCATGGCGCCCTCCTGCACTGACCTCCACAACAGAGGAGTTAAATTCGCGCTGGTCTATCCAGCGAAGCTTCGAGTCTGGCATGAGGGTAAGACTCTCACCTTTAACAGCGGAGAGGAGGCCAAGGCGTTTCTGGCGACTTTACCCGCCTAATGTTATCCTGAACCGGCTGCTGTTGATTTGAGATTCACCTACAACTACAGCTTGTTATTTCCAGGAGTTGTGTTGGAGTCCCATTGAACCTAGCATGAGGGGCGGATGCCTGCTTGCCCAGCCTTTGTGTGCACCGGGGGACCGTGAGACCAAGCCGCTGTTGCGGTGGTGGGGCTCACTCCCTTAGCTTGGATCTGATTTCCGAACTCGAGTGGCTGGAGCAGCCTGAGTGAACTGCGCACGGCTTTGAGGGGCTGCGGTGCCTACGACTTCCCCGAAGACCTCTACATTTTCTCTGACTACAACACATCCTGAAAGACTCTATCTGACCTTGGTGTGGGCCGCCATGGCTGGAAGGGGTCCCTTTTGGAGCGGCCTGCGGCAGCTCTGGAGAATTCATTTGGACTTGTTGGTATCACCTTTTCACTGTCCAATGTTTATGTTTAATTATCTGCTTTCTTAATGATTACAGGGACCACATGATAGGGGTCTTGTTCGGTGGGTGGGGGGGGAGGGCTCCGGGCAGGTTGGGGGACTCATATATGGGTATGTATGCTGATGGGATGGGATCAGCATGGGGGGGGGAAGAGTGGGGGGGGGAGGGTGGAGGGAGAGTTGTGTGGGGGGGTGTGAGTGGGAGTGTGTGGCTGAATCCGGGATGAGCGGACAGGGGGGGTGGTTGGGGGTATGGGGGGTGGGAATAGAGGGCACTAAGATAACAAGGGCAGCGAAGCTTAGCTGGGAGGCTTCGTCTGGGCCTATCTGCTCTTTCTGCATAGGACGAATGCGTGTCTGGTTGGTGGAGAATGGATGAGTTCACACACCCTGGGAGGGGTATTCCCTTCCGGATTGTAGTGCTGCACAGAGCTACTCTCTCACTATTATGGCTGATTTAAGAGTTGTTACCTTTAATGTCGACGGCATCAGGTCCCCGGTAAAGAGATCCCGTATTCTTACCAGTTTGCGAAATTTGAAAGCGGATGTGGCTTTCCTGCAAGAAACACACCTCACTCAGATTGAACACTCTAAATTGCGGAGAAACTGGGTCGGGGATGTTTATTCCTCCACCTCGGGGGGACGGAAACGCGGGGTGGCCATACTGTTGCACAAGAGGCTGCCCTTTACCTTGCATAAACAATTGACTGATCGGGAGGGGAGATATGTACTTGTGCTGGGGGAACTTTGGGGTTTAAAACTGTTACTCTGCAATTTGTATGCCCCCAACTCTTACTGTCATAAATTTTTCTCCTCGGTTCTCTCCCTAATATCGGCCTATCCGGATTACCAGGTGGTCCTGGGGGGGGACATGAACATCACTGCAGACCCGGGGGTGGACTGCAAACCTCCCAGGGCAGTCTGAAGGATCATGACAACAAGGGGGTGGGCTTCCTGACGCAGCATCTAGGTCTGGTGGATGTATGGCGGACGCTGCACCCATATGACTCGGATTTCACTTTTTACTCTCATGTACATAAAGTATACGCCCGCTTGGACTACATCCTACTGGACCAACGGATGTTCTCCAGGGCTACCAGATCGGAGATAGTGGATTCCACGATCTCGGACCATGCTACTGTGGATCTTACCCTGACACTGGCAGCGGGTAGCAAGGTCTCCTCTTGAAAAATGGCGTTACACCTCTATCAAGACCGAGAATTCCGGACATTTCTCCGGGCACGATGGGCGGACTATCAGGCTACTAACGATACCCCGGATATCGGACCGATATCTTACTGGTATGCCTCCAAGGCAGTCCTGAGGGGGCATGTGATCGCATACACCGCAGCTAAACGCAAGGCCCGGGGAGCTGAGCTCCTGTCACTCACGAGACAGTTGCACAGCTTTCGCAGGGCCCATATCTCCTCCCTCTCAGACAAGGAGAGACAGGAATATAAGACAATACGTGATCGTATCGAGACTTTACTTCATCAACGAGCGGAGCAGACTCTTGCGTTTCAACGGTACAACATGCATAGATGGGGGGGAAAAACGGGGAGACTACTGGCGAATCTAGTGCGACCTTATAAGAAACGTCAAATTATTACAGCAATCCGTGATGCTGGGGGCACTCGGCACGAAGGGGAGAGACGAATTGCGGAACAATTTGTTAAGTACTATGAAACCCTATATGGCAAAAGACCTTTGGATGAGCTGGCCCTTCAGAATTTCTTCAGGGAGTTATCACTCCCACGCCTGGAGGAGGATCAAGCCGCATCCTTGAGCCTACCGATCACCGAGGCTGAACTCCGGGTCACCATACGGTCCCTTAAGCTGGCCAAGGCGCCCGGCCCGGACGGGTTTGGGCCCGAATACTACCGCATTCTAGAAGATCTGGTGGCGAAGACCCTGAGCGCAATGTATAACGAGGTGGCGAAGTCGAGGGGCTCCTTTCCGGATAACATGGCTCACATAGTCCTACTCCCTAAACCGGGTAAAGACCCGGACTTGGTGGGGTCGTTCCGTCCAATCTCCCTGCTAGATCAGGATATTAAGCTTTTAGCTGCGACTTTGGCGAGACGTTTGAATGGTATTCTTCCCGATCTTATTCACCCAGACCAGGTTGGGTTTGTGCCGGGCCGATACGCCTCCATGAATTTACTGAGGGTTTTGGGAGCGATTCATGACAGGGTAGGCAGGGGTGGCCAGGAGGCGGTGGCGGGACTGGACATGGAGAAAGCATTCGATAGCATTTCTTGGGACTATCTCTTTTGGGTCCTGTGCCGGGGTGGATTTCAGGGCGACTTTCTGGCCTGGGCTTCAGCCTTATATCATAACCCCAGGGCGCGTTTAATGATAAATGGGGGCTTAACGGAGGACTTCGGTTTGCAGAGAGGAACGAGACAGGGGTGCCCGCTCTCACCGCTCCTCTTCCTCTTAGCTATCGAACCCCTTGCGGCAAAAATCCGGCAGGATGTGACCATTCAGGGAATCGTGGTGCGGGGACAGGAATGCAAAATCAGCCTGTTTGCAGATGACATCTTACTCTACCTGGACCATGTTTCCATACACCTACCCAGAGCTCTGGAGGTGATTCGAGCCTTTGGTGCGTTGTCGGGTTTACAAGTTAATTGTAGTAAATTGGAGCTTCTGTTACTAGCGGGGGGCCGGGCGGAACCTTGGCATGCGGTGTTGCCAATCGCACCCACGACTAAGCCGATGAGATACCTTGGAATATACCTCAGCACTGATCTACCCACGCTTTACAATGCAAATTTCCGCCGGCCCCTTGAGGCCATCGCAAAATTGTGCCAGGCTTGGCAGGACTTGCCGCTGGGGATTCTGGGTCGGGTGGCCTTAGTGAAAATGATTCTGGTACCAAAACTCTTATATCCCTTACAGGCCATGCCGCTTTGGCTTACCAGACGGGATGAACTTGTCTTCAAATCCACTATCTCTCGATTCGTTTGGAGGTCCCGTACCCCTCGGATAGCGATGTCCAAACTTATCTTGGACAAATCATTGGGGGGACTCAATGTCCCGGATATTCGGCTCTATAATGTTGCTTCTCTCCTCCGCTGGATCCACGAGGGCTACACTGAGTGCCCACGCTACTCCCCTAGGGGATGGATGGCGAACTGGTGTGCCCCTTTTCAATTTATGAACCTCATACACCGACATGATGACCCAGGGAGACGTTACACTGTTTGTTCCCATTTTCTACGCCCGTTTCGACTGGCGTGGCGCTGGTGGAGGCGAAGACAGCAACTGCCACCGGACGTATCCCCTTTTCTGCGTCTGGAGGGCAACCCCAGGTTCCTGCCTGGCAGGGGTAGATCTGTATTTCAGCACTGGGCGGCCCAAGGTTGTATGTCGCTGGAACACATACTTGATTTGTCTCCTACGGGATTTCCTACTTTTCAGCGGGTTCGGGATGAGTGGGACCTCCCCTCGTGCTATATGTTTTCTTATTTTCAGATTCGCCACTACTGGGAGACGGAGCGTAGGGGAGCGGCCAGGGCCTGGGATAGGGGCCCTTTGGATATTCTGTTTTCAGCTACTCAGCCCGCGCTGAATTCTCTTGCGCACTGGTATCGAGTCCTTAAGTCGTCTCTCGCCACGTCGGCACTCACACCGGTGCGTAATTCCTGGGAACGAGACTTGGGACAGGATATTTCTGAGCACCAGTTCACTGCCTGCTTCGCAACACTTTATTCCTACACTAAATCTGCAGACTTCCAAGAACTTCAATATAAACTTCTTCATAGGGCCTTCTTTACGGCACAGAGGGGGGCGCGACTGGGACTCTGGGAGAGTGGTCTTTGTATTAAATGCAAGAGCAGTGCTGGTACATATATACATTCCTTTTTGGAGTGCCCCAGGCTGGATGTGTGGAGGGTGGCCCTCCCCTTGTTGGAACAAGCGGTGCAGCGTACTGTGGAGTGGGACTATGGGTTCATACTCCTGGGTCTGCAGACCTCCCTCCAGGACCAGGGATTCACCACACCCCAATGCAGATTTCTCTATAACGCTATCTTAGTAGTAAAGAAATTGATCCTGACCTATTGGATGTCCGAGGAGCCCCCTCCGTTGCCGCACTGGAGGAGTCGGCTCCGAGAGGTGGCTCTGTTTGAAATTCGATCCCATGCGAGAGCGCCGAGCGTGCTTAAGCAACACTACGCTGGCTTATGGGTGAGACTGCGGGACTTGGTGTCGTCACACGCAAGGGAGGAGGACCAGGGGCCTCCTTAAACTGGATTTTACTTTAAGTTTTCTTGATGGGCCTTCGGCGGTTCACCTCCACCAACTGGCTCTTTTCATCTTTCTCTTTCTTTTCTTTTTCTCTTCTCTTTCGTTACTTTGGTGTCCTGGGGAGGGAGGGGGGAGGGAGATACCCGGGATATGAGTGGCTGGTTTGTACGGGATGGATGATGGTGAGTGCGATTGGTGTTCTGAGTGTTGTGTGGTGTTTGGGGGTTCTTCTAATGGAAAAAGGCGGGAGATCACTGTTCCAGATGGGCGGCGTCCTTTACGATTGTACTTACCAGCTTTTGCCCCCGCTGCTCTTTTTGTTTTGTATTGCTCTATTCTCGTATATTATCTGCCTATGGGGGTACATTTGGGGCAATCCTGCTATTGTTCATGTTCTTGATTGTTGTGTGTGATGGACTGATACTTGCCTTTTTGATGGTTGCTGTTACGCCCTGCTGGGTGGTGTATTTTTCTCGCTGTCAATAAACATACGTTTAAAAAAAAAAAAAAATGCTACGTAGTAAAGTTTAATGTTTAAAAAGCTTTTATATACCACTTCTCAAAATATCAAAGTGATTTACAATCATTTGGTTAGAATAGAAACTACAAATATCTGTTTTGGTTCTCAGGAGATTAGATGGGAGGGAAGCGTTGTTTGAAAGGTGCAAATCCTAAATCACAACGGGAACTGATTTTGCCATAGAAATGCATTGGGGTACAGCACAAGAACTTTTTCAAATTCACCTCCTCCTTTCCTGCAATTCCAGTGCTTCACTCCCACAGACTTTGCAATGGCTGGATTGTACCAATAGCCTCTTTGACTCAGTGGTGTAGCCACCGGGGAGGGGGAGGGGCTCAGGAACTTTGGGCTCAGGAACCCCCAATATTGTGGCACCATTGCCAGTAGCGTAGCAAAGATGAGAGGTGCCTGGGGGCGGTGGCACCCCTTCTCCCCCCCCCCACTCTCCCTGCTGTGCGCATGCCCCTTCCCTTCCTCCGTACCTCTAACTTTTCTGGTGCGAGCAACATCAGCAACTTGCTGCTTGCATTGGCACTAGCTCTTCCTCCAATGTCACTTCCTAGGTGCGGGACCTGAGAGACCGACGCCAGCGCCAACAACAGGTTGGACTTGCTGCTCGCACCGGCGAAGAGCTAAAGGTATGTCTGCGATGATACCCAGATCCTTTTCAAGGGCGCTAATCCCCAAGGTGGACCCTAGCATCCAGTAACTGTGATCTAGGTTATTCTTCTCAATGTACATTGCTTTGCATTTGTCCATATTAAATTTCATCTGCCATTTGGACACCCAATTTCCTAAGGTCCACCTGCAATTTTTCACAATCCGCATGCGTTTTAACAACTTTAAACAGTTTAGTGTCATTTGCAAATGTAATCACCTCACTCGTCGTTCCAATTTCCAGATCATTTATAAATAAGTTAAATAGCACCAATCCCGTACAGACCCCTGTGGCACTCCACTGTTTACTCTCCTTCATTGTGAAAAATGACCATTTAACCCTGCCCTGTTTTCTATCCAATAACCAATTCCTAACCCACAACTGAACTTTGCCACCTATCCCATGACACTTTAATTTTCTCAGGAGCTTCTTGTGAGGAACTTTATGAAAAGCTTTCTGAAAATCTAGGTACACTATATTAACTGGCTATTCTTTATCCACATGTTTATTCACACCTTCAAAGAAATCAAGCAAATTTGTGAGGCTGAACCCATGGGGCAGTTGCAAGGGACAGTTTTTTTTGGGTGGGGCAGTTTGCAGCATGATATGGCAACTGAACAGGGTTGGGTTGGAAAGAAAAAAAAAGGGCAGGAAAAGAGAAATATGGAATTGGAAGCAGCAGGCTATACTGATGCTGGAACTTTAACGTACACAGTTATTCGGAGTATGTTCGAGGAAAGAAGACAAGAGCACCTTGTGAGCATGTACATTCATAGAGAATGGCACGGGGACAAATATCCCTGCCCCATTCCTGCAAGCTCTGCCTTAACCATACAAGCCTCAAACACGTATGATTTTAAAGCGTTCAAGGCTTCGAGGCTTGTGCAGATGAGGGCACAATAGGAATAAAGAGATCCTGCAAGGAAGGGGGAAAATCTGATTGTAGCAGGTTTTCGGGTCTTGCCGCATCTGTGAAGAAAGAACTGACATTTCAGCCATCATGCTGTGACTTTCTTCAGGGTATGCTGAGGTCTGCAGTGTGTCTTTATATATAGTTGGTTCACAGATCTGTTTGAGAACAGGGCAGTCTGTGGATCGAGAAGTTTGAATTTTTGACGAGAAAGTTTGTGGGCTGACCTGATAGAGAACAGGGCAGTCTGTGGGTCGAGAAATTTGAATTTTTGGCGGGAAAGTTTGTGGGCTGACCTGATAGAGAACAGGGCAGTCTGTGGGTCGAGAAATTTGAATTTTTGGCGGGAAAGTTTGTGGGCTGACCTGATAGAGAACAGGGCAGTCTGTGGGTCGAGAAATTTGAATTTTTGGCGGGAAAGTTTGTGGGCTGACCTGATAGAGAACAGGGCAGTCTGTGGGTCGAGAAATTTGAATTTTTGGCGGGAAAGTTTGTGGGCTGACCTGATAGAGAACAGGGCAGTCTGTGGGTCGAGAAATTTGAATTTTTGGCGGGAAAGTTTGTGGGCTGACCTGATAGAGAACAGGGCAGTCTGTGGGTCGAGAAATTTGAATTTTTGGCGGGAAAGTTTGTGGGCTGACCTGATAGAGAACAGGGAAGATGGTTGGTCATGAATTTGAGTTTTGGCGAGAAAGTTCGTTGAAAATCCAAGTTTGAATGTTGGATATTGGCGGGAACGTTCGGGACCCAATTTTTAATGTCTGGAGAGAAAGAGAGAGCCTGAAGTCTGACTTTTAAATTCTGTCAGAAAAGAGGCTGGGACATTTTGAGATGGCTTAAATGTTGGTTCTTTCTACACAGATGCAGCAAGACCTGGAAACCTGCTACAATCATGACGCCAGCCGCGGGAGCCTAAGAGAACAAGGGGAAAATTTGTCCCCTTGTCATTCTCCATAGCTTCAAACAGCATTAAAAAAAAAAAAAAAAAAACCTCCCATGACAGACAATTCTATAACTGGGTACACGAAAAAAGTCAGATTATAGGTTTAGGAAACTCTGGGATTACACCAGAACTGAGTCAGACTATTCTACAAAAATTAGAGCCTTATCTCTAGAACTGGCCCAGCAACTCAGCTTACCTAAACACTGGCCCTCTAGCAGCCAGTAGCCCTCTGTGCAGGAGCAGGTGTAGCCTCCTTCTGTATTAATGCAGACCTGGGTAGGATTGCATTGATGGCTGTCGCTTGAGCATTCATCAACATCTGTAAAAGAAGAATACAGCAGAGCAGTTAGATGAGATAGTATTTGCCAGGAAACTTTACCCATGACAGAAGGTGGGGCAGGAGGCACTTGAGAAGCCGACAGGGCACCATCCAGTCATAGGAACCAACTTTTCAAAATTTTGGGAGGTGCTAAACTCAACACACATCGGTGTTGCCTGGTCACGGTAAAGGGGTTTTCTCAACATTGGGTGTGCTCAAGGAGGAGGCACTGAACGATTTGGGAGGATATTTGATCCTGGACCGTGTCCTGAGGCTTTTCCTCCAATCCAAGGTGTTTTGTAGGGACATGAACTTGATGATGACTTGTTAGGGCATGGCATTTTTATACAAATTTATATATAAGAACTTTTGAAAAGAAAAAAAAAATTTATGAAAAAATTTTCATAACAAAACATTAATATTTAGAAATTCTTAGAGATATACATTTATTGATTGTTGGTAATTAGTAACGTTGGCGATGTGCTCATGCACCCCCCGAGCTGGCATCAATGCTACCAGTATGGAATATTTTAAGGAAGCTTTCAGCCAGGTAGCAAGTCTAAGGGCTCCTTTTTCAAAGCCACGTTAGTTCGCGCTAAACCGCCGGCCGCACTAGACGCTAACGCCAGCATTGAGCTGGCGTTAGTTCTAGCCACGTAGCGCGGGTTTAGCGTGCGCTAAAACCGCTAACGCGGCTTCGTAAAAGGAGCCCTAAAAGTTGGTACCTCACTGTAGACACTCGTATCCTATAATGGCATCTGGGTGCCTAGATTCAATTAAAGAATACGAGGTTGATATCGGCGTTCATACAACTTCCACCCCTGCAGTTACACAGCGACAGAGTCGGTGGAAAAGCAATACGGTCATACGGACAATCCAAGCAAAATATGGAAAACCTTCGGCCTGTTCAAAAACATCAAGATCATCAAACTAGGAGAGCACGCAGTTACGGGAACGTAACGTTTTATGGCCAAGACCAAGGGCTCCTTTTACTAAGCTGCGGGAGCGGTTTTAGCCGCAAATTAGCGCACGCTAAGCCCCGCGCTACGTGGAAAAACTAACGCCAGCTCAACGGAGGCGTTAACGTCTAGTGCGTGCGCTAAAACCTCTAGCGCAGCTTAGTAAAGGGAGCCCCATGACGCTACTTGATTGGTTTTTCGCGCCTTTACAGGGCTGATGGGTTCGTCATCGGCCTGGTTGAACGTGATTTCTTCACTGAGAGGCTCAAAATTGGCTCTATGGTGTATTAATTATTTTAGAATACACAAGAAGAGCGCTTAGCTTAAGCCCGACGGTCACCCGACCGTTTCACTCTCAGGTTTCCTCAGGGGCTGTGGCCTCTTCAAATAATCACACCTCGACTTTTTACTTTTTTTCTGAGGTTATTTATTTATTTTAGGTATTTATATGCCGCCTATCAAAGTTATCTAAGTGGTTTATAATCCAAGCATTTTCCCTATACTTCCTGGTGGGCTCACAATCTATCTAAATTGGGTGCAACATTTCTCTCCCCCCTCCCCTCCCCTCTCCTTCCTTCTCTTTTTCACCCCCCCACCCCATTGGAAGCGCAGCATTCACAACTCACAGCTTTTGCTGGCTTCAGGCCTTCCTCTCTGCCAGGTCCTGCCTTCATGGAAACAGGAAGCAGGTGGCACCTAGCTGAGAGGAAGGCCTGACACCAGCAGAGCAGTAAATTATGGATGAGGCCACTGCTAGAAGATAACGACGCTGGCCCTTGGAGCACCTGTTTATGGGCTGCACCCAGGGTGGACCGCTCCCCCTGCTCGCCCCATGGTATACCACTGCCCCCGAGTCCAATATCTATCAGGCACTGTTGAGGGAGTGGCATCTTGCTGCCGGGCCAGCCTACTTGCTGGTCAGCTCTTTCTACCACTTCCCTTCCCGGTATCTAATCCTTTCACCCTCTCCCCCCATGATTGGCATTTTTTCCATCCCCCCCCCCACCTTTGGATTTATTGCCTGGCGGTGGCAGCTATTCACAGGACGGCCCTGCCACCGACCCTGGCGCTTCTCTCCACTGTGGCCCACCCTCTCTGACAACTTCCTGTTTCCGCTTGGGCAGGCCGCAGTGGAGAGAAGCACTGGGGTCGATGGCAGTACCGCTAGGTGAATCGCTGCTGCTGCCTGGCAACCTTTGCCACAAATCTAAAGATACACATGGGAGTGGAAAAAAATTGCCAATCGGAGGAGAGAATGTGAAAGGATTAGATGCCAGGAAGGGGTGTGGCATGGCGAGCTGACCAGCAGTTAGGCTGGCTGATAGCAAGTGCCGCTACCTCATGAGTGCCGCCACAGGCCACTGCCTCAGTATAGGGCCACCCCTGCTCAGGTGCATGATCAGTCTGTATGCATGAGACGCACCTCTTACTAGAGGTAATCAACAATTTAAATTATCTCTTCCTTCCAAGAAAGGGATTAAAGGAGTCAAGATTTTTAGTCAATCTCTGATTTTTAAGTTTTCTCAACTTTGGAATGATCTTCCACTCCTTTTACGGCGTTCTGGTTCATTTCAACTTTTTCGTAAATCTTGAGAAACCATTTTATTTGCTAAACACTTTGAAAATTAATCTCCCGAAACTTAGTCTTATTCTTTATGGTTTTTATTTGTTAAGTTAACTATTGCAAACCAAGTCGAGCTTTCTTGGAATAACGTCTCGGTAAATAAACCCAAGCCTTAAGTTAGATTAGTTGTTCTATCATGGCAGAATGTTTCCCTACTGACTACTCTCCTAAGCAGAGCTTCTAGCTTCCAGAGATAATCAAGTTTTTCTCCCTCTTTTTGACTTGCGTTTCTAGACTGAAAAGCAGTGCCAAATCTGCTTTCTAGACTGGAAAGCAGTGCCAAATCTGCTTTCCAATGCTTCTAGGCACTCCTCTTTTACAGCTCCAAAAATCTGGTCCCATTAGGCTTTCACCTATTCACCTTCTTTTTTTTCCATGGCGTTGCACTCACTTCAGCACCATCTGGATAGCTTGCTCCATCCAATTTTCGTAATCATCTTCTTCTCCAGGCCCAGGAAATCTTCTTGAGAAAGTTCTTAACCTCTTGTAAACGGTGTTTTCTCTTTGACTCTTTTGATTCTTTTCTAGCCCCCTTCCTAGTGCTACAATAATAGAGGAAACTAGAAACAGTTTCTCTGAGACTGGTTTAATGTCAACCTGGGTTCTGCCTCACTGATTTAAGAATTCAGTGAGTTCCTTCTCTAGAGCAGTGTTCTTCGCCCGCCGGTCCATGGACCGGTGCCAGTCCGCAAAAATCTCCTGCCGGTCCGCGAAGGACCAGTGTCCCCCGCAAGCACTGAGCTAAAAAGGTGGTTCACTGCAAATGCATGGTGGACCACCCAGGCAAAAACACCAGCGCAGCCGTCCTCCAACACCTCCAGGCAGCGCCGGGGCCGCCAACAGGGAGCTCGCACGAACCTGGTGCAGTGGCCGATGGGCAACTCTGGGTTAAAGGCCGCTGGAGAGCTGGAGGTGCGCGAAGCGGGCGCCATGCGGCAAATCCGCCAACCGTGCTGCCCGAAGGCATCCGCTGTGCATGCACAGAAAGCCACCGCCTCCCCGACCTACGATCTCCTCTGGGTCCTCCCTTAAAAGAAGCAGAAGGTCCTACCGCTCCCAGACCCAGCCCAAAAGGAATGAAGGCCATAGAAACATAGAAGATGACGACAGATAAGGGCCATAGCCCATCAGGTCTGCCCACACTGACCCACCCCCAAGTCTACTATCATAGGGATCCCACTCCTGGTGACAGGTTCCCTTGGCTTAACCCTCTAAGGGATCCCATATGGGCATCCCATTTGCTCTTAAATTCTTGCACGCTGTTTGCCTCGATCACCTGCACCGGGAGCTCGTTCCAAGGATCAACCACTCTCTCGGTGAAGAAATATTTCCTGGTGTCGCCATGAAATTTCCCGCCCCTGAGTTTGAGCGGATGCCCTCTTGTGCTGCTGTAACACATGGCACGGAACCGGAGCACAAGACACAACCTCCCGAGCCCCCAGGTAGGCTGAGGAGAAGCCTCCTAATAGGAAAAGTCACTCCCCCCTCCCCCTGGTCTCCCTTGGCAGTCCAGTAGCGGCCACAGTGAGTCCACACCAGCCACCAGCACTCCTCAACTGCCGGTCCACAAAACAATTCCTCCATTTCTGCCGGTCCATAGGTACAAAAAGGTTGAAAAACACTGGTCTAGAGTACTATCCTTTGTCTGTTCTGAGAGACTACTAGCTTCTTTCACTGCTAGAATTATCCAGGATTTGGCCTCAGTGTCTGGCACAATCTCCCATGGACGTTTCCGAGGGTCTGTGTCATGAGGACATACAAACAGGACTAGTAATTTTTCCCGTGTGGAGTTCCCCAACTTACCTAGGATTTTTATACCTTCCACTTTTGTGTTTCTCTCCAGTACAGTCTGAATTTCCTGAGAAATAATTCCCAAAGGAACCTCTTACAATCAATACACCAATTTTGGTAAAGTTTGCCTTGCCATTTTCAGAGTAATATCCCAAAAGCACACAAACCAGTTTCTATTTCAGACCTTTTTCTTGTGTTTATTTTATTTTCAAATCCCTGCCCCTCTGGCACACTTATACAGCAAAGTGAATGCAGGAAAATATACCAAAATTGAGGTAAGCTCTTTGGGATAGGTCCCTGCTGTCCGGTCACCATTTCTGTAATCCCTGGCCTCCTATGGTACCCTATGGCTGGTTATGTGCACAGGAGCCAGGCCAGAAGAACACGCTGTCTGCCTCGATCATCAGTGCAGGTGATCGAGGCAGACAGCGTGCCAGACTTTTAAGAATAAATGGGATACCCATGTGGGATCCCTACGAGGGTCAAGATAAGGAAATTGGGTCATTAGGGCTTAGACAGGGGGTGGGTAAGCAGAGTGGGCAGACTTGATGGGCTGTAGCCCTTTTCTGCCGTCATCTTCTATGTTTCTATGTTTACTGTATCAAGTAAAAAGAGAAGAAAATATAACAAATAGAAACTCCCCTTATACCAGTATATTCAGGGTTCTGGGACATTGATCCCCAGAACTATATGTATAGAGGTAGCCATCTACTTAGAGAAATTCTCTGCTAGCTTCTGGCAAACTATTAACCAGAGAGAGACAAGCTGTTTTGTAAAAAAAAAAAAAAAAAAGGATACATGGCCCCGCCCCATTCTGTCCCAGCCCCGCCCCCACACAAACTTAATCTCTTCTTCCCCAGGTTGGGGCAGCGTCTGGAGGGCCTCTGAGCATGCATGGATGCAATATGATGACAAATTTCCAGGCACAGGCCCTCCAGACACAGCTCGGGGCCTTCCAAAACCTGGACAAACAGCTGGGTTTTGGAAATCTCCCCGGGCACCTGGTCAGTCCTCTAAAAAGAGGACATGTCCAGGTTTTCTCGGACATGTTTCTCCCTACTCCAAAACTGCTCCCTTCCCCTTCTCCCACCAACTGCTTTCTCTTTCCCTTTACACTATTCTCAGGTTGAAAAAAAAATCTCTGTTTTTCGAAAGAGCCAATAGTAGCTTTCTGCTCATGGCAGTGGGAGGAGTCCACATAGGGGGCATGACAGCCTCCCCATTGTCATGATATCAGAAGCAAAGCAGCTCCCTGTACCTTGAAATCCCCAACAAAACCCCCTTTTTCTTCGGCGCGTGCTTCCGTCTTGCGCTGAGTTGCTGGCGCTGAGTTGTCTTGCGCTGAGTTGTCTTGCGCTCAGTTGCTGGCGCTGAGTTGTCTTGCGCCGAGTTATCTTGCACTCACTTGTCTTGCGCTCAGTTGTCCCGCTCGTGCACATTTCGGAAAATAATTTGCGCTCAATTGTCTTGCGCTCAAATGTCTCACGCTCGGTTGTCTTTGCGCTCACTTCAAATACCTCACGGGCCGTATCGAGGTAGAAGAAGATATCTTCTTTTTCAAAGGTCCGACGGCGACAAGAGGACATACATGGAAAATCAGGGGCGGGAAATTGCACGGTGACACCAGGAAATACTTTTTCACCGAAAGAGTGGTTGATCGCTGGAATGGACTTCCACTTCAGGTGATCGAGGCGAGCAGCGTGCCTGATTTTAAGAAGAAATGGGATCGTCACGTGGGATCTCTGCACAGAGATAAATAGGGGAGGGTCATTGGGGTGGGCAGACTAGATGGGCCGCGGCCCTTATCTGCCGTCTTTTTCTATGTTTCTATGTTTCTAATGCTCAATTGACTTCCGCTCATTTGTCTCGCGCTAAGTTGTCTCGCGCTGAGTTGTCTGTGCGATTTTGTCCACGCACGATTGTCTTGCGCGCAATTGTCTATGAACCGCTAATATGCATTACATTTTCAGACTGAAAAATCTACAGGACAGAGGGTCCCCCACAAGAAGGAAAGGAATGATTTACAGCAGTGATTTTTTTTTTTTATCACTTTGTCATGTGATCACTTAAGCACAGAGCCCAGGAAAGGGGAATCACTTCAGTTCTGATGGACTGATCAGAGAAGGGGAGAATCCTTTTAACCTTTCAAATCAATTACTATTCGTACAGGACAGAGGGTCTGTGACCACTCTAAGCTGCTGTTCTGCCATGGCTCACTGGCCTAGCCTATGCGTTCTCGTCACTTTCAGCCTCCTCCATTAGGGCCCGCTCTGCAGATCCATAGGCAGCCACTCCTCAAGGAACTCAACCACTTCTGCATCTGCGAGACTCTCTGGCAGCTCAGCAAGTCTGATGTTATTCTGGTGGGAGCAATTTCCTAAATCATCTGAGTCTCATATTGCTTCAATTTTGTCTGCAACATCTGTATTTGGCTTTGGAGCTCTTCCACTTTTACCTCCCGCTGTTCCAGTTCACTCCTATGAGGCACATAATAGGTTAATTTGGCTGGAAAGTTGGTCAGACCTATTGTTTAAATGCTTGCACTGCCACTTCTGTTAGCTGAGCATTGTGCAGTGGTGGTTAGTATGTTGTATGATGTTCTCTGAGGCTTCATTAGCCATCTTGGTGTCACCTGGCCATGCTTTTCCCCCCACTTTCTATGCTGGGATAATTTAATAAGAAATCCGTCCATTCACCATCTATTTCATATTAATAATCATCCAAAGTTGTTGTCTTTCTGGCAAACAGGGAGGATGAGGGGAGATTGTCAAGTAGGTTCAGCAGGACTGGGAGTTCACATCTCCCATGTTCAGTGCATCTCATGATCCAGTCAGGCCATATGTATGACCCTTCCCCCCCCCCCCCCCGAAGAATGCTTCTGCTACAGATTCTTCAGGAAGTCACTGAGAATGCGCGCGTGTGTGTGTAGATAGAACAGGGGTGTCCAACTTCGACCCTCGCCAGGTCGGGTTTTCAGGATTTCCCAAATGAATCTGCATGAGATCTATTTGCATACAATGGAAGCAGTGCATGCAAAAAGATCTCATGCAAATTCATTGGGGAAAACCTGAAACCCCAACTGGATTGCGGCCCTCAAGGACCGCCATCGGACTCTGGGATAGAAGAACTATGTGGAAGGAGTTGGAAGACCCTGATTTAGGGCTAGATTCACTAAGCAAACCGATCGTGTACCGCTCGGTTTGCGCTCACTTTCCGATTCCGGCTCGATTCACTAACCTTCTTCCACACCTCAACCGCACCCGATCCGATCTGCGCATGCAAATGAGTAAAAAAGCATATAAATTTCTTAACGCATCGATTCATGAAACCATTTCGTCCAAACCGACTGGCCTTTCCTGTCCAAAAAGTTACGTCTGCTGAGGACCAGTCGTTTACATCTTCGCCGACTATTTCTGCCTAGCAACTGACGCGTGCATGTTAAGAACCCCATTAAAAATATATATCTACCCCTCCAAAAATCCAAAATATATCAAAACTTTTAAATATATGTAAACGTTCATGTACATAAGCATTAGAAATATTTTTTTGATTTTTTTGGAATGCACATAGCGAGTGCGGAGTGAATCTCGGATTTGTAATGCGCATGGCGAGAAAATCATGGATTAACCCCGTGCTCTCCTTGCGCATTGCACATTTCAAATATCAATGCCATATAACAAAAAAAAATCCAAAATCAAATTAAATTTTATGGGTCAGCTATCCCTCCCCCCTTCCTTCCAGCTGGATTGTCATTTGCATGTGATGTCAGGGCGTTGCTAGTGGTTGCTAAGTGCCTCACGGCTGATAGAGCCACACAGCCTCCTGGGATTCGTAGGCTGTATATAACAGCGCGTGATCCCAGCGCATTTAACTGTTGTGCCTTTTAGCAACTTAACAGTACTTTTCCAGAGAGAAATGGACGGCGCTCGTCAGCTACTCTATCTGCTTGCAACAGTACTTCAGAAAAATAACGGTTGGTAAGAAGACTTTCTTATATTTCCTTTTATACAACAACAATGCTTTGTGGTGGGCACATTCGGAGCCCGCTAATGACGTCCGCGATTAAACCACGCCCCATTTCTGCGCAGTGAAGTCCTAAAGAGCTAGCGCATGCGTTATGAGCTTCAAAACCATCCAAGGATACAGTGCGCACGCGCGTCGATCGATGTTTCAGCGCTAATAATGGCGTGTTTACGATTGGATCATTTGCATGGACAAGCTTGACTGAATCGATCGGCTACAGTGACTCGGAAACGGATAGGACACGAATCGGATAGATTTCGGGACTTTAGTGAATCCTGCCCTTAGATGGGAGAGGGGAGTATAAAAGGGAAGTGAGGCGTGAAAGCAGGACTTCTGGTTATCCTGTTCTCCCGCCAGAGCTCTGGTACCGAGGGAGACTCCTGAAAGTGCTGACAGTTTGTGGAGGGAAAGTCCATGTGGGTTTGACAATGTTCCCGGGCTGAGAAGTGTGGGTGGGATTCGGTGCAGCTTGCTGAGAGAGTAAATTGTAGGGTTACCAGATTTTCCCAAAGGAAAATCCATGCCCCGAGGACCACGCAGTTCTACCCTGCCCCCAGATGGCATCCGCGCCTGCGCTGACATGATACATCCACGCAATTTTGTTGGGAAGCTTTTCAAAACCCGGACAAAGCACCGGGTTTTGAAAAGCTGTCTGGGGAAATCCGGACGTCTGGTAACCCTAGCAAATTGGAACTCTGCCCTCCCAAGGGTGTCACCAGGAGAGGGCAGAACAAGAACTTACAGGGAAACGATTAAGGTACAGGGAAATACATTTAAAACCAATAGAAGGAAATATTTTTTCACTCAGAGAATAGTTAAGCTCTGGAACGCTTTCCCAGAGGTTGTGGTAAGAGCGGATAGCGTGGCTGGTTTTAAGAAAGGTTTGGACAAGTTCCTGGAGGAAAAATCCATGGTCTGTTATTGAGAAAGACGTGGGGGAAGCCACTGCTTGCCCTGGATTGGAATGTTGCTACTATTTTGGGTTCCGGAATCTTGCTTACGCTTTGAGATTCTGGAATGTTGCTACTCTTTGGGTTTTGGCCAGGTACTAGAGACCTGGATTGGCCACCGTGAGAACGGGATACTGGGCTTGATGGACCATTGGTCTGACCCAGTAAGGCTGTTCTTAACTGTGTGAAGACCCATCTCAGTGGGTAAACGCGAGTGTGAGAGACGCTGCTTACAGCAGAGCCTGTGTGGAGCGTTTTAGCTTGGCAGGAAGATAGCTTGGTCCCGAGCTGAGGGAAGAAGGTGAGACCCAGAGCCGCCCACCGCATATACTAAAACGGTGTCAGATCAAAAGCGCGCCGGGACAAAGGCGCGCCCAGACAATTGAGCGCAGCGCGGAGGCGCATGCCACTCAAAATTAGTTTTTAGGGCTCCGACGGGGGGGCGTGGGGGTGGAACCCCCCCACTTTACTTAATAGACATCGCGCCGCATTGTGGGGGCGTTGTGGGGGGGTTTGGGGGGTTGTAACCCCCCACATTTTACTGAAAACTTCACTTTTTCCCTGTTTTTAGGGAAAAAGTTAAGTTTACAGTAAAATGTGGAGGGTTACAACCCCCCAAACCCCCCATAACGCCGGCGCGATGTCTATTAAGTAAAGTGGGGGGGTTCCCCACAAAACCCCCCCGTCGGAGCCCCTAAAAAAAGTATTTTTGAGCGGCGTGCGCCTCCGCGCTGTGCTCAATTGTCCAGGCGCGCCTTTGACTTTCGCACCGTTGTCTATGAACTTACTAAAACAGTTGAATGAAGGGTTGGGAAACGCATTGGAGGAAGTATTTACATTAGCCATCTTGGTGTCACCTGGCCATGCTTTTCCCCCCACTTTCTATGCTGGGATACTTTCTATTTACTTTAAAGCTTTTACCAATTCCTGCACTCACAAGGAATTTCTGTAAATAGTTTTGGAAGTGGAAACTACAATCAAATGTTTAAGTAAAGTTGAGTTATTAATTTGCTTTCTGTCTCAGGATGCCTGATCCAAAGAGCTGGTTGGTACCCTGAAACTGTGTGAGCGACACCCTTTCAAAATAGCACCTAGAGCCCTGGCAATTGTGAGTAGCACCTTTTGCTGCATTTACAAGGGGGGTGCTGACAAGGATACGGTTCAATCAATGATCTGAAACAATGTCAAAACATACCATTTCGTTTCTGCAAATCGGCACTTAACGAAATAAGATAACACTCTTTTCAGCTACAGCGGCAAAATAACACTCAGAATTTAGGAAGTCGGTTGGTTGGGCTGAGAATTTTTCTAAAAGTGAGCCAAGTATAGGACAATGAAGCCATTGTGACATCACTGATGAGGTTGGCTCTTATTGGTGGAATGAGGCATTATGACATCACAAGCTCAGCTCTGCTTCCCAAAGACTGAAGTCTTCACACTACAAAGCCCAACCAAGAAGAGAATGACATGGATATGGTTCGATCAATGATCTGAAACAATGTCAAAACACAGAATTTTGTTTCTCTAAATTGGCACTTAACAAACTAAGATAACACTCTTTTCAGTTACAGTGGCAAAATAACGGTCAGAAATTAGGAAGCTGGTTGGTTGGGCTGAGAACTTTTGCAGCAGCCCCTCGTACATATGCAAATGGCCTATGATTTCAAGTGTGTATTCATACAATTACCCTTTATGCCTTTTCTCCAATTCTAAAAGAGTTTCACCACCCAGTTATCTTGCTCCTTTTCTTTACATTTGGCCGTATGAAGAATTTTATAGAAGCCACTCTGGAGTTCACATTCAGGCCTAAATCTGACCTATGATGCTTGCTGATTCTGGGTCTGGTGCTTCTGGCTTCAAGCGCACAGAGGATTCTAAGAAATGAGAACATCTGTCTCTTTGTAGTCTGTGCCAAGTGATGCTTGCCAATGCAGACTGATGTGCTAAGTGACCGTTCCTTACTTCTCGTGGATATTACAATGCAACATTTTAATGGAAAGACATTTGAATGTTTGCTCAGGTGCATTGCTTTAATCAGTAAACAGCCTAGCATTTTTGGTGGGAAAACCACCAAAAGACAACAGGAAACATTAAGAAAAAAGTACTCATGTTGAATTTACAAATGGACCCTTACTGCAACTGGTTTTTTCTAATGCTTTACTAGATGTACACACGATTAAACAAACACAGAGGCCCTGATTCTCAAAGCTCCGACAACACGGTAATAAATACCGGGATAGGAGCGATTTCTTCTATCGGGCGACGCTTCGCGCATGCACGCTCTTTGGGGCGGAGCAACCTGGCACCTGCTCACAAGAGCAAATCAGTGAGCTTAGCTCTTCTCCCTGTCCCTTGCCCGCTGCAAAGTCTCGGTCTCTTCTCCCCTGTCCGCGATCAGCTGATTGTAGCGCCGGTGCCAGCTCAGCCGATTGCAGGCACTAGAGAAGTGCTTTGGGACTTAGAGAAAAAAAAGCTAAAAAAACGGGTGCAGCTATTGTGCGTGTGCTGTGTGCGTGCGTGTCCTGCGGGACATCACTCATTAACACGCACAAGAGCTTCCAGCAGCTCCACATCTGCTGGAAAATGTTGCCTTTAAAAAAAGTGGGTGTTTCCTTTTAAAAATGACAGAGTGCTCATTTTAATACTAATGAGCTCCTTGTAATGCATTTGCATAGGTTTTTGGAGGCTACTACCAGGGTTAGTAGCAGCCAGAGAGAACCCTTTTGAGCATGGGAGGCTGAGCTTCCTTACAAATAAGCAATGGCTGGAACAGTGGCGTCCCTTCCCTGCCCCCCCTCCCCCCCGCAGACATGCACCCCTTATCTACTCTGTATCTCTTAACTTCCTGGAGTGAGCAGCATCACCAACTCACTACCTGAGTCGGCTTTCCCTCTGATGTCACTTTCTAGGCACGATGCTGGCGCGAGCAGCAGGATGAAGTGGCAGCTTGCGCCAGGAGAGGGGAAGTGAAGGCGCATGCATAGTGGGGGCAGGAGTAAGGGGCGGAGAAGAGGAGGGGGGCCGTGCCCTCACCAACATGGTGCCCGGGGCAGACCATACCCCCCTCCCTTGCTATGCCACTGCTACTCTTTGGGATTCCGGAATGTTGCTATTTTTTGGGATTCTGTATGGAATGTTGCTACTCTTTGGGATTCCAGAATGTTGCTATTCTTTGGAATTCTGTATGGAATGTTGCTACTATTTGGGATTCCAGAATGCTGCTACTCTTTGGGATTCCGGAATGTTGCTATTCTTTGGGATTCTGTATGGAATGTTGCTACTCTTTGGGTTTCTGTCAGGTACATGTGACCTGGATTGGTCTCTGTTGGAAACAGGATACTTGGCTAGATGCCCAACCCATGCATGCAAAGAAGGCTTTTGAGCATCAGGGCCAGAAAAGAGAAACTTACTGGCTAGTCAAGGCTCCAGAAAAAGGAGGACAGATTGAGACATCTAGATTTTACTTCCATTGCTTTTTCTGGAGCCATATGGGAACCCTAGCTAAGGCATTCTGACAAATCAAAAAGGTTTGCTTCTCAAACTTCTCATAGTGACTGCAGGGTCAGCGACTGTAACAACGCTGTGCTTCATCCCTCCCTCTGAGCCTGTATACGCCACCTCCATGGAACACCCAGGCTCCTTTAGCCACAGAAGACGGGCTTGGCCATCCGTATCTCCGTTTTACAACGATGCAGCAAAATGGTAGCAGACCTTCTCCAAAAGCCAGCAAAACATCCCCAGGAATTTGGCTCAGTATCGAGCAGCAAAGCAGGTACACGTGTCAAAATTAACCTCAGCTGTTGAGGATATCCCAGTCATGTCTGGGCATGTATTTTATGGACTGCCTGAAGGTCTGAGATAACTCAGGGTGAGTCAGTTCAGCTCTGCGAGGTTGAAGCGTCAGGCAAATGAATGAGGTGGTGAGGTTTTGGACAGATTCCAGACAACGTCCAACTTTTCCTTCTTGACTTCTCAGGGCTTCTCAAGGAAACAGCTGGCAGCCGCTCAGAAGCCGACTGTCCACTTTCCATAACAGTCAGAATGGCACGTTATCATGCCAGTCCCTACTATTACTACTGCGCAAACATGCAAGAAATGGTCCCTGCTCATGTCAAGTTTCAAGTTTATTAAAATATTTGTTTGACCGCTTAATCTAATTTCTAAGCGGTTAACATAATAAAATTACATAAAAACAAGTTAAACAGTTACATTGAAACGTATATTAAAACAGGGAAAACAAGTGACTTGCACAGACATACGGCAACAAAGGGACGAATGGGGAAGAACTACAATTGATATAGGATAGGCAAAACATCAATGGCTAAAACAATAGGTTAGGTAAAAAATTATTAATAAAAATTAAGATTTCATTATAAACTTGGCCCTTAAAAGGGCATTTTAACCAAAAGCGTCTCGGAATAAAAATGTCTTTAATCCTGTTTTAAATTGTTTTATATCTGATTCGTTACGAAGATATATAGGCAATAAATTCCAGAGAGAAGGAGCAGTAACAGCAAAATTGTTGGTGCGTAAAGTATTAATTGATTTTAAAGAAGGTATAACTAAAAGATTTTGAGAAGTTGAGTGGAGGGATTTTGACGTAACATACGGGATTAAAAGGCTATTAATAAAACCAGGTTGGTTATTCAGTCTGGTTGTAAATGTTAAAAGTGAAATTTTATAGTTAATCCTATGTTCAATTGGCAACCAATGGGCATTGATTAGGAGAGGGGAGACGTGATCATATTTCTTTGCCCCACTAATGATCTTAATAGCGGTGTTTTGGACGATCTGTAGTCGTCTGATCTCCTTTTTTGAAATGCCCTTATAAAGGGCATTACATTAATCTAAACAGGAAATTACCAATGAGTGAATTAAAGTTTTCAGTGCGGCAGGTTCCAATAACTTAGAAAGAGAACGAATCATTCTCACTAGTAGGAAGAGAACAGTCTTTTAGAAACCATGACAGTTCCAATGGGAAAAATTTACTCTCCAGGAAACTATTGTCCCCCTTAGTCCGGTGAATCGCAAATGGTGTGCCACAGCGAGATTCTGGCGTCGGCAGCTCTCTTCTTTTCCACCCCCACCTGAACCTCGTCTCGTTTTCCCTGAGCCCGGGGCCGTGTCTGGAGGGCCTCTGAGCATGCGTAGACGTTGACACGATGATGTCGCATGCATGCGTACTTGAAGGCCCTCCAGGCCCAGCCCCGAGCTCAGGGAAAACGAGACAAGATTTGTGTCGGGCAGGGCTAGGAAGTGGAGTGGGTGGGGTTGTGGGTGTGCCACAGAAAAACATTTGCTCTGTTAGTGTGGCAGAGCAAAAAAATATATATATATTTGTGGGAATTACTCGTACATATGACAACATTTAAGGAAATTTTAGGAACACTTAGGGGAAGAAGTTTTTTCAGCTATAACCTATTTTCTTGCAATGGTAGGGTTGCAAATTAATAAATACATAAGCTAATTTTAATGTTTCTGCATATTTAGCTAGAAGATGAATTAAACAGAACCACATATTCATAAAAGGGAAGCTGATATACAGAAAATGAATGAATACATTTTTAAAAATTGAACTGAAGCAACCAACATTTATTTTCAGGCTATAGTCCATCCAAACCAGTGCAAAATGTGCAGGCAGGATTCCAGAACTTGGCATTGTGCCTATGAAATCCTGCATCCGGCATTTTGGATTATCATAAAGGGTGCAAAGAAAAAGCACATTTTAAGTATTCATCAAAATACAGAATATGTTAATCCAATCTAATCTACAATTTTTAGAGTCGCACTCTGCCTGAGCAGGCTCATGGTGACGTACAATATGAGAGAGGGAGAGAGGAGGAAACGGGAGGAGACGGGGTAAGACTTCTAAGTGGGCGATACAGGGGGATTTCAAGGTACAATGTACATAGGAGGAATCAGAGTCTTTGAGATAGGACAAGCTATTGTTGATGGAGTAGATCGCCTCCGCGAGAAGATTTTCTGGGGGTTTTTTTTTTCCAAATTTTGAGGTAGCAAGGTTCCGTTTTGATAGCTGTTGGGAGGCTGTTCCAGGTCTTTGCACCGATGTAGGTGATATTTAGAGAATAGTCAAATTCTGGAACTCGTTACCAGAGGTTGTGGTAAGTGCGGTTAAGTAGCTAATTTTAAGAAAGGTTTGGACAATTTCCTGGAGGAAAAGTCCATAGTCTGTTATTGAGACAGACACAGGGGAAGCCACTTTTTGTCCTGGATCGGTAGCATAGAATATTGCTACTCTTTGGGGTTCCGGAATGTTGCTACTCTTTGGGATTCCGGAATGTTGCTACTCTGGGATTCTGTATGGAATGTTGATTCTGTTTGGGTTTCTGCCAGGTACATGTGACCTGGATTGGTTACTGTTGGAAACAGGATACTGGGCTAGATGCCCAACCCAGTATGGCTATGCGTAGCACCAGATTCACAGCCGTCTTTGGGCATGAGGATTTATACCAACAGATACTCGGTGCAAATCTTGGCACATAAGTTAGGCACATGTGCATCTTTAGTGAGTACCCCTAGCTTGCCCATGACTAAGACCCCTACTGAGCTGATAGACAGGACCCTAAAGCCATCGGCTCAATGCGCGGCGGTGGCAGCGAAAGCAAACAGGATGTTGGGCATGATTAAGAAGGGGATCACGAGTAAATCGGAAGATGTCATAATCCCACTTTACAGAGCAATGGTCAGACCACACTTAGAATACTGTGTCCAACACTGGTCTCCATACCTTAAGAAAGATATAACTCTGTTGGAGAGGGTGCAGACTAGAGGCGAGCCACGAAACTAGTCAAAGGCATGGAGAATTTGAGCTACAAGGAATGCCTCGGAAAACTGGGACTGTTCACCCTCGAAAAGAGAAGACTGCGTGGGGATCTGATAGAGACTTTTAAAATATTAAAAGGATTTGACCAAATTGACCAGGAAGCAGCATTACTGACATTTTCAGATGTGACAAGGACAAGAGGTCATAGCCGGAAACTGAGTGGCAGCAGGTTCAGGACAAATGTTAGGAAGTTCTGTTTCACACAAAGAGTGGTGGGCGCTTGGAATGCTCTCCCGGAGGAGGTGGTGGCAGAGGCTACTGCTCTGGGTTTCAAACGCAAGTTGGATGCAGACCTTCTTGCAAATCATATTGAGGGACACGGGAAATCCGGGTCTCCAACAAGTAGCACCTAAATGGGCCTCCGCGTGTGCGGATCGCCGGACTAGATGGACCTTGGTCTGATCCGGCGAAGGCGTTTCTTATGTTCTTATGTTCACTCCATTTGCTAAACACTTTGAAAATTAACTCTTTTGAAATTTTGTCATTATCTTTTATAGTTCCTATCTATCAATTGTAACTCCTCTCTGTTTTTATTTAACTGCTGTAAACCGAGTCGAGCTTTCTTAGAATGAAGACTCGGTTTATAAAGTTAAGTTTTAGATTAAAACTATCCTTCCCCTCCCTTACATGGTATTCTCCACGCAGGTAAACTGGGAAAATCACTTCTTTTCAAAATCACAGGTCTCTGGAATGACCTTACTATCCCGCTGCGGAACCTGAGCTCCCTCCATTTATTCCGCAAGCAACTAAAAACCTGGCTCTTCTCTAACATGTAATTTCTTTTCCCTTACTTTTCCACTCGATTTATAAACTTATGTAAACCTTTTCCTACCCTTTCTCATTTTTAAGTTCTTGTAAACCGTGCAGAGCTCTACTTCTGTGGAGATGATGCGGTATATAAACTTAAGGTTTAGTTTAGATTAGATTAGAATTGCACTTAGCAAGATGCACGCACAGCTCAAAAAAGTCGCCAATTAACGCAAATAATTATTAGCACCCAATATTAGCGCTAATTGGCTCGATAACCAAGACAGTTGTGTGTGCATCTCAGAATAGTGCACAATTTTGTGTGTGCATGGAAATTTGAGATTGTCTAGCTAGTCAGGTGATGTCAGACCACCTGAGGACCACCTTTAGGTCTTCTAACTTCAAGCTGAGAAATAATAGGTAGCAATTCAGAGTATTTGTCCAAAACATATTTTGTAAACTGCTTTGTGCTTTGCTTCCCTCTGGACCCGCACCAAAAAGCATGGAAAACTGACAAAGAAATGATGAAACAGACGTACAATCATTCTTTGAGGCTCTTGGGGATACTAAAAGATTTTCCTCATTCTGTGTGAATGTGAAGAATGCTGTGTACATCAGGCCCATGGGTAAACCGGTGGAGTTTGAGGTTGGAACGTGCAGAAAAACGGTGGATTATGAGAGACTTATGAACTATAAGGAACAACAGTGGATATTCGTGTTGAATACGGTAGCTCCGGTGGGTTTAAATGTAGAGATAGATTGCATGACGCTTCTTTAAGGGAAAGAGAATAGGGACTTGTATACTGCCTTTCTGTGTCTTTCAGAGTATCTTTTTATTCTAAAAGCACTTTTCTATTTGAAAATATTTAAAGTATTTATGAGACCGATGACAATCTTAGTGCTGATTGATTCATACAAGCTGCACTGCTGAGGTCTGTGAGGTATAGATCTTAAGATTTTTTTTGTTTTGATCTGATGTTCATGCTTTAGTCTTAAGTGTGAGAACACCGATTAAAGTGTAAAGCCAGTTTTGACTTCTTTTTGTGTCTTTGACATTTCAAAGCCAACATTCAAAGTGGTGGCACTGGAGGATTAAGTGGCTTGCCCAGTGTCACAAGGAGTAGCACCGGGATTTTATCTCACAACTTTTGGGTGCAGAGGCAGCAGCTCTACCAGTGAGCCCCACCTTCAGACTGTCCTAGTATGGAAATTCTTCAAGCCATTGTGACATCACTGATGAGGTTGGCTCTTAGGCATTGGTGGAATGAGGCATTATGACATCACAATATCAGCTCTGGAATGTTGCTACTCTTTGGGCTTCTGCCAGGTACTTGGGACCTGGGTTAGCCACAGGATACTGGGTTTGATGAAAGGGAATGTATATTGCCTTTTTGTGGCTTTGGCCTTTCAAAGCAGTGGGCACTGGAGGATTAAGTGTGACTTGCCCAGGGTCACAAGGAGCAGCACCGGGATTTGATCTCACAACCTTTCGGTGCAGAGCCCCAGCCCTTCCTCCTTTAAATGGGTCGTCCGAGTTCTGTGAAGCTGAAATAAAAGGAAGTTGGAAAAACGCCACCACCATCTTGACGATGAAGCATTGGGTCAGGAAGGAATGTTGCGTCACGTTTCTTTTAGGTTCTTGTGAGTTTTATGTTTTTCTCCAAAAACAAAATGTAGGTTTTGAAATACCAACAATAAATTTTTGCATTTTGGAGATTTTATATTTGAGGAGGGTCATTGACAATTTGTTTTTGTTGCAGGGGACATCCTTGAAACAGCCGTAAGGCGAAACACGTCAGACATAGTCCCAAGTTGACAGTATCAACATTGATCAGCTAAATCTTTTTTAAAAAAAACATGCAACTGGAAGAGTTATGATTGATTTAATTATACTTTCTTATGGGCAAACTTATGTTCTAGTTACAAATACGAAAGAATGAATGCTGAAATTTGAGGATATAGTAGTGCATTTGAAAGGGTGTGGAGCCCATTGACATCATTTATTGAGTCACAATAGCTGTCATGTACCTTTTATTTTTATCTGACCTCCTTACGCATCCAGGGTGGGAGGGAGGGCGATGGGAAAACATTATAATTATTATTCATTATATCTATTTTATTGAAATTATACATGTGGTTTTATTTTCATTAGGTAAGGGGAGGAGGGTGTGTGTGAAAATGTTTGTTGTTGAAATATTTGTCTATTTAAAGTGCTTTTGTTTGATTCGTTTATGTTTAAATTCACTGTATTGCACTGTTAATAATTGAAAACTAATAAAGATTTACAAAAAAAAAAATTGTATAAAGAAATATTTTGGTCAAGCTTAGAAAGTGAGAAAAACTAATAAAGATTTACAAAAAAAAAAAAATTGTATAAAGAAATATTTGGGTCAAGCTTAGAAAGTGAGAAAAACTATGCCAAATTAATGCAGTAAATGATCGATGATGACTATGGTGCATATTCCCGTGTGGTATGAAGTAAACCAACTGGAGGAACTTCTGAAGATCAAGCCTTCACATACTGTATATACATATAGAGAGAGATGGGTGAAAAGATTTAGGGCTCCTTTTATGAAGGTGTGTTAGGGCCTTAACACGCGGAATAGCACACACTAAAGTGCCGCGTGAGCAGACGGTAGTTTTTCGGCTGGCGCGCGCTAATCCGGCCCGTGCGCCAAAAACGCTAGCGCACCTTCGTAAAAGGAGCCCTTAGTTTAGGGCAGGGGTGGGCAACTCCGGTCCTTGAGGGCCGGAATCCAGTCGGGGTTTCAGGATTTCCCCAATGACGATGCATTGAAATCCGCGCGTGCAAATAGATCTCATGCATCTTCATTGGGGAAATCCTGAAAACCCGACTGGATTCCGGCCCTCGAGGACCGGAGTCGCCCACCCCTGGTTTAGGGTACTAAGTAAATTGTACTAATTAAAGCATGTTCTGAGCACTACTATCTCGCCAAAACATGCTGCGGGCGCTAGAGTGCGTGACTGTCCCCCCCTCCCCCACCACAGAGGGTGCCCTAACCTTTTTGTTACACAAGGTGCCACTGGACGTGATCCTGTCCTTTCATTTAAACATAGAAACATAGAAAAATGACGGCAGAAAAGGGCCATAGCCCATCAAGTCTGCCCACACTAAAGATTCACTTCCCTAAATTTATCCTCCCACATATCCTATATCTCGTCAAGTCTGCCTATTCTGATGACCCTCCCCCCATTTTTACCCTCTTAGAGATCCCACATGCGCATCCCATTTATTCTTAAAATCTGGCACGCTGCTGGCCTTGACCACCTGCACAGGAAGTGTATTCCAATGATCAACCACTCTTTCGGTGAAGAAATAATTCCTGATGTCGCCATGACATTTGTTCCTGGAAACTGTGATTTCTTTTCTATCGTTTTGAGAACGGTTTCTAGAGGCTGAGCACCAGGCTCCGCAATCCGCCAACATCGCCAGTTTCCGTAATGCACTGTCCTCTGGGTTCTATACATGGCGTCCAGATTTGGGCTTGATTCCGAGATGCATGTGCAGCTTAACTGGCTAATGAGCTGTTAACCATTGACGTTAATTGATGCCAATTAGGATTTGCACATGCATCAGGCTGCAGTCTATTTTGTACCCATAAGATGGCCATGGGAGAGGCATGGTGTGGGTCTTGGATGTTTCAACAATTGTGCACAGTGTTATAGAAAATTGGGTTTCTGCACCCAGCTTGGGCACCGGGAGTTACACCAGGTTTCAGCAGGCATTGGTCTGGCACCCAGCGCTATATGCTAATCTATAAAGGGTGCATGACCTTTATAAAATAATGCTTATTTATTTTAAAAAATAATGCTTATTTATTTTAAAAAATGTATATACTGCCTAAAATCTAGGCAGTTTGCAAAACAACATTTACAAAATAAATAACAATACAATATACAGTACTCCCCCGATATTCGAAGGGATTCCGTTCCAGGACCCCCCCGCGAATCTCGAAAAACTGCAAATACAGTTTTCATGGGGGAGCCTGAAGAAGGCAGCGGGAGAGAGCAGCAGGAACACCACGAGTGCAGGAAATCACTCGCGGTATGCTCCGACCACCTCTTCCTGCATTAAGTCGGGCCTTATCCAATCAGGAGCTGCCCGATTTAGTGCAGGAAGAGGCGGTCGGAGCGTATCGCGAGCGATTTCCTGCACTCGCGGCACTCCGGCTGCTCTCTCCTGCCTCTCCCGCTGCCCTCTCCTTGTCGGCGGTTCGCAGTCAGAAAATACCGCGAATGACCGGGACCGCCAACCACGAACGACCGGGGGAACACTGTATACTCATAGATTCTCCTACATCCTCCACTACGAACATACTCATTTCGTTCACATAAATGCATTGTCTTATAGCTAAATTTTCATGAGTTTTTAAAAGTATCACAGAAATACTTACTGTATTTTTTGTTCACATAAATACATTGACACATAACTGTCTTCAAAAGTTTCTTAAAAGTATCCCTATGTTTACATAATCGTAACTGACCTGTCAATGAGTTCCAAAATTTCACCCTTACTATTGAAAACAGAGAATTCCCGGCCCTGGTATGTATCACATTTCTCTCTCTCATCAATGACAATCTCATATCCTGTGCAGATCTTAATTCCCTTCTTGGACAATACAACGCCAATAAATCTCGAAATGTAAAATAAATGTATTTGTCCACGTAACGGTTTGACCTGTGTCCCTTCCCCACTTCCTTCTTTGCTACACCAAAGAGCTACATTCATTAAGAATCAGAATGCCCTCTCCATACACCAGTCTGGATTCAGAAGCTATCACAGCACCGAAACAGTGCTCCTTGATATAATAGATGACTGCTGGAACTACATGACAATGACCAGGATGTTCTCCTAATCCAACTAGACCCGAGTGCAACCTTCGACACACTTGACCTTGGAATCCTACTATCTAGACTGTCTGAGATTGGGATCAGGAATACAGCACTATCCTGGTTTGCATCGTTCCTGACCCAAAGACAACAATGCATCCTGGCAAACTCAGAATTCTCAAAGCTGAGAACCACAAACTACACAGTACCCCAAGGAACATTACTGTCCCCACTATTACTTAACATCTATATAAGACCATCCCTCAAAATTGCAAAGAGACACGGAATCCACATCCACTCCTTCTCAGATGAAATACAACTCTACATCCCACTGGGTGTGGCACAGGTTATGCAACTGTCTTCTTTGTGACTGAACAGCACTGCATGTGTCTGGTAGCGCTATAGAAATAATTCATAGTAGAAGTAGTAGTGTGATGAGTTTCAGTCTTTGGGAAGCAGAGCTGAGCTTGTGATGTCATAATGCCTCATTCCACCAATAAGAGCCAACCTCATCAGTGATGTCACAATGGCTTGATTGTCCTGTCCTCCCCTCTGCCTTCCAACCCAGCCAGCTGATTAACCGTTCCCCTTAACTGTGTCCATGACATCCTGTTTGATTGTTTTGGCTGTTTAGATTGTAAGCTCTTTCGAGCAGGGACTGTCTTCTTTGTGACTCTGTACAGCGCTGCGTGCACCTGTTAGCGCTCTAGAAATAATTCATAACAGTAGCAGTAGCTTCTACTTGTACAGAAATAGAGATAACACCAAGTAAGATCCCAACATGTGGAGAAGTGGCCCAGTGGTTAGAGCAGATGCCTCAGCACCCTGGGGATGTGAGTTCAATTCCTAGTGTCGCTCTTTGTGCCTCTGGGAAAATCAGTTAACACTTACCCCAAGTACAAAATAAATACCTGTCTAAAATATGTAAATTGCATTGATTGTGCAAACCTCACTGAAAAAGTGGTATACAGTACTCCCCCGATATTCGCAGGGGGTTCCGTTCCAGGAACCCCCGCAAATGTTGAAAAACCGCGAATATGGTTTTTAGCGGGGGAGACAGGAGAGGGCAGCCGGAGAGAGCAGCCGGAGCGCCGGCGACCCAAGGAAATCACTCGCGGTATGCTCCAACCGCCTCTTCCTACACTAAAGTCGGGCCTCACCAATCAGGAGCTGCGTGTCAAAGCAACTCCTGATTGGTGAGGCCCGACTTTAGTGCAGGAAAAGGCGGTCGGAGCATACCGTGAGTGATTTCCTTCACTCGCTGGTGCTCCGGCTGCTCTCTCCTGCCTCTCCTGCCCGGTCATTTGCGGTCGGAAAATACCTCGAATGACCGGGGGAGCACTGTATATCAAATTCTATCCCCTTTACTAAAGAGACAAGAAAATAAATTAATTACAGAATCCTTGCATGCTGAAACCAGCAAAAAGGTGCTGTGACAACATCCTCACGTCCTGAAGGGTTGGCTGTGAACACATCAGTCTGTGGAAAAAAAAAAAAGCTTCTCTCTCCCTGTCTCCTTCCTCCACAAGAAAAATGCTTTGTGCTATTTGCGGTGGATGGTCTGCTGTCATCAAGCAATCCGACCAGTCCCCCAAACACCTCTCAGGAAAATTTAGGGCATACGGTTTGGAATTCATGGGAAGAAATGTTTCTGATTTTTCCCAGGGTTCACCCATCCATCACGCAGTCTGTGTATGCTGGTGTTGGCATGTCTTTACCGTTGCATAGCCCAGCACGACTGCTCCATCATTGCTTGTCACAATGAGCTGCCAAGTACAGCATTAAATGATTGAACTATGAGACTTTCCAAATGTAAAGGATAAATAGACTTTAAACTTTTCTGGCAGTGACAGCTACAATCTGGTACACTAGCATTCGACTTCCAAAAAGGCTGGAGAGACTATGGCTGACATCAATCTCTCATTAGCATAGCAGCACTATCCTACATAGTAATATAGTACATGACGGTAGATAAAGACTCAAATGGTCCATCCGGTCTGCCCAATCTTACTCTCCTCTTTAAATTACCGATTTCATTTAAATTCTCCTGCTTAGCCATTTCTGGGCCAGAACCCAAAGCTCTGCCCGGTACTGTGCTTAGGTCACATCTACTGAATCCTCCATCAAAGCTCACTCCAGCCCATCTAAACCAACCAGTAGTGTACCAAGGGCGGGTCATGGGGGGGGTACACGGACCGCTTCGGGTGCACACCCTAGGGGGGTGCACAGCCGGCCGGGTCCAGAACTTCCTGGGACCTGAACTTCAGCGCGGCTGCCGGTCCACCCCTGCGGACAAGAAAAAGGCTAAGAAGCCGGCCGGAGCGGCGAAAGCGTCCTTTAAGGAACACCCTCCCGATCTGGCTCTATCCCGCCCCCTTCGTGACACCACCGGACAGCGTTTTCAGCCATTGGTCGACCTCGCCTGGGCTCTGCGAGTAATCTAAGGATGGAACAGTCTCCCAGATGAGGTGGTGGAGACAGACTGTGTCTGATGTCAAGAAAGCCTATGATAGTCACACGGGATCTCTTAGAGAGCGGAAGAGATAATGGTTGCTGTGGATGGGCAGACTGGATGGGCCATTTGGCCTATATCTACCATCATGTTTCTTTGTACTAATATTTGGCAAACTTCCAGCTGGTGAGAGTCTGGAGAAGTCGTGCAGTACAGAAACCTGACATGAGCAGGTCCTCTTGGGAGTCACTATCGCAGTGTCAGAAGACAAAAACTAAAATGATAACCATTATCTAGAAAACAATTCACACCATCTAATTGGCCAAAGCAACCTTATGAAAGATTTCACACCAACATGCTCCTCTGCCATCCATGAATTCTTTCATCCACTGGGGATTACAGGATTTCACGGCACTAGTCATGCACGTTCCTTCCTCAACTAGAGTTTTCCAATCACCTGTTCTTCTGGGGTTATCAATGTTATTGATACCCTAGAAATACAAATTTGATAGAGAGGTTTAGTGACAAACGGTCTGAACATTATTTGGTCAACAGAATAGAAATGTTTTCATGGCGGCACAAGATAACGTTCTAATTCTGTATTAAAACCTGGGGTGGTGACCAATAATATAAGGGAGAGCCTTGGCCAGGCGCAAAGCCAAGAACTTAGCCAGAAGTTTTCCATCTACATTAATTAAAGAAATAGGCCTGCAATTTGAAACCAACGTAGGATCTTTATTTGGCTTCGGCAAAACAATAGTTAAAGATTCTGCCAAAGTACCTGAGATGCAACCTTTAGTCAGTTGAGCCTGATATAAATTTAATAGATGAGGTAATAGGGGGGAGGGATATTGATGCGAGTTAAACATTGATGGTATTTTAAGTGATGTTAAAGTATAAAATGATTGTAGCTTATGTTACACTTGTTTAAAGTTTTAAAAATGAATAAAGACTAAAAAAAAAAACAAAAAAACCTAGGGTGGTTTCTGAAATCCAGATTTTTCAACTCAACACACAAATCTTAAATACTAATGGTCAATATTACCACTTGGGGGAGGTTTCGGGCATCTTATTAATTTAGATTTTTTTTACTACTTTTTGGAAGAAATTTTCCCACACAAAGAACTGCAGGGTATGTGAGTAATAAAATACAGAACCCATAATGATCCAGCAAGCAGCCCTGGCCCGACGGGACCCGATTCCTCATGGAGGTTAGAGGAGGGAGGGCGAAAAAATAAACTGGTTTGTCTTGCTGTATCTAGTGTTTTTCCAATAGGAGAAAATATTTTTTCACTCAGAGAATAGTTAAGCTCTGGAACGCGTTGCCAGAGGATGTGGTAAGAGCGGATAGTGTAGCTGGTTTTAAGAAAGGTTTGGACAAGTTCCTGGAGGAAAAGTTCATAGTCTGTTATTGAGAAAGACAGGGGGGAAGCCACTGCTTGCCCTGGATCGGTAGCATGGAATGTTACTACTCATTGGGATTCCGGAATCTTTTGTTACTCTTTGGGATTCCAGAATCTTGCTATTCTTTAGGATTCTGAATGGAATGTCGCTACTCCTTGGGTTTTGGCCAGGTACTAGTGACCTGGATTGGCCACCGTGAGAACGGGCTACTGGGCTTGATGGACCATTGGTCTGACCCAGTAAAGCTATTCTTATGTACTTTGACATTGTTGATACATGTTTGCGTTTCTTTATAGTATCTCAATAAAATATGTTTTGGGAAAAAAAAAAAAAAAAATTCAGAACCTAAAATGATCCAGCAGGCAGCCCTGGCCTGACAGGACCCATTTCCTCAAGGGGGTTGCAAAAAAAAGCTGGATGTAGTCTGTACACATGAGAGTCACAGAAAGCTGCTAGGGCTTAGATGGTAGGGCCTTTTCACGACCCCCCCCCCACCCCAAGAAGCCGGTTACAAGTGGCGAAATGTGTCTGAAAACGTATCTGTAGGCCGTTTATGATTAGTGCACTGTTATTCTCTAGTATGCCTACATTTTATCATAGCTATTGAGGTTTTGGAGTCACAAGAAATATTTATAAAGAGATGCATTATCACTAGAACATTATTGGAGAGGTTTTCCAGGATCAAGGATCGAAATCTGGAACCATCAAGCCTCGATTCATGTTTTTTCCCCCGATAACCAAACAGGTTTCTGAGATGCATTTCCTTTCCAGTTATGCTTACTGCACAGGGCAGCGGGATCATTTCGGGGTGCAGTTTGTTTTGAGTTTATCCCACGTTCCATCATTTGTTGGAAAGTAGTAATAACATTCAGCCCACAGGATACAAGGGTGGAAATGATGACACGATTACTGTACTTGCTATTTTCACCAGAACAACATCAAGCAAAATGTATTATGAGCAGTAACTTACCAACACACTGGTTGCTTGCTCCATCGATTTGATATCCAAAACGACAGAGCAGAGGCCTGGGGGCAGAAGGATAGTTTGGAGCAGGCACGGGTGCAGGAGGCGGAGCGTTGGGGTTTCCATATGGATTCAGGTAGGGAGATCGATACACTGGATTGGTTCTGGGAATGCACAAATAGCCACCATTTTGATTTACGCAGAGCATTTCTCCTCTGCAGGCATCAGGGATAGTCCGACATTCGTCAACATCTAAGTAAACCACAGAAAAAAAAAAGAAGAAGGGAGCAACAGGTCACTGGCAGTACAGGTTGTTCGAAGCCTTACTATCTGCCTTGGTAATGAATTTGTAGCAGAAAGTGGAAAGCCTCCTTGGACACTGAGGGACACTTTCTTAAGATTGCCAGCAGGCATGAAATCAGCCCCTTGACCCAAAGCAAAAAAGTGTTACCTCTACAGTGCATTTTGTCCCAGTTTTCTAAAAGAATCAAAGTTTGGGGTTGGGTTTTTTTTTTTTGTTGTTTCTTTTTGTCTTTGGCTTAGCCTTATACTTTCTCAACGTGGTCTGATCTGGGACTAGGACCCTGTACTAGGAGCCTTAAGTTTCAACTGTCTAGGTTTTGTTTTTTTTTCACTCTTGTGTGTTTGCACAACCAACAGATAATTAGCCTTTGGCCAGGAAACACAAGCCATGGCTTCCTCCTAGCTTACGTGCATCTTAAAGCTGGCCACTAGGTGTCACCACAGAACAATGTCTGAGACACTTACAGCATCCCAGCTCAGATAGACAGAAGACCTGATCCATAAACAAAACCCAAGTTCTTCATATGGCGATGCACCGTACTTAGAACTGAGCCATGGGGCCAGTCTAATTTAAACCCATATATCCAGTATTTAAATGGCCATATTAACTTCTAGATCACCATGGCAAGGCCTTGGTTTTATGTTTATTTTCACCATATATATCCTACAAAGGTGTGCTAGAGTTTTAAGCGCCGGCCGCTCGGACACTCATAGGAATTCTATGTTACCCTGTATTGGCTTTGGCGGTATATAAGAATAAAATTATTATTATTAAGCATATCTCCCAGAATCACAAAATATGCTATCCCATTAGTACATCAAGCACTAAGTGGGCGTTCCAGTGTTATATCTGGTAAGGTAATGGAAACTGTCTGCTTTGTTCTTTTGATCAGGTTTGTTCTGCTGTTTTGGGCTTCCTGCTGAGCCCAGACATCAGTCAGATGATGCCAATGTCGGGGGAAGAGTGATCAAATGGTGCCATTCATTCTGTGGGAATGTCCCCACCAGTGGCACAGCTATGGGTGAACCTGGGTGGGCCCATTTTCAGCTCAGGCCACCCAGCAGCTGTGTATATTGTTAGTGTAGCTGGCAGAGTTTCCCATGTCCTGCCAGCTATAGTCACCCCCAGAGCCTCCGCGAGCCGTCTGAATCTCGGGGAGTTGGTGGCATGCTCCTGGCGGCTGGATTGAGAGCCCCTCTGCACATGCTCATTTCATGTACATGAACTGAGCATGCTCGGGGTGAGTTTCATCATTGGCAGCTGGAAGCATGCTGCCGACTGCCCCGAGATTTAGATAGCTTGCGAAGGCTCCAGAGAAGACTAGCTGGCAGGACATGGGGGATCCCTGCCAGCCAAGGTATTAGTTTATTCCAGTGGTTCCCAAACCTGTCCTGGGGGACCCCCAGCCAGTCAGGTTTTCAAGATATCCCTAATGAATATGCATGAGAGATATTTGCATATAATGGAAGTGACAGGTATGTAAATCTCTCTCATGTACATTCATTAGGGATATCTTGAAAACCTGACTGGCTGGAGGTCCCCCAGGACAGGTTTGAGAACCACTGGTTTATACCATTGAGGGGAAGGGAGGGGAGGGGAAAGCAGGAGGACAGAAAATGTGTGGGTCATGCCTACACAGAAATAAAGATCTGGCTACACTCCTGCCAACATCTTTGGGATGGGGTGCTCCTCATGATTAGAATATTTTTGCCCCTTCAAATTTTTAGAAAATCATTAAAAACACAACTCTTTCTACATTCCGATACTCATTCAATTCAACTTTTTACACTCTTAAATAACTTTGCTGAAGGTGGATTTGGGTTGGTCTGACGTATGGAAGACATCTTAGGTCTTAGTTACTTTGTCTTCAACTTTTTGTGTAAACCGAGTCGAGCTTCTGAATTAGATGACGACGCGGTATCTAAGGATTCGATTAGATGTTTTGGGTGTAAGGCTCAATGTTATACCAATGACCAGGGCTGGTTTAAGGACACCAAAGATCTGCCTCACTGGCTGACCCTTCACTACCTAGCCGCTGGCACAGGTTTAAATGCAAGAACTGATACTTCCTAGCAGAGTTAGTAGGAGCAGAGGCAGTTTGAGGTCCCCCAGAATCCCTTCTCGTGGTATTTTCTTAGGAAATGCTGTTGGATTTGGGGGGGTGATTTGCTATGAAGACCAGAAGCTGGTGGGGGATCTGGCCAATTATATACATTTCCTAGGCTAATTTTAGGTGGTCAGCTAGGGTGCCATAGGCTGCCGCCAGGAGCTCTAGAACCAGTAAAGGAAGCGAGAGTGACTGAGCATCTGTGAATCGAAAGAGGAAATTTACCCCCTACCAATGCCAATATTCTGCCGGTCACTGGTGGGGAGTATGGGCTTGCTCCAAAATAACACAAAGCCAGTGGCTTAGGAAAAGGGGGCAGGGGGACGGCCTGCCCTAGGCGCTATGTTGGTGAGGGCACTGGCACCCCTTCTCCCCTCGCCGAGTACGCGTGCCCCCTTCCCTTCCCCCATACCACTAGCGGTTCGCCGCCATGTGTCAGCCTAGAGGCCTCTGGGAGATTATATCAATCTGACCCTGGCATGGGAAGGCAGATAGATCCTTAGTGCAGGGAAACTGTTTTAAGTAGCCCTGATTGATATATTTTAAGTTTCAAGTAGCCCTGATTGAATCATGGCTAGCTAAAAGGTGTTAATGCCTGATTAAGAGGGTGCTTAGGACAAGGGTGCACAGATCAAGCCAGAGACTTAATCCCATCAGGTTTCTCACCCTCCTTTGTTAATTAAATTAACCATTGTCTCAAACAGTTTACAAATTCTAAACAGAAAGATACTGGGAGATACAATATTTTCTCTATTCAGAATAAGATTCCAAGGTATAAAAGCCTGCTCTCTGCTCTATCAAGTTAGCTCTCTTTTTCTATCAAGCTAGCTCTCTCTTTTCCTATGGAGCTATCTCTTGGCTCTTCTGCAAGCTTCTATGTCCCTCTCTGCCTCTGACCTCTGTAAGGCAGTGAGACTGCTTGCTCTCTGCTTCAGTGTAATGCTCTCTGCTTAATTGTAATGCTTATAAATATTACTTTTCTGTAAGCCTATTTCTATAATATATTCTTTATGCAATCACCTCTGGTTGTGTCTATTATTCTACTTCCTGGTGAGTCATCTGTGAGGGAACTGAACCTGGGACCAGCGTTTGTCAGTACGCATTTCACTTAACCCCTACCACCTAATATTGTGGGGGCCACTTTCAAACTGACACCATGAACAACAACTTCAACGTGCTCCTCGCAACCGCATCGTCTCTCTCGCCGACATCACTTCCGGGTGCCACACGCAGGAAGTGACGAGGGTCACAAGGAGCAAGTTAAGTCACGCTCCATTCTGCCCTCCCCCCCTTCTTCTCGTGCTTGGAGCCGCGCCGGGAGGGCATCTATGCATGCGCAGATGGGATGCAATGTCACCGCATTGCATGTGCAGATGTCCTCCCTCGAGCTGGAAGCTTTCCAAGACACAGACAAAGCCGTCCGGATGCCTGGCCAGTCCTCTAAAACGAGGACATGCCCGGGTAAATCCAGACGTCTGACAATCCTAGTTTTGAGCAGCTATTCTCAAGCCTGTCCTGGGGGAACCCCAGCCAGCCAGGTTTTCAGGATGCCTATGAATGCGTGAGCTAGGAAGTAGCCGTCCCCAACCGAGCTCGCTGAAAAGCTTTTTATTAAGAGCACATTTCAGTGTAGTCCTACCTATGCACTGTCCAGTTGAACGATCCACGTCAAAACCATTTGTACATTGCTGTGAAGGAGGGAAAAGAAAACAAATAATATAAATGTAACACTTGCAGCTCGGCTGAGAAGACCTACTCACTTTGTAACATAGTAACATAGTAGATGACGGCAGATAAAGACCCGAATGGTCCATCCAGTCTGCCCAACCTGATTCAATTTAAATTTTTTATTTTTTATTTTTTTCTTCTTAGCTATTTCTGGGCAAGAATCCAAAGCTTTACCCGGTACTATGCTTGGGTTCCAAGTTAACTGCCGAAATCTCTGTTAAGACTTACTCCAGCCCATCTACACCCTCCCAGTCATTTAAGCCCTCCCCTGCCCATCCTCCACCAAATGGCCATACACAGACACAGACCGTGCAAGTCTGCCCAGTAACTGGCCTAGTTCAATATTTAATATTATTTTCTGATTCTAAATCTTCTGTGTTCATCCCACGCTTCTTTGAACTCAGTCACAGTTTTACTCTCCACCACCTCTCTTGGGAGCGCATTCCAGGCATCCACCACCCTCTCCGTAAAGTAGAATTTCCTAACATTGCCCCTGAATCTACCACCCCTCAACCTCAAATTATGTCCTCTGGTTTTACCATTTTCCTTTCTCTGGAAAAGATTTTGTTCTACATTAATACCCTTTAAGTATTTGAACGTCTGAATCATATCTCCCCTGTCTCTCCTTTCCTCTAGGGTATACAAATTCAGGGCTTCCAGTCTCTCCTCATACGTCTTCTGGCGCAAGCCTCCTATCATTTTCGTCGCCCTCCTCTGGACCGCCTCAAGTCTTCTTACGTCTTTCGCCAGATACGGTCTCCAAAACTGAACACAATACTCCAAGTGGGGCCTCACCAATGACCTGTACAGGGGCATCAACACCTTCTTCCTTCTACTGACTACGCCTCTCTTTATACAGCCCAGAATCCTTCTGGCAGCAGCCACTGCCTTGTCACACTGTTTTTTCCCCTTTAGATCTTCGGACACTATCACCCCAAGGTCCCTCTCCCCGTCCGTGCATATCAGCTTCTCTCCTCCCAGCCTATACGGTTCCTTCCTATTATTAATCACCAAATGCATTACTCTGCATTTCTTTGCATTGAATTTTAGTTGCCAGGCATTAGACCATTCCTCTAACTTTTGCAGATCCTTTTTCATATTCTCCACTCCCTCTTCGGTGTCTACTCTGTTACAAATCTTGGTATCATCTGCAAAAAGGCACACTTTTCCTTCTAACCCTTCAGCAATGTCACTTACATACATATTGAACAGGATTGGCCCCGGCACCAAACCCTGAGGGACTCCACTACTCACCTTTCCTTCCTTCGAGCGACTTCCATTAACCACCACTCTCTGGCGTCTGTCCGACAGCCAGTTTCTGACCCAGTTCACCACTTTGGGTCCTAACTTCAGCCCTTCAAGTTTGTTCAACAGCCTCCTATGAGGAACTGTATCAAAGGCTTTGCTGAAATCCAAGTAAATTACACCTAGCATATGTCCTCGATCCAGCTCTCTGGTCACCCAATCAAAAAATTCAATCAGGTTCGTTTGGCACGATTTACCTTTTGTAAAGCCATGTTGCCTCGGATCCTGTAACCCATTAGATTCAAGGAAATACACTATCCTTTCTTTCAGCAATACTTCCATTATTTTTCCAACAACTGAAGTGAGGCTCACCGGCCTGTAGTTTCCTGCTTCATCCCTGTGACCACTTTTATGAATAGGGACCACATCCGCTCTCCTCCAATCCCCAGGAATCACTCCCGTCTCCAGAGATTTGTTGAACAAGTCTTTAATAGGACTCGCCAGAACCTCTCTGAGCTCCCTTAGTATCCTGGGATGGATCGCTTTGTCCACCTTCAGTTTTTCAAGTTGCTCATAAACACCATCCTCCGTGAACGGCGCAAAATCTACTCCATTTTCTCGTGTAACTTTGCCAGACAATCTCGGTCCTTCTCCAGGATTTTCTTCTGTGAACACAGAACAGAAGTATTTGTTTAGCACATTTGCTTTCTCCTCATCACTCTCCACATATTTGTTCCCAGCATCTTTTAGCCTAGCAATTCCATTTTTTTATCTTCCTCCTTTCACTAATATATCTGAAAAAATTTCTATCTCCCTTTTTTACATTTTTAGCCATTTGTTCTTCCGCCTGTGCCTTCGCCAAACGTATCTCTCTCTTGGCTTCTTTCAGTTTCACCCTGTAGTCCTTTCTGCTCTCCTCTTCTTGGGTTTTTTTATATTTCACGAACGCCAACTCTTTCGCCTTTATTTTCTCAGCCACTAGGTTGGAGAACCATATCGGCTTCCTTTTTCTCTTGTTTTTATTGATTTTCTTCACATAAAGGTCCGTAGCCATTTTTATCGCTCCTTTCAGCTTAGACCACTATCTTTCCACTTCTCTTATGTCCTCCCATCCTAACAGCTCTTTCTTCAGGTACTTTCCCATTGCATTAAAGTCCGTACATTTGAAATCTAGGACTTTAAGTATCGTGCGGCCGCTCTCCACTTTAGCCGTTATATCAAACCAAACCGTTTGATGATCGCTACTACCCAGGTGAGCACCCACTCGAACATTAGAGATACTCTCTCCATTTGTGAGGACCAGATCCAATATCACTTTTTCCCTTGTGGGTTCCGTCACCATTTGTCTGAGCAGAGCCTCTTGAAAGGCATCCACAATCTCCCTACTTCTTTCCGATTCCGCAGACGGAACATTCCAGTCCGCATCCGGCAGGTTGAAATCTCCCAACAGCAGAACCTCCTCTTTCCTTCCAAACTTTTGGATATCCACAATCAGATCCTTATCAATTTGCTGCGATTGAGTCGGAGGTCTGTAGACTACACCCACGTAGATAGAAGTTCCATCTTCTCTTTTCAGAGCAATCCATATCGCTTCTTCCTCTCCCCAGGTCCCTTGCATTTCGGTCGCTTGGATATTGATCTTTACATAGAGAGCTACTCCTCCACCTTTATGACCATCTCTGTCCTTCCTAAAAAGATTATATCCCGGTATGTTTGCATCCCATCCATGTGATTCACTGAACCATGTCTCTGTGATAGCAACAATATCTAGATCTGCCTCTAATATCAGGGCTTGCAAATCATGAACTTTGTTGCTTAGACTGCGAGCATTTGTGGTCATCGCTTTCCAGCTATTTTTCAGCGATAATCTCCTTTTTCGTATGGATTTTTGGTCATAGAGAATGTCCCTGTTCTCGTCATTCACTGCGAGAAAACCCCATGTCATTCTTTAAGGAGTGAGGGATGAATCAGAGTATGAATGGCCACAACCACTGACCCGCAAGCTTTGCTTTGAAGAATGCTGGTGTAGAAGGACCGAGGTTGAAACAGACACTACAGAATGTCTCTGGTATCCAGAGTAGATATTGTGATGTCATAATGTCTCATTCCACCAGTGCCTAAGAGCCAACCTCATCAGTGATGGCACAATGGGTTCATTATCCAATACTTGGCTCACATAAGAATGGGCCCAGCCACTGACCCTCAAGCATTAAAGAATGCTGGTGTAGAAGGGCTGAGGTTGCGATAGACACTAAAGAATGACACAGGATGGTTAAAATATAAGACCATAAGTGTTGCCATACTGGGACAGACTGAAAGTCCATCAAGCCCAGTATCCTGTTTCCAGCAGTGGCTAACCCAGGTCCCAAGTACCTGGCAGAAACCCAAAGAGTAGCAACATTCCAGAGCTGAGATCGTGATGTCATAATGCCTCATCCCACCTCATCAATGATGTCACAATGGCTTCTTTATCCTATACTTGGCTCACATAAGAATGGGCACAGCCCCTGACCCTCAAGCCTTGCACTGAAGAATGCTGCTGTAGAAGGACTGAGGTTGAAACAGACACTATAGAAAGACATGGGCTGGTTTCCCGCGGTTATCCGTGGGGTTGGGGACAAATTCAGGAGCTCATTTCAGCTGCTCTTAGCTTTATGTGCAGGCAGGGCAGGATTAATTTGTCGAGGGCCCCTAGGCACACAAGTACATTGGGCCCCCTGCCCCGCCCCACCATGCACCCAGGCAGAAACAGGAAGCTGCGTCAGAAGGAAGCTTTGGGCAAGCAGCACCGCTTGCACAATTACAGTTCCCGTTGCCTTTCTTACCCACGTTGCTTGCTTATCTTACTTTCCGTCAAGGGGGGGGGCCTGCTTTGCCGTTCGGGATGGGGCCCGCGTTGCCGATCGATGCTGGAGGGGCCCATCGCCGTTTGGAAAAAACAATGTTGATGCCCTCCTTCATCAGGCCCCCCTGACCATTTCGGGCCCTAGACATGTGCCTACTTGGCCTACTGGTTAATCCTGGTCTGTGTGCAGGGAAAGGCCAAGGCAACTGGTCTGATCCTTCCACTGAATAATCAAGAGCTGAGGGTACATGTGTGCTACAAGTTAACTAGCCCTTCAGCTGGTTTTCAGAAGCACAGAAATAGAGGTTCAATACAGCAAAGTGCAAGTGTTTTTTGTTTTTCTTGTCAAACTGAGTGGCTTTCTGGCCTTGGTTAAATAGATGTGCCAATATTACAACACTAGTCTTTAAGCCCGTTACATTAACGGGTGCTAGAATAGATGTGTGTGTCTGTCTTTCTTTCTTTCTCTCTCTCCCTTTGGCCGCTGTCTGTCTGTCTATGTTTATTTGTTTTTCTCTCCTTGGACACTGCCTGAATGTCTTCCTTTCTGTCTGTCTCAATGGCCCCCTGTGTGTCATTCTTTGTGTCTGTGTCCTTGTGTCATTCCCCCGCCCCCCCAGAGCTAAGCTGTCTGCTTCCAGCATACTCCTTCCCCCAAAGCAGCCCCCTTTGCGATTGCGTCAGAGGGAAAGTGCTACCACGTGGAGAGCGGCCTGCGAGGTTCGCTACAGCCGACCGCGAACCTCAGCAGGCCGTTTTAAATAGGAATGGCAGCGGTGACTGGAGGGAGGGGAAGAACAGGAGTGGTAGCGGTTGTTGCGGGAGGGGGGTGAGTCGGCGACGTGCAGGCCGCTGTGAACAGGAGCGGCAGCGGTGGCAGGACCATGAGCCCTCCTCCTGCCATCCGCTGCCAGAGCCGCTCCTGTCGCCCGATGCAGCTAACTGGCGCATACGCCTCAAACCGCGGCCAAGGCTGGGGACTCGCGCATGCGCACTCCTGCGGCCACAGACCTACACTGCACAGAACACGCAAATAGGAGTGCACATGTGCGGCTAGCTCTTTATTATATAGGATAGTAGACCATTTTAGCACAGTTTGAGGACCAATGATAAAGGCTGCCTCAATGACTAGAGAAGCCAAGAACTATTGCAATTCTGTTAAAGCATCCTCTAGGCCAGGGGTAGGGAACTCCGGTCCTCGAGAGCCGTATTCCAGTCGGGTTTTCAGGATTTCCCCAATGAATATGCACATAGGTCTCATGCATATTCATTGAGGAAATCCTGAAAACCCGACTGGAATACGGCTCTCGAGGACCGGAGTTCCCTACCCCTGCTCTAGGCCCCTGACTATTCTGATTATTAGAGGTTGCTTTTGATTGTGAAAAGGTTCTTCTCCCGGTGCTTCTAGGCATTGCATCATAAAGCAAGAGCAGCCAATCACAGTGCACCATTTCTTCCCTCTATGTTCCAGGCCAAATGACAGTGTCTCACTGTTAGAATCTCGGAAGATTCCCTTTACAGAATGGCAGAGAATTTGATTCAATCTTTAGCCTTGTTTCTATGCAGTGTGAGCCCCCTCCCCTTTTTTATTTGAAATGGCTTTGCCTACAATTTCCAAATTTGGGGAAAATACAGGAACATAAAGGAAGATTGAACTTTTACAGTTTATTTTATATTATATTAATAATTTATATTCCGCATATTCTACAATTCTATGCGGATTACAAATTATTCAGGTACTCAAGCATTCTGCCCTAACTGTCCTGGCGGGCTCCCACTCTATCTAATGTACCTGGGGCACTGGGGCTTAAGTGACTTGCCCAGGGTCACAAGGAGCTGGGCGGGATTCGAGCCCACAACCTCAGGGTGCCGAGGCTGTAGCTGTAACCACTGCACCGCACGGATGGGCCACATCAGAGCAGTATGGAAGAAAAACTTTAGAAGGCTACATAACACCTAACTCTGAGATCACGGCAGAAATTCCGGGGCGAGATTGAACCACAACTATTTGTAATACCTGCAATTTTGCGATAGGGCTCTCAACATTTCAGAGCTTGGGGGAGGGGCCGGAGGTAAAGAACTAGAAACCTCACCTTATGTTGGAAAGGTACAAATCTATGGTGAGACCTCATCTGGAATATTGTGTACAGTTCTGGAGGCCACATTACGAAAAGGATGTGCGGAGAGTTGAGTCGGTTCAGCGAATGGCCACCAGGATGGTCTCGGGTCTCAAGAATCTCCCGTATGAGGAACGGCTGGGTAAGTTGCAGCTGTACTCGCTCGAGGAGCGCAGAGAGAGGGGAGACATGATTGAGACGTTCAAATATGCCACAGGCTGTATCGAGGTGGAAGAAGATGTCTTCTTAAAGGACCAACGACAACAAGAGGACATTCGTTGAAAATCAGGGGTGGGAAACTTCATGGCCACACCAGGAAGTATTTCTTCACCAAAAGGGTGGTTGATCATTGGAATGATCTCCCACTGCAGGTAATCAAGGCCAGCAGCGTGCCTGATTTTAAAAGAAAATGGGATAAGCATGTGGGATCTCTTCAAGGAAGAATTTAGGGGGGTGCGTCATTGGGGAGGGCAGACTTGGTGGGCCGTGGCCCTTTTCTGCCGTCATTTTCTATGTTTCTATGTTTCTAAGGTTAACTCTAAAAGTGAACAGCTGTTCACTCAGTTCTCTACAGTGAATTGTGAGCAAATGCCTAGCTCCTAATAATAAAACTGAGCTGAAACGCTCTCTCCATCATGCATCACTGCCACTCAGATCAAACAGCACTCACCTGGGCAGCTCCAAAGTCTGTGAGGCAAATAACCAGCATGGCAAGAATAAGTGTTCTGTAATCGAAAGCAAAACCATGAGTCAGTCTTTCTAAGTCAGTAGCCAGAACTTCATTATACACGAACAGTTCACCACAGGGGAGGGAAATGATCAATGCAGGCTACCATTACAATGTGTTATTTTCCTGTGAACCCCCGTCATTAGTAAAGGGGGTGGGACTTGTATACTGCTTTTTCTGTGTGGTTTGCACCATCAAAGCAGTTTATATATTTTAGGCAGACACTTATTTTGTACTTGGGGCAATGAAGGGTTATGTGAGTTGCCCAGCGTCACAAGAAGCTGCAGCGGGAGTCAAACTCAAAACCTCAGGGTGCTGAGGCAGCGGATCTAACCACTAGGTTTCGTTGCATAAAATGGGACCTGGGCTAAATCAACACAATTTACTGGTGAAATAACATCTTAATGGTAGCCCAGATTGGTAACAATGTGTGTTCGGCCGCAGGTGGCTCAGAAATCCAGGTATTCCACATGCATGATGTGGCTCTGTGGCAACTCTTGCACAGAAGAGAGGATTGTTAACCATCGTATTAGAGTTTCAGAACTATTTGATTCTTGGGATATTCAATATTGTGGCCCACCTACATCCCTAAACTGTCTCACTAGACTTACAGAGAATCTATGCATTTCAGTGCCAGATTAAAGTGCTAGATTGTGACCTGGATGACAAAGGAATGTAACAAAAAAGAAATACTTTTTATTCATGCATAATGAACTGCAGTTTATCCTTGCCTCTGTATGTACGTACTGTATCTCCATATCTTTTCCTGCTTTCTCACACACGATAAGCTCACTATGACTAGTAAACCTAAATAAACATATGTAATTTGCATATGTAATCTTTCTTTTCTTTTAGCTATTACCTGAATTGTCCCCCCTGTTCTTGCTTCCTCTCCTCCCCCTTTTACAAAAGTGTAGCACAGTTTTTAGCGTTGGCCATGGCGGCAACAGCTCCGACGCTCATAGAATTCCTATGAGCGTTGGAGCTGTTACCGCCACTGATTGCCCTGGATCGGTAGTATGGAATGTTGCTACTCCTTGGGGTTCCGGAATCTTATGTTATTCTTTGGGATTCCAGAATCTTGCTATTTTTTTACGATTCTGAATGGAATGTTGCTACTCTTTGGGTTTTGGCCAGGTACTAGTGACCTGGATTGGCCACCGTGAGAACAGGCTACTGGGCTTGATGGACCATTGGGCTATTCTTATGTTACTGCCGTGACCGGCGCTAAAAAACGTGCTACGCTTTTGTAAAAGGGGGGCTAATGAATGAAGCAGTCTGTCTCATGCCTCAGACACTTGGAGGCATATTTTCAAAGCAATTATATCTACAAACCTTTGAAAAGTGCTTTGACAATGAGCCCCAGAGGCTACAAAACAGTGAGATCATACCGTTTGAATTAAAGTTACAGCCTCGAGTTATCACTGAACAGGAGTGGGAAAAATAATCATAATAACAAGCAATGCAAATAAGTGTTCAGGACATATTTTAACAAGCCAGATTTGGATTTAGGTTAATTACTCACCTTTTCCCAACCTGGGCTTAAAGTGAGTAGCATTTAGGTAGATTATAAATACACCTGAGGCAAGGTAGAGTGAAGTGTCTTACCCAAGGTTATAAAGAGTGGCAGTGGCAGAGATGGGATTTGAACTCATATCCCTGGTTCACAAACTATCTTCCACTTCAACTCTCAAAAAAACCCCAAAAAACTGGGCGACGAAGAACTTTGGGAATTAATTTTTTTGTAAATATCTTTATTAAACCTCCCCCCCCTCCTTTTTTACAAAACCGCAAAAGTGGGTTTTACTGCAGGCCAGTGCGCTGCTCTGCGCTTGGTCCCGACGCTCACAGAACTCTATGAGTGTCGGGAGCAGCACAGAGCATTCAGCTCGGTGGCCTGCGCTAAAATCCGCTTTCGCGGTTTCGTGAGGGGGAGGGGGGGCTAAAGAAATATAACGCTGGTCAACAGGTAACACAGAAGAGTCAGGATCTGAAGCCTCAATTCCACGTACAAGAAAGGTCCATTTGGAAATAAAGAACCATCATGGGGCTCTTTCGTTAAAGCTTGGCGTGTGCTAACAGAATTAGTTTGCCCTAAATCAGTGTCTCACCAACTTTTCCAGCCAGCGGCACACTAAAACCAGTGCCCCGGCCGGAAGGTGCGACGTCATCGTGTCAACATCCACGCATGCGCGGAGGCCCGTCTGGCCACGACCCTGCCGCTACAGAGATCAGGGAGGTGCGGGGGAGAAGAGGAGAGACGCCGGCCAGGAGGAGAGTCAGCTGCGCCGCGAGAGGCACATCCTGTAGGCAGGCATCCAATGCAGACAACTCTCCTCCTCGCCAGTACGTCGCGGCACACCAGAAATCTCAGGAGGCACACAGTTTACGATACATTGCGCTAAATGCTAAGAAACCCATGGGTATATAATGAGCTTCTCAGCATTTAACACAAACTAATTCTGTTGGTATTCTTTAAGATTTAGTAGAGATAGTTTAGAGGAGATAGCTGGCCAGACCCCACTAGGAACATGATAGGGTGAACACAGTGGAGATACCCAGAATTGCTGAGGATATGATAAACAAAGCAGTGGCGTACCAAGGGGGGGATATGATGTGGGGGGGGGGGGAAGTCCGCCCCGGGTGCACACCCCAAGGGGGTGCACAGCTGGCCACCCTCCCTATTCTGCCACTGCTCCGTCTAACCACCGCTTCCCGGCACCAACTCCCCCGCAGAGTCACTCCTTAACCTGGCCGGCAACTGTGTGGTAGGTGGAGGCAAAAGGTAAGGCGGGCTGGTGGGTGGGGAAAAAGTGCAAGGACCACAAGACTTCACCTCCGGCGTCAATTCTAACGTCGGAGAGGAAGTTCTGGGCCAGACAATCGCTGTCTGGCTGACCTGGAACTTCTCCCCGTTAGAACTGATGCCAGAAGTGAAGTCTTGTGGGCACCGGTGCTTGTATGCCCCAGGCCTGGCTCGGGGAAGGAGCAGGGAGAAATCAGCTGCTGGCTTGGGGGTGGGGGTAGAGAAAGAATCGGGGAAGTGGAGAAATCAGCACAATGGCTTTGTGGGGGCTAGGGGGAGAGAGAAAGAAAGGTAGATCATTTTGACTTGTTCATTTTAAAAGTAGCTCACAAGCCCAAAAAGTGTGGGCATCCCTGCTGTAAACAGTGGTGTCTGTTCCAGCTTATGCTCCCTCCGGTGGTTGTTTCACTTCTGGCTGGCTTCCCTGCTCAAAGCCGCAGGCGTCGGCTCTTCACGCAATCCGCGTCTGCATCTGAAGGCTTCCAACGCAGGCGTGGATCGTGTGAGGTGTAGACGCCCGCTGCTTTGAGCAGGGGAACTGGCCAGACATGCTGGACAGGGAAGAGATGTTGCTGCTGCACAGGGAAAGGGGGGGAAGAAATGCTGCACAGGCAAGGGGAGAGAAATGCTGCTGCTGCACAGGGAAGGGGGGGAGAAATGCTGATGCTGCACAGGGAAGGGGGGAGAAATGCCACTGCTGCACAGGGAAGAGAGTGAGAGAAATGCTGCTGCTGCACCCAATTGGGGAGAGAGAGGGAAGAAGGGAGAAGGGAGAAGGAAGACAATGGAGAGGAACCAGAGATGCCAAGTCCATGGGAGGGAGGGAAAGGAAAAAAAGGAAAGGAGATACCAGGTCATGGAGGGGGAGGAAGAGATGCCATGGCATGGGGGAGGGAAGGGAAGGAGATAGAGATACCACACCATGGTGTGGAGTGGGAAGGAAGGAAAGGAAAAGAGAAAGAGAGAGATGCCAAAGCATAGGGGAGGGGGTGGAGACAGAAAAATGGAGAGGGGGTGAAGCTGAAATGAATCATGTGCAAAGGAGAGAAGGGACCCTGGATATACAGTTTATTGAAGGGACATAGAAAGAGGGAAGATGTCATATGGAAGAGAGAGAGAGAGGGTGGACAGTAGATGGAAGGGGCAGAGATAGTGTGGGCAGTAGATGGAAGTGGTAGCGAGAGAGGGCAGAAGCTGGGTTGAAGGGGCAAAGAGAGGGCAGATGTTGCATGGAAGAGAGAGAGGACAAGCGCTGTATAGAAAGAAGAGAGCAAAGAGAAGATGATTAAAACAGAAACGACAACAGTTAGAAAGATTTTTTTGTTGCTTTACTTAGAATCAAGTAGTATTGTAACTGTATTAATAAAAGTTTATAAATAGGAAATGGAAATAAGGCAATTTTTTTGGACTAAACCCCTTTCCTCAGGACAGGATAGCATAACAGCAGTATACTGTACTGTTCTGAAGAAAGATTTGGCCTCTGAAAGCTAATTGAAAAATGGATTAGTCCAATAAAATAGTATTTTTTTTATTTCTCATTATTTGTTTTATTTTTATTTGTTAATTTGTAAAGTGGTGATTGTTATGTATCAGTTTTTTTCAAATTTACATCTATTGTCTTTATATTTTGCACAGTATTAGGGGACATGTGTCACTATTTTTGTGGTGTTGTGGTGTTGCATTGTATGCAGAGTCTGGTTTCTTGGCGGTTCAGTTTAACTTTTGTCTACATATTTCTATTTTTAGTTTGTTATTATTCCATATTGGGCAAGGGTGTATCTCTGTCCTGTGTGTATGAAAAGGACATAGTTTTCAGTTGGCATTGACTGCAGGATCAATTGACTGTGTGGGATCTGGCTTGTTTAGTTTTACAATGTATGTGTTGGTGTTCTAGTGCTCACTGCAGTGTTTAAGATGCTGCCTTTTCCTAGGTGCACTCTTTTTGTGTGATATGTGGATTGTTACTAAAAATCTTATTTTTGATATAGATGGGGGGTGGTGTCAAAAAGTGATGGGCCCCGGGTGTCACATATGCTAGGTACGCCACTGAAACAAAGTACAGATAACTAGAATTATCAGGAAGTATGTAAATCTAAGATGAACATAGAATATGACATGGGTCTGCAAATAAGTAGGATTTAGTATGAACATAGTACACGATACTAGTATTATATATGTACTAGTCTTTAAGCCCATTACATTAACGGGTGCTAGAATAGATGTGTCTGTCTGTCTTTCTGTCTGTCTCTCTCTCTCCTTAGCCGCTGTCTGTCTTTGTTTCTTTCTTTCTCTCCTTGGCCGCTTTTGCCTCTCTGTCTTTCTTTCTGTTTCTCTCTCTCTCTCCTTGGCCACTTGCTGTCTGTCTTTCTTTCTTTCTGTCTGTCTCTCTGGCCCCCCCTGTCTGGTCTGTCACTCTTTCTGTCTGTGTCTCTCCCTGGCCCCCTGTCTGTCTTTCTTTCTCTCTCTCTCCTTGGCTGCTGTCTGTCTGTCTTTTTTACTTTGTCTCTCTCTCTCTTTGGCTACTGGCTGGCTGTCTATCTGGCTCCCTGTCTATTTATAATTCTTTCTGTCTGTCTCTCTCCCCGGCCCCCTGCCTGCCTGACTCTCTCTGTTGCGCCATGCCTGCCTGTCTCTCCGTGGCCCCCCTTCTGTCTCCCCCCCAGAGCAAACCAAGATTGCTGCCTGCCCCCCAGCACACCCCTCCCCCCAAAGCAGCCCCCTTTCCTTCTCCCCCTCCACTTCCCTGTGCAGCAGTAGCAGCCAGATGCCTTGCAGCACCTGCACCCTGTCAGCTTCATCCAGGCCGAAGGACACCCTCTCGCCATCGCTAAAACAGCCGCACATGCCACAAATGGAACACAGCCATGGAGGCACAAATCAAGGCGGCAGGTATCACACCGTTTCAACTGGGCATGCGCGGGTAAGGGTTTTATTATATTAGAAGATATACATAGGATGATTGACTGATATAAATGTCTGTATTGAAAACCATCTCAGAAAACGCTAACTCTGTATTGTAACACCTTCACAGAAGCTCATGTATTGTAACACCATTACTGAAGCTCATGTAAACTGAATTGACTCCCCAGTCATTAATAGCGGTATGGAAGTTTTCAAACTGCGGGAACTGAGGGTGATATAGCACATACAAAAACGAGCTGAAGACCCCAATGCGCTCATTTTTCAGTGCCCAGAAATATCTAATATCTAAGAAAAGTTATTAATTTATGGAGCATGTATGGTTGGGCAGACTGAATGGACCATTCCGCTCTTTATCTGCCGTCATTTACTATGTAATACAGTTAACAGCCTCTGTACTTCCTTCTGAAAACACGTGCCAGACAGCAGGTTGACACTGCCCCTAAAAAAAAATCCTGCTTCCTCGTCCCAAGTGAGAGAAAACCAAGTTTGCTCTCCTGGGTTCTGACTGAACCAGCCTTCGCATTATTTGGGGGTTCAGTATGTAACATTTATGCATGATGAATTCACAGCTATGCTCCTCTGAGGTGAATGGTTTCACTTGGTTATTAATAAACTGAATATTTATGACAAATTTTTTTTTTTTTTTTGCTTTCCAGCAACTTGCATCTGTTAAGAAAGAGAAACAGTTCTCTAAAATGAAACGGTAGCAGGCTTCAAGTCATCGTCTTTTCCAGCATTTAATGGCATTCTACTTAGGATTATACTTTGCTGTGTCATTGCTCACCATGAGTTAGAACAGATACAAGCAATTTTCTGTAAGTTTTTAAATCGTGGAAGCCTGCCATGCTATTCTGGTTCTTATTTGACTGAAGAATGAGGCATATGAGCCGCTCAAATAAGGCTGCAAGGCTTCGTTCCTCTGAAATTTATTAAATGACACAGAGGACTTTAATTTGGTCTGCAGACAATAGATAAAACAGCAATTAATTTCTGTAAAGGCATAAGGAGCTTTAAAACAGCTGTTCTATGAAGCATGCCTAGGGCTACCATATGACTCCAGAAAGGAGGACAGACTGAGACATCCGGAAGCAAAAAAGACAGATTGAGACATTTAGGTTTTATTTTCATTAAAAGCAATGGCGGTAAAAGCCGGATGTCTCCGTCCATCCTCTTTTTTTTTTTTTTTTCTGGAGCCATATGGTAACCCCAGGCATGCCTGCAAACAGCTCTGCTTAGGCTGAATGAGAATGAACCATGTCACAAAATGCAGCAGCCAGACAGCCAGCTTGTTCAAGAGATATAAAAGGCGGGAACTGAAAGTTAACGGGCAGATTCGGAAAGTGGTTTTCGCCAACCCTAACAACGGCCCCGCGTTAAGCAGTTATCATACGAGTGAACGTTTCTTTCATGCGACGTCATACAGACTGTTGGGTCACAAAAAGACTGATAAACAATAGAGGATATTATTGCTTACCTTAATGGTGACATTTTAAGCTTGTATCACTGCTTCAGTAAGAAAAACTTTAAGATTTGAAAAAAAAACTTGTCGTGCTACCACTTAATTATACAACCCAATCTGTTGCAAGTTTTAGGGTCTTTCGGCAGTGCTAAAGTCCGGTCGTGAAATGCAAGTGCCAGAGAAGAAGAGAAAGAGTCTGATCCGCCTGAGACGCTGGAGGGAGTACGGAGACGGCACCTGGTTCCGTTTAGTTCTCTTCTGTAATTCAGCATTAAACCAATTGGAGGAGGAATGTTAAAAATGAACACTTCATTTTCTAAGTATGTTAAAGAATGCTAATAGGGGCCTCAGTCAGAGGACAGCTGGTTTAGATTACAAGCTCACCAACTGGCCAGACTCCTCGCAACAACCTTGGGGAGTTTGCCAGGATATACAAGAAAAATAGAAAAAAAAAAAACCAACAACCACCCCAGTTTAACCTCAAAAAAACCCAACAAATCCTCTTCTGAAAATGAGCCCATGAAGACCTGCACAGAAAGGGAATATACGGGACAACAGCCTAGAGCAGGGATAGGGAACTCCGGTCCTCGAGAGCAGTATTCCAGTCGGGTTTTCAGGATGTCCCCAATGAATATGCATGAGATCTATTTGCATGCACTGCTTTCAATGCATATTCATTGGAGAAATCCTGAAAACCCGACAGGAATACGGCTCTCGAGGACCGGAGTTCCCTACCCCTGGCTTAGAGGCTCTTTTTGTTTTGAGGTGTGAAGACTGTGTGTTAGGTAGTCTAGAATCAGTCATTGAGAGAGAGGATAGATACGAACAGTGTTCTATTACATGCCAGAGGTACACTAGGTTAGAAGTGATTTTGGCAGAGTATGACACAACATCAAAGTTTAAACACGAGAAAAGTCATTCTGAGTTAAACTTAAGAACAACAATAATGTAGACAACATACTCCACTGGAAAAAAAAGTCCACAAAGACAGTAACAAAAAAATGTGGAGCAGGTATATGGAAATAGTCAAAGATATATTCATTCATTCACTATTTGCAAATGCATTGGCTGATTCAATATCATAAAACTATTTTGATGGTTGCTATTCAAAGAATCCTGTGGGAGGAGTGGAAAGACCTCAGTAATTACAGAACTAATCTACTCCATAGGGCTTTTTATAATCATTGGTCATACCACCTCCTCCATGAATAAATATTAAATGTGTGCCGATACTTATAGTTTCTAATCTTTCACTTATCCAAAACACTGGAAACTAAAAACTTAGCTGTAGATAGCGGGTTCAATCTGTAATTCCAGATCTCAACGGGACCCATTTCACATGACTTCTTCAGAAGATTGTATGTTTAAATGATTTTTATTATTCCAGCAGTAATAAGCAAATACAAACAGTAGTACCATTCAGGAAATAACATTTTCAACAATATAATCAGTTCCCCTCCCATCCCCCCCTACCCTCCCCAAGAATCCATGGCCAGTCCAACAGCTGAGAGTGGGAATAAAATCTTAAAGATTCAAAAGTCTACTGCGAGCACGCGGTGTGAGGTCCTGCCAGAAGTGCTCCCACACCTGACAAAATTTGCGACCCGGGCCAAGAGTCAAATCTCCCACCATGCGTCTCTCCAGTGTTGCGTGCACTATCATTAGGGATCTCCATGGTGCATATGACGGGGGATCACGGGAGAGCCAGTGGGTGAAGATGGCTTTTTTTTTTCCCACCAAAAGGGCTCTGGAGATAAATGCTGACATTCCCCCGGGTTTGGGCGAGGCTATATTATAAAATCCAAATAACGCCCTCGGTTGCGGAAGCCATCGCCTTCCCCAAAGTGATGTAGTATATAGGCCAAGATGTCTTCAAAACTGCTGGATTGCGGGGCAGGTACAAAACATGCGACTCAAAGATGGGTGAGCCTGATTGCATTTCGGGCAAGAATGCGACGCAGTAATCCCCATCCGGGCTGCACGTTCCGGTGGAATGTACTTCAGAAGATTGTAAAAAAAAACAAAAAAACAACACTTTCTTTTAGCCACGTTCCGCTTTTTACTTGCATAAGCGTGCCTGGTGCATTCTTCCGCTTATCGGACACCACGCTTCAGGATGGCTGGTGTCCGATAAGCGGAAGAATGCTCCACATTTTTTGGTATTGAGTTAAACTTAAGCCCATTGAGTCCAGCATCCAGACTCTAACAGTGGCCACAAATACCCCATAGATCCCCAAAAGTACTCTATTTTGACACATATACTATGCCCATGCATACAACTCACGCTTATTGTTGGTGTTGAGAATAAAATGGGTAAACTGGGTGGAGGTAGCTCTTCTTTTTTGCAGGACCTCTCCTCCCCCGAGAGTGTGACTGAGGCATTAGGGCAGCTTCAGCATTTGACATCATCTGCTACTACTGGAACATGAATTTAAAAGCGGAGCACACCTGCGCCTGGCTGGAGGTATCTGCTCTTTTTGCCGGACTCCCCAAGAGTGTGACTGAGGCAAAAGGACGGCATTGGCATCCAACATCAGCTGCCGCAGCCAAATATCAATTTAAAAGAGGAGTGTGCCTGTGGGGCATGCCTAAGGGGCATGTTATGCCCTTGGGAGCCCCTTAGAAGCCCAGAAGAGCCGGAACCGTGGTCCATTTTCTCTTCTATGAAGTACAGTGATAAATCAGAATCCAAACACCCCAGAACTCTAACAACTTGGAATCCAAACTTTTTTTTTTTTTTTTTTAAATTAAATTTTGCCCTGGAATCCGAACGCTGCTTTGGAATCCGAATGTACGGGAACTGCAAGCATTGCTCAGCCCAAAGCTTCCCCTCTAATGCAGCTTCCTGTTTCCACCTGGGAGGGAAACTTTGGGCTGAGTACCGCTTGCAGCTGTCGTTGCCGATCTTACTGTCTATGCCGGCGGGGGACCCGATCTTGCTGCCTCTATTAAATTTATTGGAAAATCTGAGTTTGTGAAGCATAGAATATGATGGCAGAAAAGGACTGGCGGCCCAACAAGTCTGCCCGCTCAAGAAGCCTCCCTCCCTTGAAAATCCATCTTTTAAGCATAACTCTGTAGCAACCCCATCTGTCCCATCGCCTCTTGAAGTCGAGCACGCTACTGGCCTCGACCACCTGGCATGGAAGACCATTCCATCGATCAATCACCCTTTCGGTGAAGAAGTATTTCCTGGTGTCACCATGAAATCTTCCCCCCTTAAGTTTTAGCGGATGCCCTCTTGTCGCCGTGGGACCCTTAAGAAAAAAGATTTCTTCCTCCACTTCAATGCGGCCCGTGATGTATTTGAATGTTTCTATCATGTCTCCCCTTTCTCTGCGCTCCTCGAGAGAATATAAGCGCAATCTGGTCAGATGTTCTTCATACGGGATATCTTTAAGTCCTGAGACCATCCTAGTGGCCATTTTCTGGATTGACTCCATTCTCTTCACATCCTTTTGATAATGTGGCCTCCGAAACTGGACACAGTACTCGAGGTGAGGTCTCACCAAGGATCTGTACAACGGCAGTATGACTTCAGGTTTTCGGCTGATAAAGCTCCTTCTGATGCAACCCAGCATTTGTCTAGCCTTTGCCGAAGCTTTCTCCACCTGATTGGCAGCTTTCATGTCATCCCGGATGAGTACTTCCAAGTCCCTTTCTGCAGTAGTTCTTGTTAAGTTTTCACTGTTCAAGGTGTATGTTCTGCATGGATTTCCGCTTCCAAGATGCATTACTTTACATTTTTTGGCATTAAAGTTCAGTTGCCAAGTTCTGGACCATTGTTCCAGTAAAAGTAGGTCCTGCTCCATAGTGTCGGGCCTGGTTGCGCTGTCAGGTTCTGTTGCCCTGCCCACAATGTTGCATAGTTTAGCGTCATCGGCAACTTTTGAAAACGATTGGGGGGTGCCGAGCAAAGAAAACCAAAATACATCTGGTAGCAAATGACCAGCCTGAACCTAAATGTCAAGAGCAGAGCAGATAATGCGGACAAATCAAAAGCCAGGGTTCCTGCCACTCTCTCCTCTCCCTTGTTACTTGTCAGCATCACACGCTCTCTCTCTTCATTCAAGCCATGTCTTACAGCACTTTTCTCCAACCAGTCCCTCAGCCTCTCATCTACACCATACTTTTTTCCTTCAATTTTTTTTCACTTTCCCTTAATTTTTTTTCCTTGCTCCTCCCTCTGCACTTTTTATTTCGTTCTCCTTTTGCACAGGCATAATTTGAGGTTTAAATAGCTCTCTCCCTGCTTCTCACGTCCCCTTGACCCAGACTTTTTTGCCTACACCCCCCAGCAAATTCCAGTGCACTTTTCCCTAACCCGTTGCTGTTCGATGCAGGTTTAGCTCACCCATCCCTTCACTGCTTCTCGCTCTCTACAGATGAGACCTCCTTTCCTTTGTCTTCAGTTTGTGACTCCCTATTGACCCCAGGCATGGATCATGTCCCTGCTCTGCTCTCTCTGGATCCAGGCCCATTCCTGTTCTCTCATTCTCTTTTGCACCGCAGCACTTCACCTGGTCCTCAAAGATTCCGGGCCAATGACCCCCCCCCCCTTCTGCCTGTACAATCTACATGAGATTTTTTGCCACACACTCCCCCTGAGCTCTGGAAACCCAGCAAGGATCAGTTTGAAACCTCAGAGATTACACATTGAGTGGGAAGACATAGTAACATAGTAGATGACGGAAGATAAAGACCCGAATGGTCCATCCAGTCTGCCCAACTTGATTCAATTTAATTTTTTTTTTTTCTTCTTCTTCTTAGCTATTTCTGGGCAAGAATCCAAAGCTCTGCCCGGTACTGTTTTTAGGTTCCAACTACTGAAGTCAAAGCTCACTCCAACCCATCTACACCCTCCCCAGCCCATCCTCCCCCAAACGGCCATATACAGACACAGACCGTGCAAGTCTGCCCAGTACTGGCTGTAGTTCTTCAATATTTACTATTATTTTCTGATTCTAGATCCTCTGTGTTCATCCCATGCTTTTTTGAACTCTGTCACTGGAGCCCAGTGTATAGAAGCATGCACTCGTACTAAGCCACTATGTTCCGGACTGCCTGCAATGTGTTGCTCCAGTGGCCAAGGAACAAGAACCCAGCTCAGGGAACCAAGCTGAGACCTGGAAGATGGCTCTAGAGTTTTGCCAAGAGGGGAGTAAAGATTCAGCAACTAAACAGGAGGAATGCCAGAGAGCCAAAGCAAGAAACATAGAGTTTGTGAGACAATATGTCCCTTCTCCCCCTCCCGCCAACTTTGTCAATGATTTCCTGCTACCTCTTCCTGCTGCTTTTGCTGGGCTACTTATTTGGGCCCACATAACCCAGTGCCCATTTCTACCTCCTGTGGGATATGATGGGGAATAATATTTTTAATTTTTTTGAGGAACTGGAACAGTGCCACTCTCCATTCCCCCTCAGTTCAATCCCTGACCACAGCCCTTCTTAATAACAGAGCTCCCAAGAGAAAGTTACAGGGAAATACTCTTAAAACCAATAGGAGGAAATTTTTTTTCACTCAGAGAATAGTTAAGCTCTGGAACGCGTTGCCAGAGGTTGTGGTAAGAGCGGATAGCGTAGCTGGTTTTAAGAAAGGTTTGGACAAGTTCCTGGAGGAAAAGTCCCTAGTTAGTTATTGAGAAAGACATGGGGAGGCCACTGCTTAGCCTGGATCGGTAGAATGGAATGTTGCTACTCTTTAGAGTAACGGAATCTTTTGTTACTCTTTGGGATTCCGGAATCTTGCTATTCTTTAGGTTTCTGAATGGAATGTTGCTACTCTTTGGGTTTTGGCCAGGTATTAGGGACCTGGATTGGCCACCGTGAGAACGGGCTACTGGGTTTGATGGACCATTGGCCTGACCCAGTAAGGCTATTCTTATGTTTACAAGAGAGATTTCTAGTTCATGAAGTCCAAGATTACACAACTTTGTTTCCTTTCCCTATTCTTCTAATGAAATACTACTATTAAAACCTATCTCTTTGATAAATTTCTCTGACTCCTGCCCGCCTTGTTGGACCTCTGAAATACTTGTATCCCTGATATTCTTCCGGATATATCTAACCTCTCTCGACTTACCAATGTAATTTGAAAATATTTTCTGTTACATCGCTGTCTGTGTACAGTCTCTTCCTCTGTAAACCGCTCTGAACTGCTTGTGGTATTTGCGGTATACAAAAATAAAGTTGTTGTTATTATTATTATTATAATTCTACTACTATTTATAATTTCTAATGTGCTGAAAAGGCTTACACAGTGCAGTATATGAGCATTTAACATGTAATAAATGGTCAGAAGAGTTTACAATCTAATTTAAACAAAGAGGATATACAGGGGTTGGAGAGTTTCGCACAGACAGAATGGTAAGATGGGCCACAGGTATCTTATGGTGAGTGGGAGTTAGGAATTAAAAGCAGCCTCAAAAGAGTGGGCTTTTAGCTTGGATTTGAATACCGCTAGAGATGGAGCCTGATGTAATGACTCAGGCATGCTGTTCCAGGCATACGGCGCTGCAAGATAGAAGGGACAGAGTCTGGAGTTGGCAGTGGGGGAGAAGGGTACTGATAGGAGGGACTTACCTGATGAAAGGAGTTCGCGGGAGGGAGCATAAGGGGGAGATAAGTGAAGAGACATATTGAGGAGCTGCCGAGTGAATGCACTTGTAGGTGAGTAAAGGGAGTTTGAACTGTATTCGGAAATGGAAGGGGAGCCAATGAAGTGATTTGAGGAGAGGGGTAATTGTAAGTATGACGGCTCTCGCGGAATATAAGTTGTGCAGCAGAATTTTGGATGGATTGAAGAGGAGAGAGATGGTTGGGCAGAAGACCTGAGAGAAGCAAGTTGCAGTAATGTAAGCAAGAGGTGATGAGAGTGTGGAATAGGGTTTTGGTAGTGTGCTCAAAAGGAAAGGTCGGATTTTGGTAATGTTATAGAAGCAGCAGTGATAGGATTTAGCGGTTTGTTGGTTCTGAGCGAAGGAGAGGAGTCAAAAATGACCCTGAGGTTGTGAGCGGATAAGACAGGGAGGATGAGAGTGTTGTCCACAGAAATAGAAAATGGGATGGGGGGAGGAGATAAGGGAAGTGGGTTTAGGAGGAAAGATACCTTATTTATCCCTGTGACTGCAAGGTTGGAAGAAAAGAGCAGATACTCCAAAACTGATCCAGCTCAATCATCAGTATAATACAATTCTACCCAGTAATTCTTGGGCTCGCTCAACTGATAGATTCAAACTATGCTTCCAAAAGGGATGTCTGACCAATGTCATTTCCTAAGCAACTGGTCCTGCTTCCTTTTGCAGCTTATTGGCTAGCTAAGGAATGTCTGACCAATGAGCTGCAGGGGAAGATGGAAGTAGTAGCTAAAGAGACACTGCCTTTCTTCCTGCTTTCTCCTATAACTCTACATTGGGAAGTGCTAGAAAGAAAATGGGGGGTACTCTAGCACCCACGGCAAAATTCCTACTTTCCTGCCATGACTCAGATCTCTAGGTTTAACATAGTAACATAACATAGTAGATGACGGCAGATAAAGACCCCAAAGGTCCATCCAGTCTGCCCAACCTGATTCAATTTTAATTTTTTTCTTAGCTATTTCTGGGCAAGAATCCAAAGCTCTACCAGGTACTGTACTTGGGTTCCAACTGCCGAGATCTCCATTAAAACCTACTCCAGCCCATCTAAACCCTCCCAACCATTGAAGCCCTCTCCAGCCCATCCTCCCCCAAATGGCCATATACAGACACAGACCGTGCAAGTCTGCCCAGTACTGGCCTTAGTTCAATTTTTAATATTATTTTCTGATTCTAGATCCTCTGTGTTCATCCCATGCTTCTTTGAACTCAGTCACCGTTTTCCTCTCCACTACCTCTCTCGGGAGCGCATGCCAGGCATCCAACACACTCTCCGCAGTGGCGTACCTAGGGTATGTGGCACCCGGGGCCCATCATTTTTTGACACCCCCCCCCCCCCCCCCTCATGTAAAATTTTTTTTTTTTTTTTTTTTTTGCAATAACCATGAAATGGAATAAATGGTCAGAATAGAAACAGGCAGTGAAAATTTTCTTTTTTTTTTTTTTTTTTTTTTCCAAAGTATTTTTATTGAGAATGGCAAAAGGTCCAGACAAGCAACCATGGTCTGTACAGAAACTTATACATTATCAAAAAGAACACAGAATGAGAGTAACAGCAACAACAAGCATGAACAAGCCTCTCCCAAGAGAAAATTGCCAATGAGAGGCATAGCAATACACAACAAAAGGCCAAAACTTGGGGCAAGCAAACAAATCCCACCCCAGAACCCACAAGAATAATAAGCCGGACTAGACCCTCAGCCATATTTTATAATGAAAAAAAACCCCCACAAGCAACAACACCCAGACCGCTCACCAGACACACCAATCCGCACAACAAGCACCCAAGAAACACCCAGCCACCACCCAGACAAAACTACCAGACACACCTACCCCACCAAGCCCAGACCCAACCCCCCCTCCCCAGAGAGTGCAAGCGCAAAGTGGACCGTGAAAAGGGCAGCTGCAGAAGTGGAAAGCCCCAGATAAGTAGGTTAGCTAAAGAAAGCCCACAGATAGAAGAAATCAGGATAACAGAAGTTCCAACAAATGCTCCCACAGAAAATTTTCTTTTATTGAACCTCATTTATGTAACCATTATTCCAAACATAACATAACATAAATTATGTCTGAATTGTCATGACATCAGAAGTACATATGGAGTAGTTGCAGGTGATGCTTGGGACAGTTCTGATTATGTTAGTTTGGTTTTATGTGTTTTTTTAATAGAAGGGTTTTTATTTCTTTTTTTAAGGTTTTGTAGTTTGTGGTCGAGGTCAATAGGTTGTAGAGTTGGGGGTCAAGTGTTGCAGCTCGAATGGCTAGGAGGTTGTCGAACAGTTTTTTTCTTTTGACGTTTTTGGTTGGAGGGTGTGTGAATGGTGCGTGAGTTCTCCTATGTCTGTTTGAAGTGGATTGAATTATTTAGCTGAAGAAATTAGTTACCCCCCCCCCCATTCCACACACATTAATTCTCTTCCATTTTTGTTCCCATTATAAAAAAACACTGATAAGTTCCCAGGAAAAAAATACATTAAAATAAGAAGTGAAAACAAAGGCCCCTACAGATGAGAACATAACATAAGAATAGCCTAACTGGGTCACACCAATGGTCCATCATGCCCAGTAGCCCATTCTCATGGTAGCCAATAGTGCTGCCCGATTCAGAGAAAAATATTTCATTCGATCCGATTCACCCTGTTGAATCGATTTTTCGATTAGATTCACTGTTAATGACACCGCTTTTTAAGTTTAAACAAAGTATAACAATAAATTTCACAACAACAATAAATTTCACAAAGTACTTAAAAAAAAAAAAAATCACATTTTTCCATTAAAGCAGTTCTGGAGACATTTGCTTTAACAGTCTTTTTTCCCAGTCCATAAGCAAGCAATATGAAAAAGATTTCCTTAATTATCTACTCAAACATTTTTGCTATTTACTTTCATTGTACCTATACTATTATTCAGTAGAAAAAATGGACTTAACTGTGCAGGAAATGAATCTCCTCATACACCCACCATATAGTGCAAAAATGTGCAAAGGTCTGTTTTTTTCTTTCGATCACTACATAGCCTAATGCCACACAAGCAGCGCTGTTACAAACATATTCTGAAGGTCAATGCTAAGGTTGACAAAGTTTCCTTCCTTGGACCAGAAGGAGATACTGACAAACCACTGGAAGAGATTCTAAAACAACTACCCAGAAATAACACCCAAAGACCCACTCAGTGTGTGAACCAGTTGAGTGGAGTGGACTAACTGGGGGTGGAAATGGGCCCAGAGTTTGCTCAGCAGAATTTCCCAGACTACCTCTTCCTCTCAACACACTGACATGCTACCACCACCACCAACACTAGGAACACCTCACCGAGTATGCCAGCAATGCTTATAAACTTTATAAAACACATTATTATATTTTCTTATAAAGCATATATTTTAACTGAACTCAGCCTTGCCATTCACAAAAATAGAAAAGTTCCCATTTCAAGCTGTCTCATGTACACTTTTCAAATCTAACATATTGTAATCACAAAACAGAAAATAAAATTATTTTTTCTACCTTTTGTTCTCTGATCAATATTCAAATCTTGTTGGTCCCAGGCTCTTGTTGTCTTGCTTGCCAGGGTCTCCTTTCTCCGTGCTAACCATCCGTCTGCCATCTCTGTTCTCCCCTTCCGTTTCCCTTCCCTCTCCCGGAGATCTGGCATCTTTCCTTTTTTTTGTCTCCATCCACAGATTCACCTTTTCTCAACTCCCCACCACCCCAGGATCCACCATCTCTCCCTTTCTGTTCCCAACTATCCTCCTATCCAGTATCTCTATCCCCCCTCCACACCATCCCCTGTTTCCAAGTTCTCTCCCTTTCTGTTCCTTCCCTCCCTAAATCCCATTATGCACCATCTCTCTCCCACTCCTCTGTTTTTAGACCCATTATTTCTAACCCCCAAAGTCTGGCATATGCATGTATCTTTGAACCCCCCCTTCCCTCTCTCCCTCTGTGTACTTTTACACCAGGACCCCCCTCCCCCGAAGGTCTGTCCCCCCTCCGAAGGGCTACACCCCACCCCTGAAGACCTGCACCCCCCGAAGGACTTTACCTCCCACCCGAAGGTCTGTCCCCCTCTGAAGGCCTAAACCCCACCCCTGAAGGACTGCACCCCCCCCCCCCCGAAGGCCTGCACTCCCTTGAAGGTCTGCACCCACCCGAAGGCCTGTCCCCCCCTTGAAGGCCTGTCCCACCCCCTTGTAGGCCTGTCCCCCCTTTAAGGCCTGCCTGCCTGCCTTTCCCCCCCATGAAGGCCTGTCTCCCCCTTGAAGGCCTGCACCCCCCTTGAAGGCCTGCACCCCCCCTTGAAGGCCTGCACCCCCCCTTGAAGGCCTGTCCCCCCCCTTGTAGGCCTGTCCCCCCCCTTGTAGGCCTGTCCCCCCCCCCTTGTAGGCCTGTCCCCCCCTTGAAGGCCTGCCTGCCTTTCCCCCCTTGAAGGCCTGCACCCCCCTTGAAGGCCTGCACCCCCCCTTGAAGGCCTGCACCCCCCCTTGAAGGCCTGTCCCCCCCCTTGTAGGCCTGTCCCCCCCCCTTGTAGGCCTGTCCCCCCCTTGAAGGCCTGCCTGCCTTTCCCCCCTTGAAGGCCTGCACCCCCTTGAAGGTCTGCACCCCCCCAAAGGCCTACACCCCCCCCCCCGAAGGTCTGCACCCCCCTGAAGGCCTGCCTGCCCCCCTTGAAGGCCTGCACCCCTTGAATGTCTGCACCCCCCCCCCGAAGGCCTGTCCCCCCTTGAAGGCCTGCCTGCCTGCCTGTCACCCCCTCCCCCTTGAAAGCCTGCTTGCCTGCCCGCCCGCCCCACCCTGAAGGCCTGATGCCCCGACCCACCCCGAAGGACCGCTCGCCCCCCTGGCCTCCCCGCACCACCTATGAACAGCCGCAGCAGGATCGCGAAGTCAGCGTCGGGTACCAGCCCTAAGGGGGTGTTCCCGGCCTTGCCGTTCAGTCCCCCGCCACCCCCGAAGGACCGCTCGCCCCCCTGGCCTCCCCGCACCACCTATGAACAGCCGCAGCAGGGTCGCGAAGTCAGCGTCAGCGATCCCTGCTGCTTCCTGCGCCACGGTCCCGCCCCTCCTCTGACGTCAGAGGAGGGGCGGGATCGCGTCGTAGGAAGCAGCGCAGGGATGCTGACGCTGACTTCGCGATCCTGCTGCGGCTGTTCATAGGTGGTGCGGGGAGGCCAGGGGGGCGAGCGGTCCTTCGGGGGGGGCGGGGGACTGAACGGCAAGGCCGGGAACACCCCCTTAGGGCTGGTACCCGGGGCGGCCCGCCCCCCCCCCGCCCCCCCCTAGGTACGCCACTGACTCCGTAAAGTAAAATTTCCTAACATTGCTCTTGAATCTACCACCCCTCAACCTCAAATTATGTCCTTTGGTTTTACCATTTTCTTTTCTCTGGAAAAGATTTTGTTCTACGTTAATACCCTTCAAGTATTTGAACGTCTGAATCATATCTCCCCTGTCCCTCCTTTCCTCTAGGGCAGGGGTGCCCACACTTTTTGGGCTTGCGAGCTACTTTTAAAATGACCAAGTCAAAATGATCTACCAACAATAAAATAAAAAAAAAAAAAAACACAACGCACACTGTACGCATAGAAAATGTTAATTATCATTCCTATTCCAGGGTTTTTCAAAGAGGTCAAAGCAGATGACTCTATGCATTATCACCTCAGTAACAACCATACAAAAATAGACAAATATACCCCCCTCCCTTTTTACTAAACCACGATAGCAGTTTTTAGTGCAGGGAGCTGCGCTGAATGCCCAGCGCTGCTCTTGACACTCATAGGCTCCCTGCGCTAAAAAACCTCTATTGCGGTTTAGTAAAAGGGGACCTTAGTGTAAAATATAGACAGCAGATATAAATTCAGACACATTTTGATCACTAAATTTAAAATAAAATCATTTTTCCTACCTTGTCTGGTGATTTCATGAGTCTCTGGTTGCACTTTCTTCTTCTGACTGTGCATCCAATCTTTCTTCCCTTCTTTTAGCCTGTGTGCTTCCTCTCCTCCAGACCTCGTTCCCTCCCCCAACTTTTCCTTCCTCTCTCCCTGCCCTTTCTTTCTCTCTGCCTCCCTTTCTTTTTTTTCTGTTTCTCTTCTTTCCTTCTGTCTCCCTGGCTGCCCTTTTACTTTCTTTCTCCCTGCCCTCCCCCAAGCCACTGCCATCGGGGACCAGAACCCAAACCGCCACCAATAACAGGCCCGAAAGCCGCCGCCGCCCCAACCTCTCCCTGCTTCGGCTGACCAGCATCGCGATCGAGCTGTTGGGGGAAATGCTGCCGGGTCCTGCCTTCGCGGAAACAGAAAGTAGGCAGGACCCGGCATCAAGAGAGGAAATGCTTCATTAACCTGTCTCCCGCCTTAGCCCATAGCGAACGCTTGCTTCAGGGCTCTCAACATGTGCGTGCCGTCTTCCCTTCTCCCCCACCCCCCCGGACATAACTTCCGGTTTCGGAGGGAAGAGAAGGGAAGCTGGCACGCACAAGTTAGAGCCACGGAGCATAAGTTCACTACGGGCTGAAATCTCCAAGCCGTTTTGTTTGTTTTTTTTTAATGTTCAGCAGCGGCGGCAGCAGCAGATGACAGCTGGGCGGACCGCCCAGCTAAAAGGCCCTAGAGAGAACACTGGAGAGGAAGGCTGATTGGCCCGGTAGATCAGGACGGCAACACGAGTCTATCACGGAGCCCAGGATGGGCTCCGCGATCGACTCGCGTTGCCTTCCTGAGCTACTGGTCGATCGCGATCGACGTGTTGGGCACCCCTGCTCTAGGGTATACATATTCAGGGCTTCCAATCTCTTCTCATACGTCTTCTGGCGCAAGTATCCTATCATTTTGTCGCCCTCCTCTGGACCGTTTCAAGTCTTCTTACGTCCTTCACCAGATACGGTCTCCAAAACTGAACACAATACTCCAAATGGGGCCTTACCAATGACCTGTACAGGGGCATCAACACCTTCTTCCTTCTACTGACTACACCTCTCTTTATACAGCCCAGCATCCTTCTGGCAGCAGCCACTGCCTTGTGACACTGTTTTTTTGCCTCTTGATCTTCGGACACTATCACCCCAAGGTCCCTCTCCCCGTCCGTGCATATCAGCTTCTCTCCTCCCAACATATACGGTTCCTTCCTATTATTAATCCCCAAATGCATTACTCTGCATTTCTTTACATTGAATTTTTGTTGCCAGGCATTAGACCATTCCTCTAACTTTTGCAGATCCTTTTTCATATTTTCCACTCCCTCTTCGGTGTCTACTCTGTTACAAATCTTGGTATCATCTGCAAAAAGGCACACTTTTCCTTCTAACCCTTCAGCAATGTCACTTACATACATATTGAACAGGATCGGCCCCAGCACCGAACCCTGAGGGACTCCACTACTCACCTTTCCTTTCTCCGAGCAACTTTCAATAACCACTACCCTCTGGCGTCTGTCCAACAGCCAGTTTCTAACTCAGTTCACCACTTTGGGCTCTAACTTCAGCCCTTCAAGTTTGTTCAACAGCCTCCTATGAGGAACCGTATCAAAGGCTTTGCTGAAATCTAAGTAAATTACATCTAGCATATGTCCTCGATCCAGCTCTCTGGTCACCCAATCAAAAAATTCAATCAGGTTTGTTTTTCATGATTTACCTTTTGTAAAGCCATGTTGCCTCGGAGCCTGTAACCCATTATATTCAAGGAGGTACACTATCCTTTCTTTCAGCAACACTTCCATTATTTTTCCAACAACCGAAGTGAGGCTCACTGGCCTGTAGTTTCCTGCTTCATCCCTGTGACCACTTTTATGAATAGGGGCCACATCCGCTCTCCTCCAATCCCCAGGAATCACTCCCGTCTCCAGAGATTTGTTGAACAAGTCTTTAATAGGACTCGCCAGAACCTCTCTGAGCTCCCTTAGTATCCTGGGATGGATCCCGTCTGGTCCCATCGCTTTGTTCACCTTCAGTTTTTCAAGTTGCTCATAAAACAAAGTAGTACCATAAATTTGGATTGGTCTTGCGGTTTCAAGTCAGGTGACCAAATTGAACTTATGGCACCATATAGCTCAGACTTGCAGAGAGTCACACTAGGGAAGCAGGGAGCCCATCGTTTGTTCTGCAGCTGAAACCAGGTGAGGGAAAAGAGACTGTGTAAAGCCTGGGGGGGATTACATGAGAGACGGAAAGTAGACTGGATGAAGGCTGTGGGTAGATGAAACAGAGAGAGAGAATGGCTAGGAAGGGATGACACACTGTTGTAGTTTGCCGCTATTTGACGACGCATATGGCAAAATACAATGGTGTGTGTTTTGACCCTATGCTACAAAATATAAAATATGGCCTCTGATAGAAAAAGATTGGACAAACATGATCTAAAAGGTCTCATAGCAGAAGATTTCTGGAAATTGATAAACCCACATCCTGCCCGATTCCTAATCCGACATGCTATCAGGCAAACAAGCTTCTCTAGTAAGCCCTGGCAATGTTTTCCATGGCCAGCGCAGTCAGGGAAACAAAGTTATCTTGGTCCATAATGAGAGAATCCAAATACAAGAGTCGTGAGGAACAGATGTCACCAGCCAAGAAATCATTCAACAAGTAGAGCTTTATTGCGTCTGCTATTGATCTAGACAGTGTTTTGGCAGCCCTTGCCTTCAAGTGTCAACTACTTGTCTATCAAGACCCAAAATTTGAGATATATCTATCTATCTATATAAAAAGCATATATTAGATGTAACTAACAGTTGTCTGGTTCCTCTGCTGTTTTCCAATAAAACTCTCATAACAGCATGATGATATTTCCTGGCTGGTGACATCTCTTCCTCACGATTCTTGTATTTGGATTTTCATTCCCGTCATAGAGGTGCTGATCTGGTTTCATTTCTGCATTCCGTAACAAGAGAAACCATTATGGCTTTCTGCAGAATGTAAAATAAATTCTTAATTTTGAGGAAAACATACATATTAAAGAAATGTACACATACTTGGATTCTCATAGTTAACAGATATGGCACAAATCAGAAGACAGTTTTCCCTAAAAGCTTGTTTTAATCGTCATTGTAACAGAACAGTGTAAACTGACTTGCATTAACTTCTTACCAGTTCATAAAGCATTACATACAAGGCATTAAAGACTTCTTTTGAATGGGCTCTTTTTATTTTTTTTTGAGGAGTATTCAAGTCTCTATCAAATGCTTATTGGAAGTTAGATAATTCTGCTTGTGATCCCTGGATGAATAAATAAAAATAACTAATTTGCATTGCATTTCTACAATTTTCTTAAAATACAATTCAGCTTTAATCATTTCAGTTCAGGCAAAAAAAAAAAAAATTCCTGCTAATTCACAGCACACCTCCCTGAAGCATGGAACAGCATAACAAAAAACATAGAAGCATTTTTGAAAAGGAAAAATGATGTCTTACCTGATCATTTTCTCTTTTAGTCCAGAACATACGGGTTATGCCCATTGGCCAGCAGAAGACGACAGAGAAACCATGTGGTTTCTCCTTAAAGGTACTGTGCAGCCTTAGACATGCTCAGTATTTTGAATGACAAGCAAAGGAACTCTGCCGCATTTATCCCTTACCGAACCCAAGAGAGTAAGGATAAGTCTAAAACATCCATTGTTTATCTCTGTGAGCAGTAACTTCAGCTACTAACTTCCCTCTTCTCCCTATCTGGCTCCCTATCTGCCATCACATACAGTTCAAGACCTACAAATGTGTTCATTCTGCTGCCCCTCAATCTCTCTCCCTTTCCTTACACACCTCCAAGAGAACTCCATTACTCAGATAAGTTACTCTTAGTGTTACCCTTCTCCTCCACTGCCAATTCCAGACTTCGTTCCTTTCATCTAACTGCCCCCTATGCCTGAGTTTGTCCACTTTTTTGATACAGCTTTCAATCCTTAACCCTACTCCTCTGCCCTCCAACCCAGCCTGCTGATTGACAGTTCCCCTTGACTGGTATCCATGACATTCTGAATTGTCTGTCTTGCCTGTTTAGATTGTAAGCTCTTACGAGCAGGGACTGTTTTCTTATTCTTTGTGACTCTGTGCAGTGCTGCATGCATCTGAAAGCGCTATAGAATTAATAATAGTAGCAGTAGAGAGTTTTCTGTGAGTTATGCTCCAGCTGTGAGAAGAGGGAAGTCAGTAAGATGAAGTTACTGCTCAGAGAGAGAAACAATTAACTTTCTTCCTTATTGTTTGGAAAGATTTTATACAAGACAAAAAGTTTTCTGACTCCTGAGGTAGGCTTTCTTGAGCTGAAACATGGGCCATGTCAGGTCCAATAGATACATGACAATAAAGATATATTTGAAGAATTCAAAAGGCCTGTTCAAAGTATTGCTTGCAGTATTCTCCTTGGTCGGATGTTTTAGACCAGTGGTCTCAAGCTCGTGACCCGGGGGCCACATGCGACCCACCAGGTACTATTTTGAGGCCTTTGGTATGTTTATCATAATCACAAAAGTAAAATAAAACAGTTTCTTGATCATATGTCTCTTTAGCTATAAATTACAATATTATTATTAAGACTTAGCCAAAAGGAAAGATTTATAAACTACAGTGGTGCCTCGCATAACGAACGCCACGCACAACGAACTTCATGTCTTGCTTCCTACAACGAACTTCGTTTCACACAACGAAGTCGCCCGAGCTGCATCCTTCCGCGCAGGCACTGCGCTTAACTGCCCTCTCTCCGCATGGCTCCCTGTGCAGTGGCGGACCGTCGGCTCGCAGGGGCCCGGCGCCTACTGCTGATGCGTTGGGGGGGCGGAGCTACTCTCGCCGCTTCCCCGATGCTAGAAAAAAAAAATGAAGTTAAGTCCCAGTTTTTGCCGCTGAGACTCTGCCCTCTCTCACTGTAAAATTAGACTCTATTTAGTCTGTCTTTAAATTTAAAAAATGTGTGTTGTTTTAAAAAACAATTATGTTTTTAGATGTATCTAAATAAAAATAATAACAAAAAATTTATCTTTTTTTATGTCATCTTAGCATATTTTATGCTACAGAACGAATTATTTTTTTTAACATGTATTGTTATGGGAAAACGCGTTTCACATAACGAACTTTTCGCATAACAAACTTGCTCCTGGAACCAATTAAGTTCGTTGTGTGAGGCACCACTGTATAAAGAGTTTTTACCTCTTGCAAAATTGTAATTTCTTTCATAAGACATTAACTATCTTTTCTGAAGCCCTCCAAGTACTTACAAATCCAAAATGTGGCCCTGCAAAGGGTTTGAGTTTGAGACCACTGTTTTAGACTGATCCTCAACTCTTTTGTTGTTGTTTTTTTTTGGGGGGGGGCTGTTGCATTTATCCCTTAATCAGGCACAGAAAGCACTAATGCACTTTACTTTCACACAGTTTTCCAATGGGTCAGGAGCTGTCTGAAAATCTGATCAGAAAATCTGAGGAATTTCTAAAAAAAACATCTTGTGAAATGATGAGAAAGAGAAGAACACAGAATGGAAGTAGGTGCAGTAATATTCAGTTGGGTTTCTGGCCTGGCCTGGAAGTATAAGGAAATAAGACAATAGAACATGTGAGATGTAGCAAAGCAGTCCTGAAGTCAGTGGGACATGAAAAATCCCTGCAATAAGACATTCTTCTATGAATATAGTAAAAGTGTGTGCCCATAGGGAAGAAACATCATGCTCAGAGAAGGAATAATGGAACAACCAAGTTTTAATGGACTAGAGCAGGGGTGTCAAAAGTCCTTCCTCGAAGGCCGCAATCTAGTTGGGTTTTCAAGATTTCCCCAATGAATATGCATGAGATCTATTTGCATGCACTGCAACTGGATAGCGGCCCACGAGGAAGGACTTTGACACCCCTGGACTAGAGACTATCAACCAGGATAAGTGGCAGAGAAACTTCCAAAGGAGGCTACTTCCTGCCATGTATATTATTCTTGTTTTTTTAAATGACTCCTAGAAGTGTATGTGGGAATGCAGGTCATTGCCATTAGCTACCTGAAACAGAAGCGCGTGGGAAGGTGAAGAAACTAATGCATATGAAATGCCACCCACATTTTAATTCAGTAAAGACTTGGAACTGCACTGTAATATCCAAACCTAAGTAGGATAAGGTAGCTCCCTTTTCTTTAAAAGAGGGAAAATAAGGGAGTACCTGCAATGCAAGTGGCAACTCATAAAAAGCTGGCGAATGTAAGAAAACCCGAAGTAGCAACTAATGCGACTTCCCCTAGAGCAGGGGTGTCAAAGTCCTTCCTCGAGGGCCGCAATCCAGTCGGGTTTTCAGGATTTCCCCAATGAATAGGCATGAGATCTATTAGCATACAATGAAAGCGGTGCATGCAAATAGGTCTCATGCCTATTCATTGGGGAAATCCTGAAAACCCGACTGGATTGCGGCCCTCGAGGAGGGACTTTGACACCCCTGCCCTAGAGCATACAGGACACAGCACAAGCAGGGAATCTGCGTGGCTTTGTTTTAGGCTTGGTGCCTCTGAATTGCCATGACCTAGCTGCAGCTTGTCAGATTCCTCATTCACACACATACTGAAAGGATAGGGGAGAAGCAAAATGTTTATTTAACTGTCTGCTCCTAGTCTAGGCTAAATATACCAGCAGACCCGGTGAACTGATAAGACCTTTCTTCAGAGTTTAAGCTGACTGTATCTTCAGACAGCTAGAAGTCTACAGAACAGAGAGCTCATAACTAGTTGCCCGTCCAGTCCCAGCAGATACTCTGAATTGTCAGGATAGACCTGCAGAGTGAGGTGTGTATTTTCCTTAAATGGAAGCAATCTTTCTGACAGATTTCAAAACTCTTATGGGCACCAGCCTTGAAACTGGAACCTTTAAGAAGAAAGTCAGCCATCTTCCAGGAGAAGCTATTCTGCTCTTAAGACACTGGAAATTCGTGAAAAGGACAAAGAGAGTCATTGGTGTCATTCAACACATTAGCATATATGGCAGCAAAATAGCCTAATATAAGGACAATTACTTTGCAAGATAATTTGCTCAAAAGAAAAGTGGTAAAGTAGCATGGGGAAAGAATATCCATTGTTCAGGGCCCCTATAAAGAAGCATCCTCTCTAAGAAATGCTGCCTAGGTAGATAAATCTGTCTAATGAGAGAGAGATCAAATCTGTGTATGCTAGCAAAAAGTGTGGCAGAAAAGCAGGAGCTCCTCCCTGTGTACCAGAAGGGAAGCAAAGTGTACATGACCGTTGATGGAAGGACCTGCCGACAAGTTGAAGCAGAAGAGAACGAATGCTTATCCCAAGAGATAGAGTTGAACATTCGACGTCAACTAACCATAATTAGTTCTAAAAAGGTGAGAGCGCCAAAACAACTGAAAAATTTGCTGTTTATAATAGCAGTTCTAGCGACCAAAATAGAGGCTGACCAAAACTGGATTTTGGGTTCAGCTGAAACCGAAACTGAAGAAACTCTTCGGCTGAACCTCAAATTTGGTTATGTGAATGTGAACCAGCGAGCGCCACCAAGGATTGTAAGAGCTTGCATTCTGCATCTGTCTACTAAACCCACAGTATCCAAGGCAGAACGTAATTTGAATAATGAAAGACTTTTACCAGCAAGCAAAAGAGCCTGTATCTAATAAGGCAGTGTATTGCAAACTGTGTGCTGCTGGCGAGGGCTGACTGCCTACAAGACGTGCCTCTCGCGGTGAGAGGCACGTCCTGTAGGCAGTTAGCCAGCACCTGTGCCTTTTCTCCTCGCTGGCACCTCTCCTCTTCTCCGTGCCTCCCCTGCTCCAGCACCCCCCCACTGGTGGTTCAGGACCCTGTCTGCGCATGAGCGTGACGTCATCATGTCGATGTCCGCACATTTCTGGGTGCCTTCCAGCCAAGGCCTGGAGCTGACTGTGCCACAGAGCAAAAAAAAGATTTGCGGGACACTGTAATAAGGGAAAGGGAATGAGCCTTTCTGTGGTTATAATCAAAGCGGTTTACGTATTATACACAGGGCAATGGAGGGTTAAGTGACTTGCTTAGAGTTACAAGGCGCTGCAGGGGGGAATTGAACCCAATTCCCCAGGTTCTCAGACTACTGCACTAACCACTAGGCTACTCCTCCATTTTAATACCACCACAGAAATGCAGTATATCACAGAAAAGAAATCCACTGCTAATGACAACTAAAACTAAAAACCACAGTGCTTTTACAGTGGCTGACTTTGTGCCACACTCAGTGTGACAGCTGACAACGTAACGTCACAGGAGCTTATCATCCCAAATTTACAGATTAAAATTATTGATAGTAATGTGTGTATCAAAAGCATTTACTTGCAGCTATTGTGCAAGATCATAACTGCATTACTTGCAACCGCAGAACAAAAAGAAAAGAATATAAAAATAGCCCTACCCCAGGACTACCTTACAACCTCTGTGGTCTAGTAGTATAGTCACAACAGGAGTGAGACCTCAGTTGTTGCAAGCATTTTGAGAGCAGGCCAGAATGGGCAGGAGTAACTAGGGATTGCTCAAGCCCCAACTACAGCCCTAGACCATCAGAGATTATAAACTACGCCCATAGTGGCCTATGGGTTGAGGGAAAGGTATCTGAAAATGGTCTGGGAGGGTGAGACCACTCTTTTTTAGGAGCGAGGGAGACAAATGGAACAATGTACAAATATTCAGCTTTGCCCACATGGTCATTTTCAGCCAAAACAGAAAGTAAGGCTGAAAATTAAAATAACCTTTCGGCACCAAAACTGAAACCTGGTCATTGTCTAGCCTCAAACCCATATCAGAAAATACTCCTATATATTTGGCTCTGAAGTTGAAATAAACTAGTTATATTTAAATGTTTATTTTGGAAATTTTCAATAAAAACAAACATCTCAAGAACAAGAAATGTACAGTAGAACATAACAAGTGCACCCCATCGGAGAAAAACGCAGCTACTCCAATATAACCGCTAGCTATGTTCTGAGTTTTTCTCCGATGGAGTGATTTTCTCCTGCTTCCAAGCCTCAGGATTACGTTTAACGGATTGAGAAGTCATTAAGAAGACAGCAATTTTCAGATAAGTGACTTTATTGAAAATTTTGAAAGAGAGACTTGAAACGGACTGTTATCTTTTTTGAAAGTAATTGTGAAATTGCGTCTTCAACTTTTTGGGAGTTTTTTGACCGAGGATGTGTCTACTGGTTTCAAGTGATATTTGTAACCAGCTTGTCTATGTGGGTTGCTGTTTGGATAGCCCCTATTAGACACTGAGGTCTTTTCTACCTTTTAGTTAAGTTAAGTGACATTATCCTGAACATTTTGAGGGTGTATTTTGTGGATATTTATAGAGTCAAACACATGCCATTTACCATCCAAATAGATTTTCAGGACAGCCGGGTAAAGAAAGAAAAAACGGCATTTGAGGTCCGCTAGTTTCTTGCAAAGAGGGTAGAATGTTTTCCTTTTATTAGTCAAAGCAGCCGAATAATCCTGCCCAATCCGAATTGGCACGGAATCATACTGCAAAGCGTCCCTCTTTAGCCGAAATTCCCTTAAAATCTCCACTTTGTGCCTGTAGTTATGGAGTTTACCAATCACTACCCTGGACCTCTGATCTTTTCCATTATGAGGCCCCACTCTGTGTACACGCTCAAAATGGGCTGGCCCTAACGGAGCAGGCATTGGTAATTCACTAGCGAGCCAAGATTCCACCACAGAAAGAAGCACAGAGTCGGCAATTGTTTCGGGGAATCCCATGAAACATAAATTGCCCCTACGGGACCTGTTCTCCAGGTCCTCCAGCTTTTCCTGATGTAGGCAAAGCTGCGTTTTCAGGTGAGACACTTCCGTGTCCACAACTTGGGCCCCATCCTCCACCGTCTAAACATGCTCCTCCAAAGCAGTAACCCAATTTGAATGGTCTTCTAGGAGGGATTCCAGCTTGGTGAGTTGAGCCAATAACTGCTCCATGCAGGGTGTGAAGGCCTGGGCAATAAGCTGTTTTAGCTCCGTGAGCGTCTCCGTGGTAAATTGTTTAAGTGTGCCACAAGGGGAGTCCGCCATTTTCTCCTCCCCTGGCTTGCCCTTGTCCTTATCTTTTTTCGTCGATTTAGACGACATTGCAGGCTGATTCTTGGCCAAATATTTGTCCATATAGTGCCCCACCTGAGCAATGAAGATCTTTGGACAATAGTTGTTATAGTTCCTGTTAGCAAAGAAACGGAGGGGCAAGGTTCCGGAGCTGACAACGCAAGCTGCTTACCGGCTCACAGCATCACGTGGTCTCCTGAAATAAACTAGTTAATCCCACTGCACAAGTACTGTAGATGAAAACTTCCAGGAGAAATAAGATTCACAGCTCTGGAAGAGAGGAGCACAGGAATAAGAACTCCAAATGATAAAATGAGTTGTAGACACGGCCCCATAATAATAATAATAACAGTTTATATACCGCAGGACTGTGAAGTTCTATGCGGTTTACAATTATTAAAAAGATGCTACATATTGAGTAGAGTTAACAAAGTTAAGGGTTAGTGATAGCGGTTCTAGAGATCAGTTGTTGTGGACTAAGATTGTATAGGTCAGTTGCCTAGATACTTCAAGAACAGATATGTTTTTCGGTGTTTCCTAAATTCCCCATAAGTAGTAGATGTAAGCAGTTGTTCCAGATCTTTACCCCATAATGCTGCTTGATGTGAGAAAAGATGTTGATGATGACTTGAATTTACATCCTCTAACCGGTGGGGAGACAAAATTCAGATGTGAGCTTCTATTATGTCTGTTGGTTGTGAAAGAGAAAAGGTCAGTTATATATTTAGGAGCTAAACCGTATAGTACCTTAAAGCAAAAACATGCAAACTTGAACTTCACACATGCCTCCATTGGCAGCCAGTGTAGAAGTCGGTAGGAAGGTGTTACATGATCGAACTTCTTCAACCCACAAAGTAGCCTGACCACCACATTTTGTACCAGTTGCAATCGCCGCATATTGTTCCGGGAAATTGCCAAATAGGCAACTAGCTTGCTCTAAGAGAGACTGCCCCACCCCCTTAACTAAGACATTGGAAGGGAAGTAGATGGCATAATTTGAGGTTATAGGGAAGAAGACTTAGGAGCAATGTTAGGAAATATTTCTTCACGGAGAGAGTAGTAGATGCCTGAAAGCCCATAAAAACTTACAGAATCAGTTTAGGAAGAAGTTGACTAAGGACAAGAGAATGTGCCAGCTAACCCCAGACACACGGGTATTACTACTGAACCTCTCCTTGGACTAGAAGGAACTGTGGCATAGCATGTATGGATGCCACCAAGACAAAGATATGATGACCTAATAAATCACTTTCTGTGGTCCACACATGCAACTGAGGCAGAGATCAATTTAAAGGAAGCAGAGAGACCCGACATGATCCATGTTTTGGCATATTGCCTGTGTCCAGGGGTCAGATGATTGTCTCAAAAGTGTAAAGCTACCCAATCAGGTCAGTGAACCCACTATTTACAAAGTCACACTGCAGCCTTCAGAGCATACCCTGAAGAAAGCCACAGCATGGTGGCTGAAACCTCAGTTTCTACCTGACAAAGACACAGCGAGACCCAGAAATCTGCAACAAGCACAATACCAGCTGTGGAAATCCTGAGAAAACATCTAACCCAGCTCCACAGGGAGAACATCTTTAAACCTACCAGAGACTTTTCCATTCTATGGACTTTCCTGCCAAAATTCAAATTTCTGACCAATTGACTTTCCTGCCAAAATTCAAATTGATGGACTGTCCTGTTCCTAATCAGGTCAGTGAACCCACTATTTCTAAAGTCACACCGCAGACTTCAGAGCATACCCTGAAGAAAGCCACAGCATGGTGGCTGAAACCTCAGTTTCTACCTGACAAAGGCGCAGCGAGACCCGGAAACCTGCAACAAGCATAAAACAATCAATTGATGCATCTCTCATTGTTACTCACAAGAGAAATTAAATATCAAAACCAAGAGAGGAAGCTGCTAAAATAGGATTTCTCTTGACTTCTGAATTTATAGAACCAAGTATCAACACTGAAAGGAGGAGCCTGAGGGGAGGAGGGACTTCTCTAAAGCACTTCCAGTCAGCCTCTAAATTTGATCCCCATAAGATGGGTGAGAATGAAACTGCATAACTTGTTACTGAGTGATGTGTTTTCCACTCTTCATGGAAGCTCATCAGAAGCATGGCTGAAACCTTGAGGCCCTGGCATGAATTAGTCCTGACCATGCAAAATGGAAGATACAAACAAGGATCTCCTAGGAGTTTCGTCAGCCGTAAGCCTGAAGTCATTATGCCATTGTATAGATCCATGGTGAGGCCCCACCTGGAATACTGTGTGCAATTCTGGAGGCCGCATTACCTAAGGATGTGCTGAGACTGGAGTCAGTCCAGAGAATGGCCACCCGGATGGTCTCGGGACTCAAGGATCTCCCGTACGAGGAATGGCTGGATAAATTGCAGCTGTACTCACTTGAGGAACGCAGAGAGAGGGGTGACATGATCGAAACATTCAAGTATCTCACGGGCCGCATCGAGGTGGAAGAAGATATCTTCTTTTTCAAGGGTCCCGCGGCAATAAGGGGGCATCCGTGGAAAATCAGGGGCAGGAAACTGCACGGGGACACCAGGAAATTCTTTTTCACTGAAAGGGTGGTTGATCGTTGGAATAGTCTTCCACTTCAGGTTATTGAGGCCAGCAGCGTGCCTGATTTTAAGGCCAAATGGGATAGACACGTGGGATCTATTCACAGAGAAAGGTAGGGGAGGGTCATTGAGGTGGGCAGACTAGATGGGCCGTGTCCCTTATCTGCCGTCTATTTCTATGTTTCTATGATGCAAGACTCTCCAGCAGTGAACCTGTCCAGGAACTGTTAGGCCCTGCATAGGGATGGTTAAGATCTCTCTGCTCTGCATACTGTTACCTGCAGAAGGATCAACATGTGCCTCTATCTAGAGGATGCCAGCAATAACAACAATACTGGATCAGACCAATAGTCCATCTAGCCCAGTCTCCTGTTTCTAACAGTGGCCAGTTCAAGTCACAGTACCTGGCAGAAACCCAAATAGTAGCAACATTCTGTGCTACTGATCCAGGGCAAGAGTGACTTATTTTATATCTGTTTCAATAGAGACTATGGACTTTTCCTCCTTGAACTTGTCCAAATCTTTCTTAAACCCAGCTATACTAACCACTGTAACCACCTCCTCTGGTAACGAGTTCCAGAGCTTAACTATTCTTTGAGTAAAAAAATATTTCCTCCTATTTGTTTGAAAAGAATTCCCATGTAATTTCATTGAGTGTCCCCTGGTTTTTGTACTTTTCGAAAGGGTGAAAAATTGATTCACTCTTACCTGTTCTACACTACTCAGGATTTTGTAGACCTCAATCATATCCTTCCTCAACCGTCTCTTTTCCAAGCTGAAGAGCTCCAAACTCTTTAGTCATTTCTCATATTAGAGGAGTTCCATTCCCTTTATCATTTTGGTCACCCTTTCTTGAACCTTTTCTAATTATTTTTTGAAATATGGCACCAGAAACATGAGCAATACTCAAGGTGAGGAGGCGCCATAGAGTGATACAGAGGTATTATAATATTCTTGGTCTTATTTACCCATCCCTTTCCCATATAATTCCTAACATCCTGTTTGCTTTTTTGCTGAAATCGAAACATTGGGCAAAAGATTTCAGCACAGTATCTAGAATGACACCCAGATGCTGAAATGTTCACATAAATTAGGGAGGCATACTCACGGTTGATTCCCTACCATTAATATTTTGGTAGGAAGGAGTCTTGAGGGATTTCTGGGGCACAGCCATGCTACACTACCAAATCATTCCAACAGATAAAGCTTTTCCTTGCTGCATGCTGAATCTCAGCACTCTAATTTAAAGCCTCATTTACTGAAATGTAGAGAAGGCTGAGAAAGGGTAAAGGGTTAGAGAGCTTAGAAAATTTGAACTATACTCCTCCTCCAGGCAGAAAAATCTTTTTATATACACATCAGAAGCTTGAAGCCCAAACCTTAAGAGGTATCTTTAACTCAACTAAAGCTCAGTTTTAAAACTGGTTCAGAAGCCACTCCAAATAGCCCAGAAGCTGCACGGTTAGGTCATTAACCATCTGCTGGAGATAGAGAAATACTGAACATCCCAAGGCTGCATGGTACCCCTAAAGAGCGAGTCATACAAAACTACTGTTTCTGTTTCCATCCTTGGTGGTTGATGGATATAACCACGATTTTGGGTTGGTCTGGTATGAATGCTAAGGATTACGGTAGTTCTTAAACACTGTGCTGGCTGGCTGGCATTTCTTTCTCAAACCTGTGCTAACTTTCTGGTACATCTGCTAAGTATGATACAGACTCACTTCTTAAGGAGCTGCTGATATTTTGAACTAGTGATTCCAGTTAAATCTTGCTCCCCTGGCATCTTGGCAAATCACCCACATAGGACACCATCCCTTTTATAATGCCAACATTGCATTTTCAAAATTTGCATCATGAGATGAGGAAAGCGGGCCTACAAATTTTGAAAATGAATCAGCTGGGCTGATCTTACAGAAATATTTGGATTCTGCATGCTAAGGGTTGCTTACCCCTGGATAGAAGTCATCAGAGCAACATTTACAGAGCAGTTGGATCCACTCAAGGGTCAATGCCCTCACACAGATCAATTAGACAGTAGAGATCAGCAACCCCAAGCCTTCTCATTTTTAATTATCTGTACATTTATTCACACTGTAAACCTACAAAATTGTTCAAGAAAAGGTACTTTTTAAATAGACATACATGTTGGCATTGTTTGAAAACAGTTATATGTACAAGGGAGAATATGTCTGTACAATATTTTACAACTGGCTTGGGATATTTTTCATCTATGACCTGAATGAAAAGAAACTGTGGAGAGAAGGTTGAAACAGAAGGGTCCAGACACAGCACACATAAAATGATCTTTTCTTCTGTCTCAAGATAAGATGGAATGTCTTTGCCATTCCATCTAGTGTGGTTAATACAGAATTTTAGGGTGTATGTAAAGATGTTAGCAGTACTGGTCACAAGCAGTGTCAGAGCTCCATACTTAATGCTTTAATGTGCTTTAAAATTGGCCCAAAAATAGGGCAAGTACTGAACCTCCACCAAGAGGGACATAAAACATTGTTTTATGTAACAAAGTTATATAAAGTGTCTAAAAGAAATAGAACAGGAAAGTGCTTTTCTGACAAATACTGCTCTATAGCATTTGCAGACCTTATGGCTTTAGTGTTTCTCGTGTTTACCACTTTTTTTATTTTTTATTTCTGAACAACGAAGCTAGACAGTCCTGTCTGTGCATCTCTTCCAGTTAACAATAAATTTTTGAAACATTTGTTCTGAAATCACCTACAATTAATTCAACCATTATAAAATAATTAGTAAATAAATGCAAGTTGAGTTGCAAATGAGGTGATTTCACAAAAGGCCCCTCTGTGTGTGAATTATATACAGTTGAGTCCTCACGGTCCTTAAAGTGCAAAGTTACTCCAGAATGCTGATTTGACACCACCTATTGCTTCAAGAGGTCTTTCAGTACAGCACCAGCACTTGCATCTGCCGATACTGGCAGAGGTGTAAATGTAGGCAAAGCATCGGATATTGGTTTCATGAGTAGATGCCCATAGCCACTAGTTCCATGAGAAGATGGAGAGATAAGGGGCACAGCTGCAGACCGTGGAGCCAAAAATGGATTGGAGTCCATCTTTCTATTGAATCCCGTTCCTCCTGTGTACAAAAGATACAATACACGGGTTTCATTATTTCTAGCAATTGCCTTCTATTTGCCTACATAGAGCAAATTAGTTTGCTACACTGGCCTCAGTAAAGACAAGGGGAATCTAAGAATGAGTTTAGTTTGTTGAGAGGCTGAAAGGTACACTGGTACATAATATGCAAAATATGGGGATTCTTAACTGTGGAAGGCTGATCAAACAGCCACTGATCAAGAGTTTCTCAAACTGGAAACATTTATTAAAGAAGTCTTGTCAAGCTGGTTATGCTATGGTCAACCAAAACCAAAAACGCTGTGGAGAAGATGTCCAAGATGCAGGCTTTTCTGAAGATACAGTCATAAAATCCACATAATAAAATGTCTAGGACCCATAAGATGGAACTATGGACCCAACACAGTCCGTGTTTCGACGACCCTGTCTTCCTCAGGGGTCCCTAAGAGTCCTAAGTCAAAGAACGTGGATCAAAGGCTGAGAACAATCCTGCACAAGAGCTCTGATCCACGTTCGACTTAGGACTGTTAGGGGCCCAAGAGGAAGACAGGGTCATTGAAACACGGACCGTGTTGGGTCCATAGTTCCCATCTTATGGATCCTAGACATTTTATTATGTGGATTTTATGACTGTATTTTCAATAAAGCTTGTATCTTGGACATCTCCACAGCGTTTTTGGTTTTGGTTGCTCTTTGATTCTGTGGAGTACCAGGGTCAATTTCTGTTTGTTTATGGTTATGCTATGGCCAACAAGGTTGATGATTATGCTGCTATAAACCTTAAAAAAAAAGAAGAAAAAAAGCCCTTTCTGCATGCTAAAATGTGTCTTTCAAGAAAGAAATTGGCACTGTCTGCCAAAACAGAAACATGTCATGTTTAAAAAAAGAAGCACATCTTAACTTATCTTATTTCTTATAGCCTGAAGAATACATATTCAGCTCATTGTGAATAACAAACTAAGAGGAACTAGGAATAAAACAGTCCTGGGTACTTTAGTTTTTTCAGTAATCCAAAAACAGAACTGCTGACAACAGATGCTTCTGAAATCAACATTTTAACTGTTTCCCTAAATACTAAATTTTAATTCAACTGTCTTATTGAGAGAGGCAATGCATTCCATATTGCGACTGCCAAATATGAAAACGAGGCAGGTGAAAGCCTTATATAGCCCTACTGAAGTCTTAGTGGAATCACTTTTTCTTCACTCTGACAAACACTAAGAAAGGGAGCTACTACTCATGCTCAAGGGAGCATCTTGGTTTAATCCCATTTCATTTCTTACTATACTGATCCTCGTCACTATTTTATCTGAGACTGTTCAGTAGAGTGTTTTCCTAAATTGACCTTTAGTTTAATTTACTTTACTATAGCACCTGTATCTCACATTCGGCCTCGAGTTCGTAGCATACAATTATTGTCAAAATTATCAGAAGAAAATAGCTAATACAATTTCAACATGGATCTATATAGATAATGCCAAAATATGAAAAGGTGGCTAATATACCCCAGAAATGCAAGAACCTCATCTTCTAACAAAGAAAGAATTGTTCCCGAAGAAGGTAACCTACTTAACTATTCATTTAACACAAACCTTCTAAGCAAAAAAGATTTGAGTTGCTTACAAAACAAGATATGGTTTTCTTGAATCCTAGTTCCCATAGATAACAAATTCTACCATTAGGTAGGTTTGATAAGAACACCAAGCACAGTATACTGACTTTTATACTATTTTCCTGCAATTTGGACAATGCAAAATCATAGTAATCTAGTAAATGACAGCAGCAGATAAAGACCTAAATGGTCCATCTGCATAGTCTGCCCAACAGTTAAGCTCATTAAAAATTCACGCTTAAATTGAATCCTCTTTTTTTAAAAATAATATATATATCCCTCCTCTCCTCTATGGTATACATATTCAGGTCTTCCACTCTCTTCTTATACATCTTTTGGTTCAAACCCCCTACCATTTTTGGCTCCTTCTACTGGACCACTTCAAGACTTCTTATGTCCTTAGCCAGATATGGCCTCCAAAACTGAACACAAAACTCCAAGTGGGGCCACGCCAACGACTTATACAGGGGCATCGGAAGCATGGGGCTGTGAGGTCGAGTGCTTCGCGGCTCCGATACGCCCGCCACAGCTTTTTTGTTAATTAATCGGCGCTTTTCGCCGGACACTGCTCCCCCGGGCTGTGGGATCGCCGCGCTTGATCCGCGCTCCATTTTCACTGCGGGTGCAGGTGGGATGGCCGCTAAGACGCCGGCAAAGAGCCGCGAGCGTGGGAAGCCGCAAGACAGCAAGATGGCGGCGCACGCGGCTCCTGCCTCGCCGGAGTCCCCTAGCTCGCTTTGGGTGGCGGAGGTGTCGGCGGAGGTGCAGGCCGCGCTGGAGGGCACGCTCGGTGCCAAACTGCAGAGGATCTTAGATAAGCTGGACTCGATGGACCAGCGTTTCGCTGCTCTCACCTCCGAGGTCCGGGACACCCAGCAGAGGGTCAGCAATGCGGAGGATTCGGTTCTCCGGCTGACTCAGGAACAGGGGGTGCAGGCTTCCTCTCTGGCGGCGTTGAAGGCCAAGGTGGAGGACCTTGAGAACCGGTCCCGCCGGAACAACTTGCGGTTTGTCGGCCTGCCGGAGACTATTGCGGAGAGCGACCTGGGGGACGTCTTGGAGCATTGGCTGACGGAGTCCCTGGCTCTACCACAAAAATTGGGCCCCCTGCATATCGAGAGGGCCCATCGTTTGGGACGGCGCAGAGACGGCGCGGATCGTCCGCGGGTGGTGATCTGCAGGATTTTGAATTACCGGCATAAGATGGAGGTCCTTAGAGCTTTGCGGCAGGGGAAGAAACTGCAATATAACAACGTCTCCATCCTCTGCTTTCAAGACTATTCTGCGGAGGTTTCCCAGGCTCGTCGCAAGTTTTCTTCACTTTGCTCTGCGCTGGTTCGCCGCCATGTTCCTTTTTCTCTGCAGTACCCGGCACGTCTGCGGGTGATGTTCTCTGGCTCGGCTCATCACTTTGACTCTCCTGAGGCCGCTCAGAAATTTGTGGATGAGCACTTTCCTGCTGCCTCCTCCTAGTTTTTGAAGACTTTGCTGTTGCACCGTTGGAGATCCTTTTGAGATCTGGCCTTTTGGGGCTGTGGATCTCGGGGGTGCCTCCGTGGACCGACTCCTCTGCCTCCCTCTGGTCTTCTGGTGGACGTGCTTTGGCTTCTGAACTCTTTAGGGGCATTAGCTCCATGCTGTAGGGGTGCTTTTGACGTCTCTTGGTGTGGAAGGATGGGAGTGTGAGAGTGGGTTTGGTTGATTGTTGTCTGGGGGTTCCTTTGTTTGAGGTGGGCTGGTGGGTATGTGTGGTTGGACCGGGGGTTGTGAGTCGGGGGGGGAGTTTGGTGTCTGGATATCCTGCTGATCCTGTGGTGGGCGTATCTTGCTTTCAGGAAGTGGCAACCGTTGGGTTGTGGTGTGGCTGGTGGGTAGGGGGGAAGTGGGGGGGTTGGGGAAGGTGGGGAGTTTCTGGGACGGGGAGGGGGAGGTTTTTGGAGGGTTGGGGTAATCCTAGGTTTAGACTGGTGGGGGTCCGGAGGGCTTCTTGGTGGTTGATATGGCTGGGGGGGTGGTGGCTGGGACACTCCTCTGGTTCTGCTCAAAGGGTTTTATTGTACTTGCTATGTTATCTCTATCTTGTTTTTTCTGGAACATAAACTGATTTCCTGGAATGTGGGGGGTATTCATTCCCCAATTAAACGCTTTAAAATATTACAGCAGCTTAATCGGAGACGAGCTTCCTTGGCGTTCCTGCAGGAAACTCGGCTAACCTCTGTGGAACATGCTAAGCTCTGTACATGGTGGGTGGGTGATCATCTGGAGGCTCCGGCTCTGGGGGGGAAGGGAGGTGTTGTGATTCTCTTTCGTAAGGGCCTTTCGCTACAGACTCACAGGGTTCTCAGGGATCCTGGGGGCCGGTATTTGATTGCTTCGGTTACTCTTAACAATAAACCTCTGCTTTTATGTAACCTCTACGCTCCTAATAATCCCTCCGCCAAATTTTTTAGAAAGCTGCGTTCTCTTTTGTTGCAATTTGGTGAGATCCCTTTGTTGATTGGGGGGGATTTTAATGAGGTTCCGGACCCGAGACTGGACCGCTCTTCCTCGGCGGGAAGGGAAGCCCACAAAACTTGTACGGGGGCTCAGCTTTTGGCGTCTTCACTTGATTTGTTGGATGTTTGGCGGGTTTTGCACCCGGTGGAACGGGATTATTCCCACCTTTCTAGGGCCCATGGGTCACTTTCTAGGATCGATCTGGTTCTCTTGTCCAGGGAGTTGCTTCCGGTGGTTCAGGATGCAGCGATTGGCCCCATTGAGATATCCGATCACGCGTGGGTGAGTCTGGTCTGGCAATGGGGGCCCTCTAGAGGGGGTGGCGCCCGGTGGGTGTTCCCTTGTCATTTATATCGGAATACTCGATTTCATGATTTTCTGTTGCGTAAGTGGGGGGATTTCCAGCATACCAATTTGGAGCATAGAGACGATCCTATCCTGTATTGGGAAGCTGCGAAAGCCGTATTGCGCGGGGAGATCTTGGCGTTTGTGGCCCACGAAACTAAACTGCGGCACCGGGCAGTATTGGCGCTGGAGCGTCGGGTTTTGCTTTTGCGGAGACAGTATGCTGGTGGTGGCTCCTTGGAGCTCCGGACGCAGCTTTTGGAGGCTCAGCAGGATTTGAATGAGCTCTTACATCGGGGAGCGCTGAGATCACGGGATCACTATAAATTCCAACTCTTTCGGTTTGCCAATAAGAGTAGCCGGCTGTTGGCTCGGTTGGCCCGTTCTCATCGGGGGGCGTCCGGTGTGGCGGCGTTGAGAGACTCGGGAGGGGTTCTACACCATAAGCCTGGAGATGTTAGTCGTATTTTACGTGATTTTTTTGCCGCTTTGTATGATTCGCCTGACCCGGACCTCCTTGATGGTAAGGTCTATTTGGATAGTTTGGATTTGCCCCGCCTCTCGACTTTTGACTCTGATATGTTGGACTGTCCTCTTACTGCTGAGGAGGTGGAGAGTGTGATTCATGCGTGCCCGTTGGGCAAGGCGCCGGGGCCCGATGGTTTTCGAGGGGAGTTTTATAAGTTGCTCGCTTCCGAGATTGCCCCGATTTTGTCGGAGATTTTTAATTTGAGCGTTGCTAAAGGTTTTTTGCCTCGTTATTTGAATCTTGCGCAGATTATCGTTCTTCCCAAGCCGGATCGGGATCCGGTTTTGCCGGAATCCTATAGACCCATTTCCTTGCTGAATTTTGAGACGAAATTGATGGCTAAAGTGCT